>NC_079197.1:77450849-77780806 GCF_029499605.1 Hyla sarda | reverse complement strand
TGCATGCTATGCACGCTCATTATCATATATTGAGTGTGGATGGTATGCACGGTAAATTTCTGATTTTGGACTCATTTGGTACTTTGGATCACTATCTATATTGTAGTGCTGCGGTTTTATTGAGTAACACCGGATCACTCCAGTATAGATGGTGAGCAAAAAAAGCACATTTATTCCATTGGGGGGAGGTTATGGTGTTATCTGCAATACAGTCTAGATGGTGATATAAATTGTGAATTCATTCCATCAATAAATATGCACAATTTTTGAATGGAATAAAATCTTTTTTTTTAATCACCACCTATCCTGAATTGCTGCGGTGTTCCTAATGCAATAAAATATGCAATCAGTGAGCACATGTACACGATAAAACCGCAGCAATGCAGTATAGGTCAGTGGTCCCCAAACTGTGGCCCTCCAGATGTTGCAAAACTACAATTCCCAGCATGCCTGGACAGCCGTTGGCTGTCCAGGCATGCTGGGAATTGTAGTTTTGCAACATCTGGAGGGCCACAGTTTGGGGACCACTGGTATAGATGGTGAAAAAAAAGAGATTTTATTCCATTACAAAAATGATGCATCATTTTTGAATGGGATAAAATCACTATTATTGACACTATTTATAATGCACTGCTGGCTGCAGCCATTCATTTGGGAGTGCAGCTTTATATGAAAAAATAAATAAATAAATTCACAAAGCTGCAATCCCCAATGAATGGCTGCAGCCAGCAGTGCATTATAAATGGTGTCAATAATGGAGATTTTATCCCATTCAAAAATTATGCATCATTTTTGATTGGGATAAAATCACTATTATTCACACCATTTATAATGCACTGCGGTCTGCAGTCATTCATTGGGGATTGCAGCTTTGTGAGATTTTATTTTTATTGTTTTGGGCATATAATCAATTGTACTACCCACCATTTTGATATTATAAATTCCCTCAGGGTACAGTACAGCAGCTCCATTCTCAGACTCTCAGAGGCTGCCGTCCCTCCCAGCCTGTATGCGCGCCTGTATGCGCGCTCCCGACATTGAGCGCAGAATACAGCAAGATGGGCGGAAGTGGTGGCCGGCGAGGCTTCAGATGACATCACGCCGGCCCGCCCGCCGACTTCCTGCAATCGTGAGACTGCTCAACTCTGAGCTACCGAAGAGGAGTGGAAAAAGGTATTGTTCTAATGTTTTAAGAGGATAAAAAAAACAGGGATAGATGTAGACAGTGGGAGGGGGAATATGGACATTTTAGTTGAGGATAGCTACTCTTTAAGAGCACATACCTCAGCTCTTCAATAAAATAATTTTTTTTATATATCTATATATATATACCGTATTTATCGGCGTATAACACGCACTTTTTAGGCAAAAATTTTTAGCCTAAAGTCTATGTGCGTGTTATACGCCGATACACCCCCAGGAAAGGCAGGGGGAGAGAGGCCGTCGCTGCCCGCTTCTCTCCCCCTGCCTTTCCTGGGGTCTAGAGCCCTGCTGCCGGCCCTTCTCACCCCCTGGCTATCGGCGCCGCTGCCCGTTCTGTCCCCCTGACTATCGGTGCCGGCGCCGATAGCCAGGGGGAGAGAAGCGGCGCCGACAGCCAGGGGGAGAGAAGGGGCAGCGGCACCCATTGCCGGCGCCGCTGCCCCGTTGCCTCCCCCCATCCCCGGTGGCATAATTACCTGTTGCCGGGGTCGGGTCCGCGCTGCTGCAGGCCTCCGGCGTGCGTCCCCGGCGTCGTTGCTATGCGCTGCACGGCGCGGCGCACTGACGTCATGCGCCGCACCGTGCATAGCAACGACGCAGGGGACGCGCGCCGGAGGCCTGCAGCAGCGCGGACCCGACCCAGGTAATTATGCCACTGGGGATGGGGGGAGGCAACGGGGCAGCGGCGCCGGCGGCAATGGGTGCTGCTGCCCCTTCTCTCCCCCTGGCTGTCGGCGCCGGCACCGATAGTCAGGAGGACAGAACGGGCAGCGGCGCCGATAGCCAGGGGGTGAGAAGGGCCGGCAGCAGCGCTCTAGACCCCAGGAAAGGCAGGGGGAGAGAAGCGGGCAGCGACGGCCTCTCTCCCCCTGCCTTTCCTGGGGGTTTATCGGGGTATACACGCGCACACACGCACCCTCATTTTACCATGGATATTTGGGTAAAAAACTTTTTTTACCCAAATATCCTTGGTAAAATGAGGGTGCGTGTTATAGGCCGGTGCGAGGTATACCCCGATAAATACGGTATATATATATATAGATGGATAGATAGATAAAAAAAAAGTCAGTTCTGTTATGGTGAATATATTTATTGTGTGATTGACAATTGATTGGTAATAAAGGTTTTTTCAATCAAAAATCTGTTCTTATCAGTTTAATATCTGATATGTCCCCTATCTGGGGACCATAAATTAAATGGATTTTTGAGAATGGGAGCCGATTTGGAAACTTGCTTCCGTCGCCCAATGCATTGACCCGATATGGCAGTATCTTCGGGTACAGTGCACCACCCCATTCCAGTGTTAAAAAAGACAGATTCTTATTTAATCCTCTGTGGGTGCCTGCCTTGTCATGTCAGTCAGTCTGGCTGCAGAAGGTGCCGCTGCTGTCCAGACCCAGTAAAGCTGAATGGCCTCCTTAATTGGATAAGCTCATCGTATCCTCACAAAAAAAAAAAAAGAGTTCCACAATTAGAGACCACAATAATGAGTTGCACTGACTGGTTTATGAACGTCTATCCATTTGGCGTTTTACTGACCATGTTTGCACACTGATTGATGTAAAAAAAAATAAAAAAATAATAATAATACTAATCTAGCACACCTGTGCAGGTTTGACATGACATGATACGTAGCTGTCTTGCAGGTGGTGCTGAATCCTGTTAAATGATGTGAGGGTCTCATGGTTATTCACAAGGGTGCGTCATTGCTGTTGCTTGACCATGCATTGGTTTTGTGGTCAGTGAATGATAAAAACAAAATTTGCCATCCATTGATTGATGGGAAATCAGCCATGAGGCATTTGTTTTTAGAAACTGCTGCTCACAACCAATGTTGCAATGGAGTGTCTCCATCTGCTGGTGGTATTGGATAAGCATTAGTGCTATGATGGGGTCTGAAGAAGAAGAAGAAAAGAAAGAGAGAGAGAGACTGACTGAGTGAGTGGGTAAGATAGAGAGTGAGTGAGTGAGAGTGAATGAGTGATTGAGTGAGTAATTGAGTGAGTGAGAGAGAGAACAAATGAATTAAAGTGAGTGAGTGAGTGAGAATGAATGAAAGTCTGAATGACGGAAAGAAAAAAGTATGAAGAAAGAAATATGAAGAAAAGAAAATGTATATGGAGTTGCAAACATGAGTGCAATCTACAAAGCTGTTGAGGCTGGTCCTCATGGGAGGATTGTTGCACCCAGGACCTTTAGTTCTATTAAATGTCATTCAATGCCACTGCCAGGTGTAAACAGCAGAAGAACCAGAAGCACCAACAGCACGACCATGAGTTGTCAGATTACCCTGATTCAGCAAAGAGTCCAAAAGGATGCAGGTGAATACTGTTTATTTTCAGTTTCTCGTTACAGTTGGTTTGATTCCGTGTCCGGACAGCCAGGGAGGTAGCTACAGGCAACAAAGGTAGGCGTGTTGTTTTCATATGCAGATCTTAACCCCTTAAGGAGGGAGGGCGTGCCCATACGCCCCCGTTTCAAAGTCCTTAAGGACTGAGGGTGTATGGATACGACCGTGGGAATTTCGGTCCCCGCCGCTAGCCGTCGGGTACCGGACCGAGATGCCTGCTGAAATCTTTCAGCAGGCATCCTGTGAAAATGCCTAGGAGGGTCCTGAGAACCCCCCATGTCGGCCATGGCGGCAAATCGACGTTTGTGGCAATTCCGGGCTGATCGGGTCTCTGATGACCCGACTGCCCGGAAAATAGGGATGAAAGGATTTGTCAGTGACAGCCCCAATCCTCCTAAGGGATAGGAGCGAGGTGGCAGTGGTGCCATTCCCCCCTATCCCCTGCCATTAGTAATGACTACTGACCAATGGCAGTTAAAGGCTTACCCTTATGGAGGGGTTACCATGGAAATTCCCCGCTCTGCCCGCCCCTGGATGTCAGGAAGAGAGGGGGGGGGGGGAGAAGATGGTGGCGGTACCTGGGGGTTTGCCCCCCCCTCCATGCGAATGTACAGGGTACATTCACAAGGGGCGGGGGTTTACAGTTAGTCTCTCGCTGCAAGCTAGAGATGCAGGAAATTTTCTGCTGCAGCTCAAACTCCCAGCAGGAAACTCGCTGTAATCCCCCGGCAGTCTGAATGTACCCTAAAAACACTACCTATAAACATACCCCTACACAGTCCCCCCCCCCCCCAATAAAAATGAGAAACCTCTGGTATGGCACGGTTTCTAAAACGCAGTCTCCAGCTGTTGCAAAACAACAACTCCCAGTATTGCCAGACAGCCATCGACTGTCCAGGCATGCTGGGAGTTTTGCAACAGCTGGAGGCACTCTGTTTTCGAAACACTGCCGTAGGGTATTTTGGTATCCGAGGCAAGTCTAACTCTTGCATCCGAAATTTAGGCCTTAAATGCGCATGGCGCTCTCTCACTTTACCGTACTCCATAAAAATTGCCCAACAAATTTTGGGGGGCTTTTTCTCCTTTTACCTTTTACAGCGGTTCTGACATAAACGCACAAAAATAAATACCCACATGTGACCCCATTTTGGAAACTACACCCCTCACGGAATGTAAGAAGGGGTATAGTGAGCTTTAACACCCCACAGGTGTTTGACAAATTTTCATTAAAGTTGGACGTGAAAATGAAAAATTTTTTTTTCTTCACTAAAATGCTGGTGTTATCCCATATTTTTCATTTTCACAAGGAGTAATAGGAAAAAAAGCCATTGATGGCTGGGAAATATTGGAACATGGAGGTAGGCATCTTTGATGTCCACTGAAGAAAGAAATTCCCCTTGTTCCATGGATGCCACTACCGAACGGAGGGATTCCAATCGGAAGTGGCGGATGAGAAGATGAAGGTTGAGACGCTTGAGGTCCAGGATTGGCCGCACAGAACCGCCCTTCTTGGGGACCACAAAAAGATTGGAATAGAAACCCAAAAAACGTTCCCTTGGAGGAACTGGGACAATAACTCCCTGGAGAAGCAGGGACCGGAGAGCCTCCCGAAACTGTTTCGCCAGAGAAGGAGACCGGGGGGCCCGGGACTGAAAAAAACGATCCCTCGGGAGGGAGGCAAATTCCATTCGGTATCCGTTGGACACCACGTCCCTGACCAAAGAGTCCTGAATGTGTGTGGTCCAGATGTCTCGAAAAAGTAAGAGACGACCTCCCACCCGAGAAAAATCTGCGGGTGGGGGCATCACTTCATGCGGAAGTGGGTTTGCGTTTGCCCGATTTGGCCGCAAAACGGCCTGAACGGTTGGAGTCCAACTTCCAAGACAGGCAAGCCCGGAATGAGGGAGCCTTCTTGTCCCGCGAAGGCGCCTGCCTAGACCCCTTATTAGGGCCAAAAGTCCAAAAGGACTGAAAGGAAGAGGACTTCCTCTGGGAAGTAGAGCGAGCCTTATTTTGAGGCAACAAGGAACTCTTGCCCCCCGCCGCCTCAGAGATAATCTCGTCAAGGCGCTTGCCAAAAAGACGGGCACCAGTAAAAGGAAGCTCGGTGAGAGACCTTTTGGAAGCGGCATCCGCATCTCAAGCCTTAAGCCACATGGAACGGCGGAGGGCCGCCAGGTGACCCACAGCAAAGGCAGCACAACGGGCTGACTGCATGGAAGCTGTGCACAAAAAGTCCCCAGCTTTAGAGCATTGGAGAACCAAAGCAGACAGATCCTCTGGGGGGATCCCGCCTGGATACCCTGACGGAGTTTTGAGCACCACACCGATAGGGCCTTGGACACCCAAGCCGAGGCGAAGGTGGGAAGCAGAGAAGAGCCTGCTGCTTCAGAGGCAAACTTCGCTAAGGACTCCACCTTCTTGTCCGTCGAATCCTTGAAAGCAGCCATATCTGCTAGCGACAGTGTAGTAGCCTTAGAGAGGCGGGAAATTGGTGGATCCACCAAGGGAGGGGAAACCACGTTAGAGGCAAGGTCCTTGTCGAATGGGTAACGCACCTGAACCTTCTTCATTCCCGGGAGCCTCTTGTCCGGATGTTTCCATGCAGATTCCAGAAGGATGTCAAATTCAGCGTGAGAGCTGAACCTTTGAGGTGCCAGTTTAGCATGATGAAAAGATACTTCAGGAGTCACATCCGAAGATCCTGGGTCCTCTAAGTGAAAGGTGTCTCTTATGGCCGCAACCAATGAGTTCATCATTTCAACTGTATCCAAGCGGTCTTCCGAGTCAGATGCCGATTCGAAAGCCTCATCCACCAGTTCACCAGGAGAATGTGAACAAGTGGAGGCAGCCCTGGAGGGGGGCGACCATGACCGGGTACGCGACTCTTGCGAGGCAGAGTGGCGATTCCGGGAACGTCCTCTGGAGGAGCGACGTTTGTGACCAGATGACACGGGGGGGCGGGACCCACGAGGGGAGCACCCACGTCTACCTGAAGACTCAATGGAAGAGTCAGAAGATACACCCCTAGTACACCTGTGAGAGGGTGAAGTATGTGGAGAAGAGGAGCGGGGCCCTTTAGAGGGTTGGCACAGGGCAGACCTCTTCAAGGCAGACACCACGTCACGAGAAGCCTCAGCCACCGAACGGGAGACTTGAGTCAAGTCAGCCCATATACTGGGATAGGGAAGAAACCCAGGCTGGAGGGGCGGCCGAATCCACCAGAACTGAAAGAGCATCCGAGGGTACCAGGGGGTCTGGGGCAGCAGAGGAGCAGGCAGAGCAAGTGGGTTCAGCAGAACCAGGCATTTTGGAATTACAGTTCTTACAGACCAAATAGGAAACTAACGCTCCAGTTGTCTGTTTAGAGGGAGGAACAGTTCTGGGTACGAACATAATGAAAAAAGAACTATCTCACCCGAGTCTGTGTCCCCTGTGGCGGCTGCTGTGAGGAGAACTCCGCTCTGTGTAGATAGAGAGGGAGAAACAGGCCAGCCAATAGCCAGAGAGGGGCGTGCCTGGAGCAGGGGCCCTGTCTGATTGGCCTCTGCCACCGAAAATCGCACGCACGGCGCTGATTGGAGGACAATCCGCGCCTCCAGTGAGCTCCGGCGGCCCTGTGGGCGGAGCTATAGCGCCCCGGCCGCCGAGAAGAACAATAGTAATGGCACCCGCTCCTTGCCCCAGGCGCACATGTCAGCCGCATATGCGCCCACGGGGAAGTGAGCGGGCGATACACATATTCGCCGACAGTCGTCTGTTGCCGAAAGCGAAAGTAAGTCGGCGCTTCATGCGCCCGAACAGTAAAAGCGCCGCGGCTGTCAGCCACATAGTAAGCGCCGCGGCTTTCAGCCGCATAGTATAACACACACACACATGTGCATAATAATAAAGTAAACCATTCATTCCCAATATGCCATTGCTCGCCCCTTTTTTAGAATAAAAGATAGAGCCCCTAACACAGGCCAGCCCCTTGGACCCTGAAAGGTGGGCCAAAAAATGAGGGTCTCCAGAGGTTGCAAGTCAGCACCTAAAGGGAGAAGAATATATACTCACCTCAATCAGTAGTACTTACCTAATGGAGTCTTCTGTGAGGTCTTCAGTCAGCTTTCTGTTACCTGCATCACGCTGAGTTACCATGTGCGAGCAAAGCGAGCAGGGAATAGGGGGACCCGGACCCATGAGGTACAACCCCAGACGCTGACCGTTGGCGAGAGGGGGTGAACAGCGCATATACACAATGTCTGTGCCCCCTCAATCACAATGAGCAAACAGTGAGCCGCAGTTCCTGAGTCCCCACCTGAAAACATGAAAGAAAACGGAATAAAAAACTAACACATACCCTAACTAGGAAAAATAAGAATCAGAAGACCTGGTCTGGAGAATTCCAGACCATGTCCACCTCCTTCAGACACTAAGCTAAAACTGATTAGCTCAGGGCCTAGAGGCGGGTATATCCTGCTGGGAGGAGCCGACTTTTTTTGTTGCCATAGTGTCATACCTCCTAGAGACAGCAGCATACACCCATGGTCTGTGTCCCCCAATGGAGCCGATAGAGAAAATCTAATTTTCCATTTTTACACCCAACTTCAATGCAAAGTTGCCAAACACCTGTGGGGTGTTGAGGCTCACTATACCCCTTGTTACATTCCTTGAGGGGTGTAGTTTCCAAAATAGTATGCCATATGTTTTTTTTGTTCTGGCACCATGGGGGCTTCCTAAATGCAACATGGCCCCAAAAACCATGACAGCAAAATTTGTTTAAAAAAAATCCTACAGTTGCTCTTTCCCTCTTGAGCCATGTTGTGAGCCCACAAAGCACTTTATGTCAACATATGATGTATTTACGTACTCGAGAGAAATTGAGCTACAAATTTTGGGGGGCTTTTTCTCCTTTTACCACTTTTAAAAATGAAAAAAAATGGGGCTACAAGAATATGTTAGTGTAAAAAATGCAGATTTTGATTTTTCTCCTCCACTTTGCTGCAATTCTTGTGAAAGACCTAAAGGGTTAACACACTTTTTGAATGTCATTTTGAAAACTGTGAGGGGTGTAGTTTCTACAATGGGGTCATTTATGGGGTATTTCTCACAGAATGGCCCCTCAAATCCAGTTCAAACTTAACTGGTCTTTGAAAAATTCAGATTTTAAAATTTTCATGAAAATTTTGAAAATTGCTGCTATACTTTGAAGCCCTCTAATGTCTTCAAAAAGTAAAAAATTGGTCAATTTTATGATGCCAACATAAATTAGACATATTGGGGAACATTTACTAATCTAGTCTATTCTGGGTATGCTAATAGACCAGCGTATGTGGTAGTTTCCTGTCTATTGTGCTCCTAATTTATCAAATGTCTCACAGCCCTTGATAAATTCTGTGCTCAGACTTCAGGGTCTACAGCTTAAACTGCATTTAGACCTGCTCCAACATGGTCTGACATTTCAGCGTATTTTGGGCAGATGCGACTTGTCGCACAAAAGTCGCACTTGATAAATTTAGCACCAATGCATTTTCCAATGCATTTCTGTCTAAAATAGACTTGCATGCATCATGTTCTAAAAATCCTCTAGAGCAAAAGTCGCAGAAAAGTCGCACATATTTAGACTGCGACTTTCTGTGCGACAAATTTAGACAGGAAAAATCAGTCTAAATCCTTTGATAAATTTCCCCCATTGTGTTTGTGAATCAATATAAAATGTATTTGGAATATCCATTTTCCTTACAAGCAGAGAGTTTCAAAGTTAGAAAAATGCTAAATTTTCAACATTTTCATGACATTTTGTGATGCAAGTAACAAAAAAAATTTACCGCTATGTTAAAGTAGAATATGTCACGAAAACCTACACTAGCTAAATCCCCTAGGGATCTCTGGGCCGACTTATTAATGAACAACCTACTTGGGGAAATAAATCCCCTCAGGATTAACCCTGACTAAAGATCCCCTAAAAATTTACTTTTATTAATGCTTCTTTAAAATATTTCTTGACTTGTGTAATTCACATTTCTTGCCACAAGATGGCAGTGGTGTTTTAAAATATTGAACGCTGTGCACAGCTAACTCCGAGATAGTTTCGGAAATAGTTTTTCATGATATAAAACGTAATCCTCCCTTCCTTTAAAGTAAGGGAGGATTATGTTTTAATAATAACGCTGTGCCAGTGTCCCAGTTTAGTTAGTAACTCCCGTGCCCGAGCTGCAGCAGGGCACCGGAACTAACTAGATAGAAGAGTCTAAATACCAGTCTGTCTGACAGACACTGAGCAATTTCAATAGTACGGAGTTAGCTGTGCACAGCGTTCAAGATTTTAAAACACCACTGCCATCTTGTGGCAAGAAATGTGAATTACACAATTACAGGGGTTCCTGTAAAAGCCAGGGTATGGATTGCATTGCTTATTGCTCCATCAGAGTGGAATGGACTCCTGTCCTTCTTTTAAGCAATGATGTGGATTTAGCCTGTGCTGTATGTACGGGTGGCTGACTGCCACCCACCCAGAGAGTGTATGGGAGACTGCCTGCCTCCCTCCTTTCCTATGCATGGGAGGCCGCCTGCCAGCCTTCCTTTTCCTTTCTTCCCTATAAGTAGTGTGAGTGCTCATGAAGGGGGCATGGTTGGTTCCACCCCTTTACCGGTTATCACCTCTGGGCCTTTTGGCTAAGATCAAGTGTAAAAAAAGGGCTTGCGATAGACCGCATCCTTGTGCACGGTATTTTGTGTGAATACTTGCACTTGGGTGACTTGAGAGCACATACCTCAGCTCTTCAATAAAATAAAAGAATATATATATATATATATATATATATATATATATATATATATATATATATAAACAAAGTCCCGAAATCACAGCACCAGTCAGGTCATGGATCTTGATATACTGGATTATTTTATTCTTCCCCACAGCAAATGCGTGGGGACCTTCACTACAGCCAAGATCGCAGCCATTGCAGCCATCCTCTTATATATTATTTTTTTTTCTAATATATGCCCTCATTCATGTCATCTAGAAATAAAATATCAGTTGCATGATAATTTGATGTCAGCATTTACTGTTGTACTATTCAAACATGATTTGCTAGGTTACAAGTGTTTGGTTACAATGCGCATGCACAGCCGGCCGGCTGGATCGCGATATGTCCAGTGTGATAACACGATCGTCGGACCCGTGTGCGCAGCCGCAGAACACAAATGGTGATTAGTGTGGGTAAGGGCATTACGCGCACCTGATCAGCACACATTACTGTGAGCGATCGAGAGCGGAAGTGATGCGCTGATACGTAGGAACTTTTCCGACGCATGCGCAGTCGCTTTGTATACAAACAAGAATGAGAACGGAGATGGCAGCGATCGGCATGTTCTGGGTGCGATCGAGTTATATATTTGGCTGATACTGAAGGTACCTATATAACACTATATAGCACTGTATGTCATATTGCAATGGGCACTTTATATGTGTATTGATTGTATTGTATATAGACGGATGCTATGTCAACTTGACATCACTGTGATTAACAGAGCATTGCTCCAATTAAATTTAAATAGAGGTGCGTTTTTAGATAATTATACATTTGTATCACATGAGTTGTAGCCAATGAAATGTATCTGTGATATATATATATATATATATATATATATATATATATATATATATGCACATTTTGTATTTGTATTATGCTTGATAAAGGCTACTACTGCCGAAACGTTGCATTTGCTGTGGGGAAGAATAAAATAATCCAGTATTTCAAGATCCATGACCTGACTGGTGCTGTGATTTCGGGACTTTGTATATATATATATATATATATATATATATATATATTGTTAACAGTGTTTCCCAACCAGGGTGCCTCCAGCTGTTTAGGCTATTTGGGCATGCTGGGATTGGTAGTTTTGTAATAGCTGGGGGCATCCTGGTTGGGAAACACTGATTTATGCATGTGTGTGTATATATCAATGTTTCGCAACCAGGGTGCCTCCAGCTGTTGGAATACTACAAATCCCAGCATGCTGAGAGTTGTAGTTTTGCAACAGCTGGATACGCTCTGGTTGGGAAATATATATATATATATATATATATTTTTTTTTTTTTTTTCTTTCTTTCCTATGATATATACATATATATATACACACACACACACGCACAGTAGTGTTTTTCAGGGGGTGTAATCCAAACCTCCCTCTCCGGTGTGTCCAACAATCCAGCGTCAAAATTAAGACGCTGGATGATTTTGAACTGTCCCATTCAAATAAATGGGATCAGTTCTAGCATTAGTTTCCCTCCAGTGCACGCCTGACATATGTGAACCCGGCCTCATTCGATCTGCAGGGTGCCAGTGTATAGTTGGTATCTACCACTACAGTATATGTTATTGTATGTCAGAATATTGGTCTTTTTATCGTGGTTTTTAATTTGGAATAATATAGCGGTATTGTGTGTCTAGCAAATATTGTGTGTCTACAAGCTTTGTGGCTTGTGCTCCTGATCATTTAACCCTTTCAGGACTCAGCGTTTTTCCGTTTTTGCACTTTTGTTTTTTCCTCCCCACCTTCTAAAAACCATAACGCTTTCAGTTTTCCACCTACAGACCCCTACAAGGGCTTGTTTTATGCACTACCAATTTTACTTTGTAAAGACATCAGTCGTTTCACAATAAAATCTAACTTGTTTGTCTTTTGCGGCCCCACTTTTAATTTTGCCCAGCGCCACATTAAATCTAAAACTGGTCCTGAGTGTATGGCTGTGTGTGTGTATATAGGGGCAGTGTATGTGTATGAGGCTATGTATATGGTATGGGGCTGTGTATGTGTGTATATAGGGGCAGTATATGTGTATGGTGCAGTGTATGTGTATGAGGCAGTATATATGTGGGCTGTGTATGTGTGTGTACATAGGGGCAGTGTATGGGGGCAGTGCATGTGAGTATATGGGGGCAGTACATGTGTATGGGGCAGTGTATATGGGGGCTGTGTATGTGTGTGTAGATGGGGGCAGTGTATGTGTATGGGGCAGTGTATTTTGTATGGGGCTGTGTATGTGTGTATATGGGGGCTCTGTATGTGTGTGTATATGGGGGCAGTGTATGTGTATGGGAGCAGTGCATGTGTATGGGGCAGTGTAGGTGAGTATATGGGGGCTGTGTATGCGAGTATATTTGTATGGGTGTATGTGTAGGTGTATGGATGGGGCAGTGTATGTGTATGGGGGCAGTGTATGTGTATGGGGCAGTGTATATGGTACAGGGCTGTATGTGTGTGGGGGGGGCTGTGTTTGTGTGTATGGTGGACTGTGTGTGGGAGCTGTGTCTAAGTGTGTGTATATAGGGGCAGTGTATATGGTATGGGGCTGTTTTTGTGTATGGGGGCTGTGTATGTGTGTATATGGTGGCTGTGTATGTGTATGGGGGCAGTGTATGTGTATGGGACTGTGTGTGTATGGGGTTGTGTACGTGTGTGTGTTTATAGGGGCAGTGTATGTGTGTATGGGGTTGTGTACGTGTGTGTATATAGGGGCAGTGTATGTGTATGGGGCAGTGTATGTGTATGGGGCAGTGTGTATGGTATGGGGCAGTGTATGAGTATGGGGGCAGTGTATGAGTATGGGGGAAGTGTCTGTGTATGGGGGCAGTGTATGTGTATGGGGGCAGTGTATGTGTATGAGGGGGCATTGTATGCTTATGGGGGGCATTGTATGTGTATGGGGGCAGTGTATGGTATGGGGCAGTATATGTGTATGGGTGCAGTGTATGTGTATGGGGCAGTGTATGGTATGGGGCAGTGTGTATGGTATGGGGCAGTGTATGTGTATGGGGCAGTGTATGTGTATGGTGCAGTGTGTATGGCATGGGGCAGTGTATGTGTATGGGGCAGTGTATGTGTATGGGGGCTGTGTATGGGGGCAGTGTGTATGGTATGGGGCAGTGTGTATGGGGCAGTGTATGTGTATGGGGGCTGTGTATGGGGTCAGTGTGTATGGTATGGGGCAGTGTATGTGTATGGGGCAGTGTATGTGTATGGGGGCTGTGTATGGGGGCAGTGTGTTTGGTATGGGGCAGTGTATGTGTATGGGGCAGTGTATGTGTGTGGGGGCTGTGTATGGGGGCAGTGTGTATGGTATGGGGCAGTGTATGTGTATGGGGGTAGTGTATGTGTATGGGGGCAGTGTATGTGTATGGGGCAGTGTATGTGTATGGGTGCAGTGTATGTGTATGGGGCAGTGTATGGTATGTGGCTGTGTGTATGGTATGGGGCAGTGTATGTGTATGGGGCAGTGTATGTGTATGGTGCAGTGTGTATGGTATGGGGCAGTGTGTGTGTATGGGGGCAGTGTGTATGGTATGGGGCAGTGTATGTGTATGGGGGCAGTGCAGGGCTCGAGTCCTGCAGGAACAGCGTTCCTTTGCATTTTCCACAGGAGGAATGCTGTTCCTTACATTAGTCCTGCAGGACCGACCTCTCTGTTCTTACCCTCCCTACGTCTCCTCCCCTGGCCCAGACTGCTAGATGCTGGAGATGTAGGACCTGTGATGATGTCACCATCACATGTTGGGGCGGAGCTTAGCTGTGGTGGAGAGGGAAGATTGTGGTTGAAGGACCTGTGTGATGCTGTGGAGGAGGCGGGGCGGAGCTGGAGGAGACATGTCACCCCAGTAAGGTAATTACATGGAAGATTTGTTACAGTGTGTCACCCCAGTAGTAAAGTGAGTACAGGAGGAGGAGGTTTGTTACAGTGTGTCACCCCAGTAGTAAGGATATTACATGATGATGAGGTTTGTTACAGTGTGTCACCCCAGTAGTAAGGTAATTTCATGAGGAGGAGGTTTGTTACAGTGTGTCACCCCAGTAGTAAGGAGATTACATGAGGAGGAGATTTGTCACAGTGTGTCACCCCAGTAGTAAGGAGATTACATGAGGAGGGTGTTTGTTACAGTGTGTCACCCCAGTAGTAAGGTAATTACATGATGAGGAGGTTTGTTACAGTGTGTCACCCCAGTAGTAAGGAGATTACATGAGGAGGAGGTTTGTTACAGTGTGTCACCCCAGTAGTAAGGAGATTACATGAGGAGGAGGTTTGTTACAGTGTGTCACCCCAGTAGTAAGGTGATTACATGAGGAGGAGGTTTGTTACAGTGTGTCACCCCAGTAGTAAGGTGATTACATGAGGAGGAGGTTTGTTACAGTGTGTCACCCCAGTAGTAAGGTGATTACATGAGGAGGAGGTTTGTTACAGTGTGTCACCCCAGTAGTAAGGTGATTACATGAGGAGGAGGCTTGTTACAGTGTGTCACCCCAATTCTAAGAAGATTACATGAGGAGGTTTCTTACAGTGTGTTATCATGATGATAGGGACATAAGGAGGTTTTTGTTACAGTGTATTATCAGAATGATAACCCCTTAAGAACATTGGGGGAGATATATAAAGACCTGTGCAGAGGAAAAGTGGAGCACTTGCCCATAGCAACCAATCAGATCGCTGCTTTCATTTTCAGAGGCCTTTAAAAAAAATAAACAAGCGATCTGATTGGTTGCTATGGGCAACTGGTCAACTTATCCTCTGCACAGGTTTTAATAAATCTCCCATATTGGATGTAAATATACATCTTGGTGCCCTGGTACTTAAAGAAGTACTCTGGTGCAGAGTTTTCCTGCTCCGTCCTGCCCGGGCTGCAAAAAAAATGAAAATAAACCATCTCTCACCTTCCTGGGTTCCAGCGGAGCGCCACTACAGCTGATGGGTCCTCCGGTCCATCTTATTCATACTTCCGTGTGAACGAATCGCCATGTGACGCTTCGTTACACCCGGAAGTATGAAGAGGATGGACCGGAGGACCGATCAGCTGTAGTGGCGCTCCGCGGGAACCCAGGAAGGTGAGAGATGGTTTATTTTCATTTTTTTTTTGCAGCCCCGGGCAGGACGGAGCAGGAATACTGCCCCAGAGTACTCCTTTAAAAGGGTACTCCTCCTCTAGACATCTTATCCTCTATCCAAAGGATATGGGATAAGATGTCTGATCGCAGGGGTCCCGCCATTGGGGACCCCTGCGATCTCGGCGGTGGCCGCTGTCATCACTGCACAGAGCAAACTTGCTCTGTGCTTAATGACTGGCGATACAGGGGCCGGAGTATCATGACTTCACAGCTTTGGTTCTTGTGATGTCATGGCCCGTCCCCTAAATGCAAGTCTATGGTAGGGGGCTTGACGGCGGAACGAGACCTTGCGAGGGGCCGGGGGTGTATTAGAAATCTTGGGTGAGTTTCTACACTTTTTTTTCCAGGACTTGACCCCTGGGGCAGTGTATGTGTATGGGGCATTCCTGGGGGCCCAAAGCAGCTAGCCCTTTAGCCCCACCGGTCCACTGCGCTGCAGCCAGGGACGGTTTTTCCTATAAGGCACTTTTCATGGGGCAGCAATCCCGACCGCTGAACACCCCCCCTCCCCCCTCCTGTGACAGGCACCGCGGTGGCAGGCGGCTTCAGGACTGTGCGCATCATTATGAGTCCCCACAGTCACAGATGACTCATACAGCCGGGCCCCCAACTGTGAGCCGCTCCTGCCATCAGTGGAGATCCAGGGGAGGGGAAATATACCTGCTCTGTTGTGTCCTATGTGTATGGCTGTGTGTGTGTATATAGGGGCAGTGTATGTGTATGAGGCTATGTAAATGGTATGGGGCTGTGTATGTGTGTATATAGGGGCAGTATATGTGTATGGTGCAGTGTATGTGTATGAGGCAGTATATATGTGGGCTGTGTATGTGTGTGTACATAGGGGCAGTGTATGGGGGGCAGTGCATGTGAGTATATGGGGGCAGTACATGTGTATGGGGCAGTGTATATGGGGGCTGTGTATGTGTGTGTAGATGGGGCAGTGTATATGTATGGGGCAGTGTATTTTGTATGGGGCTGTGTATGTGTGTATATGGGGGCTCTGTATGTGTGTGTATATGGGGGCAGTGTATGTGTATGGGAGCAGTGCATGTGTATGGGGCAGTGTAGGTGAGTATATGGGGGCTGTGTATGCGAGTATATTTGTATGGGTGTATGTGTAAGTGTATGGGGCAGTGTGTATGGTATGGGGCAGTGTATGTGTATGGGGGCAGTGTATGTGTATGGGGCAGTGTATATGGTACAGGGCTGTATGTGTGTGTGGGGGGGACTGTGTTTGTGTGTATGGTGGACTGTGTGTGGGAGCTGTGTCTAAGTGTGTGTGTATATAGGGGCAGTGTATATGGTATGGGGCTGTTTTTGTGTGTGGGGGCTGTGTATGTGTGTATATGGTGGCTGTGTATGTGTATGGGGGCAGTGTATGTGTATGGGACTGTGTGTGTATGGGGTTGTGTACGTGTGTGTGTTTATAGGGGCAGTGTATGTGTGTATGGGGTTGTGTATGTGTGTGTATATAGGGGCAGTGTATGTGTATGGGGCAGTGCATATGTATGGGGCTGTGTGTAAGGTATGGGGGCAGTGTATGTGTATGGGACAGTGTATGTCGTCAGTTTATGTGTATGGGGCAGTGTATGTGTATGGGGGCAGTGTATGTGTATGGGGCAGTGTATGAGTATGGGGGCAGTGTATGAGTATGGGGGAAGTGTCTGTGTATGGGGGCAGTGTATGTGTATGGGGGCAGTGTATGTGTATGAGGGGGCATTGTATGCTTATGGGGGGCATTGTATGTGTATGGGGGCAGTGTATGGTATGGGGCAGTGTATGTGTATGGGTGCAGTGTATGTGTATGGGGCAGTGTATGGTATGGGGCAGTGTGTATGGTATGGGGCAGTGTATGTGTATGGGGCAGTGTATGTGTATGGTGCAGTGTATGTGTATGGTGCAGTGTGTATGGCATGGGGCAGTGTATGTGTATGGGGGCTGTGTATGGGGGCAGTGTGTATGGTATGGGGCAGTGTATGTGTATGGGGCAGTGTATGTGTATGGGGGCTGTGTATGGGGGCAGTGTGTATGGTATGGGGCAGTGTATGGGGCAGTGTATGTGTATGGGGGCTGTGTATGGGGGCAGTGTGTATGGTATGGGGCAGTGTATGTGTATGGGGCAGTGTATGTGTATGGGGGCTGTGTATGGGGGCAGTGTGTATGGTATGGGGCAGTGTATGTGTATGGGGGCAGTGTATGTGTATGGGGGCAGTGTATGTGTATGGGGCAGTGTATGTGTATGGGTGCAGTGTATGTGTATGGGGCAGTTTATGGTATGGGGCAGTGTGTATGGTATGGGGCAGTGTATGTGTATGGGGCAGTGTATGTGTATGGTGCAGTGTGTATGGTATGGGGCAGTGTGTGTGTATGGGGGCAGTGTGTATGGTATGGGGCAGTGTATGTGTATAGGGGCAGTGCAGGGCTCGAGTCCTGCAGGAACAGCGTTCCTTTGCATTTTCCACAGGAGGAATGCTGTTCCTTACATTAGTCCTGCAGGACCGACCTCTCTGTTCTTACCCTCCCTCCGTCTCCTCCCCTGGCCCAGACTGCTAGATGCTGGAGATGTAGGACCTGTGATGATGTCACCATCACATGTTGGGGCGGAGCTTAGCTGTGGTGGAGAGGGAAGATTGTGGTTGAAGGACCTGTGTGATGCTGTGGAGGAGGCGGGGCGGAGCTGGAGGAGACATGTCACCCCAGTAAGGTAATTACATGGAAGATTTGTTACAGTGTGTCACCCCAGTAGTAAAGTGATTACAGGAGGAGGAGGTTTGTTACAGTGTGTCACCCCAGTAGTAAGGATATTACATGATGATGAGGTTTGTTACAGTGTGTCACCCCAGTAGTAAGGAGATTACATGAGGAGGAGATTTGTCACAGTGTGTCACCCCAGTAGTAAGGAGATTACATGAGGAGGGGGTTTGTTACAGTGTGTCACCCCAGTAGTAAGGTAATTACATGATGAGGAGGTTTGTTACAGTGTGTCAACCTAGTAGTAAGGAGATTATATGCGGAGGAGGTTTGTTACAGTGTGTCACCCCAGTAATAAGGTGATTACATGAGGAGGAGGTTTGTTACAGTGTGTCACCCCAGTAGTAAGGTGATTACATGAGGAGGTTTGTTACAGTGTGTCACCCCAGTAGTAAGGTGATTACATGAGGAGGAGGCTTGTTACAGTGTGTCACCCCAATTCTAAGAAGATTACATGAGGAGGTTTCTTACAGTGTGTTATCATGATGATAGGGACATAAGGAGGTTTTTGTTACAGTGTATTATCAGAATGATAACCCCTTAAGAACATTGGGGGAGATATATAAAGACTTGTGCAGAGGAAAAGTGGAGCACTTGCCCATAGCAACCAATCAGATCGCTGCTTTCATTTTCAGAGGCCTTTTAAAAAAATAAACAAGCCATCTGATTGGTTGCTATGGGCAACTGGTCAACTTATCCTCTGCACAGGTTTTAATAAATCTCCCATATTGGATGTAAATATACATCTTGGTGCCCTGGTACTTAAAGAAGTACTCTGGTGCAGAGTTTTCCTGCTCCGTCCTGCCCGGGCTGCAAAAAAAATGAAAATAAACCATCTCTCACCTTCCTGGGTTCCAGCGGAGCGCCACTACAGCTGATGGGTCCTCCGGTCCATCTTATTCATACTTCCATGTGAACGAATCGTCACATGGCGCTCAGCCTATTATGGGCCGAGGCAGAACATCGCGGCGGCCGGCGATAGGCTGAGCGCCATGTGACGCTTCGTTACACCCGGAAGTATGAAGAGGATGGACCGGAGGACCGATCAGCTGTAGTGGCGCTCCGCGGGAACCCAGGAAGGTGAGAGATGGTTTATTTTCATTTTTTTTTGCAGCCCGGGCAGGACGGAGCAGGAATACTGCCCCAGAGTACTCCTTTAAAAGGGTACTCCTCCTCTAGACATCTTATCCTCTATCCAAAGGATATGGGATAAGATGTCTGATAACAGGGGTCCCGCCATTGGGGACCCCTGTGATCTCGGCTGTGCCCCCCCCCCCTCCCCCCCATCTTGGGTGAGTTCCTACACTTTTTTTTCCAGGACTTGACCCCTGGGGCAGTGTATGGGGCATTCCTGGGGGCCCAAAGCAGCTAGCCCTTTAGCCCCACCGGTCCACTGCGCTGCAGCCAGGGACGGTTTTTCCTATAAGGCACTTTTCATGGGGGCAGCAATCCCGACCGCTGAACACCCCTCCCCCCCCTCCTGTGACAGGCACCGCGGTGACAGGCGGCTTCAGGACTGTGCGCATCATTATGAGTCCCCACAGTCACAGATGACTCATACAGCCGGGCCCCCAACTGTGAGCCGCTCCTGCCATCAGTGGAGATCCTGGGGAGGGGAAATATACCTGCTCTGTTGTGTCCTATGTGTACACATATGGACCCCTTCACTGCCTCCCTATAGCAGTGTTTCCCAAGCAGTGTGCATCCAGCTGTTGAAAACCACAGCTCCCAGCATGCCCAGATAGCCAAAAGCTGTCTGGATATGCTGGGAGTTGTAGTTTTGCTATATCTGTATGCACTTGCTTGGGAAACACTGCCATACACACAGCGATCTCAACCTCCAGCTCAGCTCCTCCCCTGCTGGTCATGTGATCATAGACTCATACGGAGGCCTGCTGGGGTCAGAGGAAGGACCAGAGTGCAGGTGAACAGTGGATGATGGCATGACAGGCAGGTTACATAGGTAACACTATAAATACTGTGCCCTGACCCCTGCCAATCCTCACCCCATTGTGAGTTCTAACCCTGTACTGTGTATATCCCTCTACTATGACATCACTGTGTGTATTATCTCTGTATGGTGACATCACTGTGTGTATTATCCCTGTACTGTGACATCACTGTGTGCAGTTTCCCTGTACTGTGACATCACTGTGTGTATTATCCCTGTACTGTGACATCACTGTGTGCAGTTTCCCTGTACTTTGACATCACTGTGTGTATTATCCCTGTACTGTGACATCACTGTGTGCAGTTTCCCTGTACTTTGACATCACTGTGTGTATTATCCCTGTACTGTGACATCACTGTGTGTATTATCCCTGTACTGTGACATCACTGTGTGCAGTTTCCCTGTACTATGACATCACTGTGTGTATTATCCCTGTACTGTGACATCACTGTGTGCAGTTTCCCTGTACTGTGACATCACTGTGTGTATTATCCCTGTACTGTGACATCACTGTGTGCAGTTTCCCTGTACTATGACATCACTGTGTGTATTATCCCTGTACTGTGACATCACTGTGTGCAGTTTCCCTGTACTGTGACATCACTGTGAGTATTATCCCTCTACTGTGACATCATCATGTGTATTATCCCTGTACTGTGACCTCAATGGAGGAGATTTATCAAAACCTGTGCAGAGGAAAAGTTGCCCAGTTGCCCATAGCAACCAATCAGATTGCTTCTTTCATTTTTAACAAGGCCTCTGCAAAATGAAAGAAGCGATCTGATTGGTTGCTATGGGCAACTGGTCAACTTTTCCTTTGCACAGGTTTTGATAAATCTCCCCCAATGTGTGTATTATCTCTGTACGGTGACATCACTGTGTGTATTATCCCTGTACTGTGACATCACTGTTTGTATTATCCCTGTACTGTGACATCACTGTGTGCATTATCACTGTACTGTGACATCACTGTGTGCATTATACTGTACTGTGACATCACTGTGTGTATTATCCCTCTACTGTGACATCATCGTGTGTATTATCCCTGTACTGTGACCTCAATGTGTGTATTATCTCTGTACGGTGACATCACTGTGTGTATTATCCCTGTACTGTGACATCACTGTGTGTATTATCCCTGTACTGTGACATCACTGTGTGTATAATCCCTGTACTGTGACCTCAATGTGTGTATTATCTCTGTACGGTGACATCACTGTGTGTATTATCCCTGTACTGTGACATCACTGTGTGTATTATCCCTGTACTGTGACATCACTGTGTGTATAATCCCTGTACTGTGACCTCAATGTGTGTATTATCTCTGTACGGTGACATCACTGTGTGTATTATCCTTGCACTGTGACATCACTGTGTGTATTATCCCTGTACTGTGACATCACTGTTTGTATTATCCCTGTATTGTGACATCACTGTATATATTATCCCTGTATTGTGACATTATTGGGTGTTTCATCGCTGTACTGTGACATCACTGTGCGTATTACCCCTGCACAGGTCAGGAGGCATTATCACTATATGTGAGGTATGGTGTATCATATAAGGTTTAATGTATGACAAGGTTATATTCAGAGGCGCAGTATGTAATAGTATCATATTCAGAGACTGCAGTATGTGGTAGTGTAATATATATAGGGGATACAATCTGTGGCAGTATTATACTCAGAGGGTATAGTGTGTGGTATTATTATATTCCAAAGGTACATTGTGCAGTAGTATCATTCAGAGGGTACAATGTGCAGTAGTATCATATTCAGAGAGCACAGTGTGTGGTAGTGTTATATATAGAGGATACAATCTGTGGCAGTATTATACTCAGAGGGTATAGTGTGTGGTATTATTATATTCCAAAGGTACATTGTGCAGTAGTATCATTCAGAGGGTACAATGTGCAGTAGTATCATATTCAGAGAGCACAGTGTGTGGTAGTGTTATATATAGAGGATACAATCTGTGACAGTATTATACTCAGAGGGTATAGTGTGTGGTATTATTATATTCCAAAGGTACATTGTGCAGTAGTATCATTCAGAGGGTACAATGTGCAGTAGTATCATATTCAGAGAGCGCAGTGTGCAGTAGTATATTCAGAGAGTGCAGTGTGCAGTAGTATCATATTCAGAGAGCAGAGTGTGCAGTAGTATCATATTCAGAGAGTGCAGTGTGTGCCAGGTTTATATTCAGAGAGCAGAGTGTGCAGTAGTATTATATTCAGAGAGTACAGTGTGTGCCAGGTTTATTTTCAGAGAGCAGAGTGTGCAGTAGTATTATATTCAGAGAGTGCAGTGTGCAGTAGTATTATATTCAGAGAGTGCAGTGTGCAGTAGTATCATATTCAGAGAGTGCAGTGTGCAGTAGTATCATATTCAGAGAGCAGAGTGTGCAGTAGTATTATATTCAGAGAGTACAGTGTGTGCCAGGTTTATAGTCAGAGAGCAGAGTGTGCAGTAGTATTATATTCAGAGAGTACAGTGTGTGCCAGGTTTATATTCAGAGAGCAGAGTGTGCAGTAGTATTATATTCAGAGAGTACAGTGTGTGCCAGGTTTCTTTTCAGAGAGCGCAGTGTGCAGTAGTATTATATTCAGAGAGTGCAGTGTGCAGTAGTATCATATTCAGAGAGTGCAGTGTGCAGTAGTATCATATTCAGAGAGCACAGTGTGCAGTAGTATTATATTCAGAGAGTACAGTGTGTGCCAGGTTTATTTTCAGAGAGCGCAGTGTGCAGTAGTATTATATTCAGAGAGTGCAGTGTGCAGTAGTATCATATTCAGAGAGTGCAGTGTGCAGTAGTATCATATTCAGAGAGCAGAGTGTGCAGTAGTTTAATATTCAGAGAGTACAGTGTGTGCCAGGTTTATATTCAGAGAGCACAGTGTGCAGTAGTATTATATTCAGAGAGTACAGTGTGTGCCAGGTTTATATACAGAGAGCACAGTGTTATTATTATATTCCAAAGGTACATTGTGCAGTAGTATCATTCAGAGGGTACAATGTGCAGTAGTATCATATTCAGAGAGCGCAGTGTGCAGTTGTATATTCAGAGAGTGCAGTGTGCAGTAGTATCATATTCAGAGAGCAGAGTGTGCAGTAGTATCATATTCAGAGAGTGCAGTGTGTGCCAGGTTTATATTCAGAGAGCAGAGTGTGCAGTAGTATTATATTCAGAGAGTACAGTGTGTGCCAGGTTTATTTTCAGAGAGCAGAGTGTGCAGTAGTATTATATTCAGAGAGTGCAGTGTGCAGTAGTATTATATTCAGAGAGTGCAGTGTGCAGTAGTATCATATTCAGAGAGTGCAGTGTGCAGTAGTATCATATTCAGAGAGCAGAGTGTGCAGTAGTATTATATTCAGAGAGTACAGTGTGTGCCAGGTTTATAGTCAGAGAGCAGAGTGTGCAGTAGTATTATATTCAGAGAGTACAGTGTGTGCCAGGTTTATATTCAGAGAGCAGAGTGTGCAGTAGTATTATATTCAGAGAGTACAGTGTGTGCCAGGTTTCTTTTCAGAGAGCGCAGTGTGCAGTAGTATTATATTCAGAGAGTACAGTGTGTGCCAGGTTTATTTTCAGAGAGTGTAGTGTGCAGTAGTATTATATTCAGAGAGTGCAGTGTGCAGTAGTATCATATTCAGAGAGTGCAGTGTGCAGTAGTATCATATTCAGAGAGCACAGTGTGCAGTAGTATTATATTCAGAGAGTACAGTGTGTGCCAGGTTTATTTTCAGAGAGCGCAGTGTGCAGTAGTATTATATTCAGAGAGTGCAGTGTGCAGTAGTATCATATTCAGAGAGTGCAGTGTGCAGTAGTATCATATTCAGAGAGCAGAGTGTGCAGTAGTTTAATATTCAGAGAGTACAGTGTGTGCCAGGTTTATATTCAGAGAGCACAGTGTGCAGTAGTATTATATTCAGAGAGTACAGTGTGTGCCAGGTTTATATTCAGAGAGCACAGTGTTATTATTATATTCCAAAGGTACATTGTGCAGTAGTATCATTCAGAGGGTACAATGTGCAGTCGTATCATATTCAGAGAGCGCAGTGTGCAGTAGTATATTCAGAGAGTGCAGTGTGCAGTAGTATCATATTCAGAGAGCAGAGTGTGCAGTAGTATCATATTCAGAGAGTGCAGTGTGTGCCAGGTTTATATTCAGAGAGCAGAGTGTGCAGTAGTATTATATTCAGAGAGTAAAGTGTGTGCCAGGTTTATTTTCAGAGAGCAGAGTGTGCAGTAGTATTATATTCAGAGAGTGCAGTGTGCAGTAGTATCATATTCAGAGAGTGCAGTGTGCAGTAGTATTATATTCAGAGAGTGCAGTGTGCAGTAGTATCATATTCAGAGAGTGCAGTGTGCAGTAGTATCATATTCAGAGAGCAGAGTGTGCAGTAGTATTATATTCAGAGAGTACAGTGTGTGCCAGGTTTATATTCAGAGAGCAGAGTGTGCAGTAGTATTATATTCAGAGAGTACAGTGTGTGCCAGGTTTATATTCAGAGAGCAGAGTGTGCAGTAGTATTATATTCAGAGAGTACAGTGTGTGCCAGGTTTCTTTTCAGAGAGCGCAGTGTGCAGTAGTATTATATTCAGAGAGTACAGTGTGTGCCAGGTTTATTTTCAGAGAGCGCAGTGTGCAGTAGTATTATATTCAGAGAGTGCAGTGTGCAGTAGTATCATATTCAGAGAGTGCAGTGTGCAGTAGTATCATATTCAGAGAGCAGAGTGTGCAGTAGTTTAATATTCAGAGAGTACAGTGTGTGCCAGGTTTATATTCAGAGAGCACAGTGTGCAGTAGTATTATATTCAGAGAGCGCAGTGTGCAGTAGTATTATATTCAGAGAGTGCAGTGTGCAGTAGTATCATATTCAGAGAGTGCAGTGTGCAGTAGTATCATATTCAGAGAGCAGAGTGTGCAGTAGTTTAATATTCAGAGAGTACAGTGTGTGCCAGGTTTATATTCAGAGAGCACAGTGTGCAGTAGTATTATATTCAGAGAGTACAGTGTGTGCCAGGTTTATATTCAGAGAGCACAGTGTGCAGTAGTATTATATTCAGAGAGTACAGTGTGTGCCAGGTTTATATTCAGAGAGCACAGTGTGCAGTAGTATTATATTCAGAGAGTACAGTGTGTGCCAGGTTTATTTTCAGAGAGCGCAGTGTTCAGTAGTATTATATTTAGAGAGCACAGTGTGTAGTAGTATTTTATATCTTGAGGGTACAGTGTTCGATTGTATTCTATTCAGAGGATAAAGTGTGAGGTAGTATTATTTTTAGAGAAGTCCGAGTTTGGCAGCATTATATTAATTATCATTTTCATGTAGAGGATCAGACTCCGCTGACAAAGTAATTGTCACAATTCGGCTGGCTGGAGGTGGATCCTCTGTGTCAGCAAGGGATTGGCGTGGATCGTGTCGGTGGACCGGTTCTAAGATGCTACTGGTATTCACCAGAGCCCGCCGCAAAGCGGGATGGTCTTGCTGCGGCGGTAGCAACCAGGTCGTATCCACCGGCAACGGCTCAACCTTGCTGACTGCTGAGAAGGCGTGGGACAGAAGGACTAGGCAGAGGGAAGGTCAGACGTAGCAGAAGGTCGGGGCAGGCGGCAAGGTTCGTAGTCAATGTGGATAGCAGAAGATCTGGAACACAGGCTTTGGACAACACTAAACGCTTTCACTGGCACAAGGCAACAAGATCCGGCAAGGAAGTGCAGGGGAAGTGAGGTAATATAGCCAGGGAGCAGGTGGATGCTAATTAGGCTAATTGGGCCAGGCAATTAAATCCTAGAGAGCTGGCGCGCGCGCGCGCCCTAAGGAGCGGAGCCGAGCGTGCCAGGATATGACAGCCGGGGGCCGGGACAGGTGAGTGACTTGGGATGCGATTCGCGAGCGGGCGCGTCCCGCTATGCGAATCGCATCCCCGCCGGCAATGTCAGTGCAGCGCTCCCGGTCAGCGGGTCTGACCGGGGCGCTGCAGAGAGAGGAACGCCCCAAGCGCTCCGGGGAGGAGCAGGGACCCGGAGCGCTCGGCGTAACAGTAATGAACCAATGCCATCTGGGCGTCAAGTTCTGCAAAGAGAAGATTTAGCTGGACCCAGTGGTATGTACCATCTGAATTAGATAAGGGAAGACTATAGAGAAGACGTCACCTGTAGTCACTGATGCCATTGTGTATTCTCCTCACTATAGAGAAGACGTCACCTGTAGTCACTGATGTCATTGTGTATTCTCCTCACTATAGAGAAGACGTCACCTGTAGTCACTGATGTCATTGTGTATTCTCCTCACTATAGAGAAGACGTCACCTGTAGTCACTGATGTCATTGTGTATTCTTCCTCACTATGAGAAAGGTGCAGGAAAAAAGTTGTGATCTTCTGTGGCGCTGCCTCTTTGAGATCGAGATGCAAGTTCAGTCACATATGGTAGAATCTTAATTATTGGGCCTGGAGTGCTGCAGATTTTCTGTGTATGTATGTATGTATGTATGTATGTGTATATATATATATATATATATATATATACACACACACACACACACATAAAACGTCCTCCTCTAGGAAACAGCACCCAACACGAAGTCCAGGTATTATGCAGACTACAAGCATTGCTTGAAAAAGGCTTGCTAGCCAAAACATCGCACTTTATGCTCTGATGCAAATAAAAACCTTGTAGCCTGCATAATACCTGGACTTCGTGTTGGGTGCTGTTTCCTAGAGGAGGAAGTTTTATGGGGATCCAGTGTGGCATACTGGGGGACACTTTGCACCGCACTAGAAGCCGTCCTGTGCTCGAATTTTCACGGTGATTCATATATATATATATATACATATACACACCATTGTTTCTCAGGGTTCCCCAAGCAGTTGCAAAATTGCAATTGGGCATGGTGGGAGTTGTAGTTTTGCAACAGCTGGAGGCACACTGGTTGGGAAACGCTGATGTGTGTGTATATATATATATATATATATAAAACGTGCATGTGTGAGAAATATCTACTGCATCTTCAGTCACGGTATGTGTTATTGCAGTGTTAGTCAAGGTATGGCAGTATTGTTGTGTTTTGGTATGGCATTGTTATTTAGTCACGGTATGGCGATATTGTTCTGTTTTGGTATGGTAGTGTTATTCAGTCACGGTATGGTGGTATGTTTCTGTTCTGGTATGTCGTTTTTATTCAGTCGCGGTATGGGGTTTTGTTCTGTTCTGGTATGGCAGTGTATGTGTATGGGGCAGTGTATATGTGTATGGGGCTGTGTATGTGTGTGTGGGGGCTATGTATGTGTGTATATGGGGGCTTTGTATGTGTATATGGGGGCTTTGTATGTGTGTATGGAGGCTTTGTATGTGTGTATGGGGGCTGTGTGTGTGTGTATGGGGGCTGTGTATGTGGGGGCTGTGTATGTGTATATGGGGGTTGTGTATGAGTATATGGGGGTTGTGTATGAGTATATGGGGCTGTGTATGTGTATATGGGGGCTGTGTATGTGTATATGGGGCTGTGTATGTGTGTGGGGGCTGTGTATGTGTATATGGGGGCTGTGTATGTGTATATGGGGCTGTGTATGTGTGTGTGGGGGCTGTGTATGTGTGTGGGGGCTGTGTATGTGAATATGGGGGCTGTGTATGTGTGTGTGGGGGCTGTGTATGTGTGTGTGTGGGGGCTGTGTATGTGTGTATATGGGGGCTGTGTATGTGTATATGGGGGTTGTGTATGTGTATATGGGGCTGTGCATGTGTGTGTGGGGGCTGTGTATGTGTATATGGGGGATGTGTATATGGGGGGTTGTGTATGTGTATATGGGGGTTGTGTATGTGGATATGGCGGTTGTGTATGTGTATATGGGGCTGTGTATGAGTATAGGGGGCTGTGTATGTGTATATGGCGGCTGTGTATGAGTATAGGGGGCTGTGTATGTGTATATGGGGGCTATGTATGTGTGTGTGTGGGGGCTGTGTATGTATGTGTGGGGGCTGTGTATGTGTTTGTGGGGGCTGTGTGTGTATATGTGGGCTGTGTATGTGTGTGTGGGGGCTGTGTATGTATGTGTGTGTGTGTGTGGGAGGGATGTGTATAGGGGCTGTGTATGTTTGATGGACGTGAATTTTATTTATTTTTTACTAAAATGCTGATGTTACCCCAAATTTTTCATTTTCAAAAGGGGTAATAGGGGAAAATGTCCCCTAAAATTTTAAACCCCATTTCTCTCGAGTTAGGAAATACCTCAAATGTGGATGTAAATTGATCTGGGGGTGCACTAGAGGGCTCAGAAGGGAAGTAGCGACATTGGGCTTTTGGAAAGCGAATTTTGCTGAAATGGTTTTTGCAGGGCATGTCACATTTAGGAAGCCCCCATGGTGCCAGAACAGCGAAAAATACCCCACATGGCACACTATTTGGGAAACTACACCCCTCAAGGAATGTGACAAGGGGTATAGTGAGCATTTACACCCCACTGGAGTTTGACAGATCTATGTAACAGTGGGCTGTGCAAATGAAAAATTACATTTTTAATTTTCACGGACCACTGTTTCAAAAATCTGTCAGTCACCTGTGGGGTGTTCAGGCTCACTATACCCCTTGTTACGTTCCGTGAGGGGTGTAGTTTCCAAAATGGGGTCACATGCTGGTATTTCTTTTTTTTTTGTATTTATATCAGAACCGCTGTGACCAGCAGCCACCCCTGTGCAAATCACCAGTTTAGGCCTCAAATGTTCATGGTGCTCTCACTCCTGAGCCTTGTTGTGCGCCCGCAGAGAATTTTACGCCCACATATGGGGTATTTCCGTACTTGGGAGAAATTGTGTTACAAATTTTGGGGGTCTTTATTTCCTTTTACCTCTTATGAAAATGAAAAGTATGGGGCAACACCAGCATGTTAGTGTAAAAAAGAAAAAAAAATTGCGCTAACATACTGGTGTAGACCCCAACTTTACCATTTCATAGGGAAAATTTGTAGCGCAATTTCTTCCGAGTACGGAGATACTCCATATGTGGCCGTAAACTGTTTCCTTGAAATACGACGGATCTGTAGTGAGAGAGCGCCATGCGCATTTGAGGCCTGGATTAGGGATTTTCATAAGGGTGTACCCGGATGCAAGCGTTTCACTTGTCTCCTCCACCAAAAATGCTGTACGTCAGTTTTCCCCAAACAGGGTGCCCCAGCTGTTGCAAAACTCCCAACATGCCTGGACAGTCAATGGCTGTCCGGGAATACTGGAAGCTGGAGGCTCCGTTTTTGAAAAATTGCCGTACAAGGCGTTTTTTATTTTTATTGGGGGGGGGGGGGGGGGGGTCGGAGACAGTGTAAGGGTGTAGTGTATATGTAGTGTTTTACTCTTCATTTAGGGTTAGTGTAGTGTAGTGTTTTTAGGGTACGTTCACCCAGGCGGGGGTTTACAGTGAGTTTCCCGCTACAGCGGAAAATTTGCCGCATCTCAAACTTGAAGCAAGAAACTTGCTGTATACCCCCACCCATTTGAATGTACACTGTACATTCACGTGGGGGTGGGGGCAAAACTACGACTCCCAGCATGCACTCACAGACCGTGCATGCTGGAAGTTGTAGTTATGCAACAGCTGGAAGCACACTGGTTGGGATTGGGAAACACTGAGTTAGGTAACAGACTAACGAAGTGTTTCCGCACCACTGTCTGTTTCCTAACTCAGTGTTTCCTAACCCATGTGCCTTCAGTTGTTGCAAAACTACAACTCCCAGCATGCATGGTCTGTCAGTGCATGCTGGCAGTTATAGTTTTGCAACAGCAGGAGGCACACGGGTTGGGAAACACTGAGTTAGGATACAGACAATGTTTCCCAACCAGTGTGCCTCCAGTTGTTGCAATACTACAACTCCCAGCATGCACAGACAGCCGAAGGGCATGTTGGGAGTCGTAGTTATGCAAGAACTGGAGGAGAACAATTTGGAGACCACTATGTAGTGGTCTCCAAACTATATCCCTCCAGATGTTGCAAGACTTCAACTCCAAGCATGCCCAGACTGCCCAGGCATGCTGGGAGTTGTAGTTTGGCAACATCTGAAGGGCCAGATGTTGCCGAACTACAACTCCTAGCATGCATGGACAGTCTTGGCATGCTTTGAATTGACATCTGGAGCGCTACAGTTTGGACACCACTGTATAGTGGTCTCCAAACAGTGCCCTTCCAGATGTTGCAAAACTACAACTCCCAGCATGCTGAGACTGCCCAGGCATGATGGGAGTTGTAGTTCTTAAACATCTGAAGGGCCAGATGTTACAGAACTACAACTCCCAGTATGCCTGGACAGTCTGGGCATGCTGAGAGTTGTAGTTTTGCAACCTCTGGAAGGACAGTGGTCGCAAAACTACAACTCCCAGCATGCCCAGACAGCCAAAGGCTGGAAGTTGTAGTTTTGAAACTCCTAGAAGCAACAGTAAAGATTACTTTACGGCAATCTTCACTGCTGCATCTGGGACATTGCCGCCACTTGCCTGCCTCCACTTGCCTGCCGTCACCTGTCAACCACCGGTTCATCGTCCCTGGCCCCCGCGTGAACCCAGGTAACCGGCGCCGGCATTCCTCGCTGCATCCACTGCCCCTGCACTTTGCCGCCATCTTTCCCCGCTCTGCCCCGACATCCAGGGGCGGGCAGAGCGGGGGGAATTAACTTTCACCCCCGCCCCTGCGATTCACCGGTCAGTCCTGACCGGCCAATCGCAGGGGATAGGAGGAGGTGGCACCCCTGCCACCTCGCTCCTATCCTTTAGGATGATCGGGGCTGTCTCTGACAGCTCCGATCATCCCTATTTTCCGGGCTTTCGGGTCATCAAAGACCCGATCAGCCCGGAATCGCCGCAAATCGACGATCTGAATTGATTGGCGATTTGCGGCGATAGCCGACATGGGGGGTCTAAGGACCCCCCAGGCATTTGCACAGGATGCCTGCTGAATGATTTCAGTAGGCATCCCGTTCCGATCCCCGTCTGGCTAGAGGCGGGGATCGAAATTCTCACAGGCGTACAGGTACGCCCTTGGTCCTTAACCCCCCCTGACCACTGTCACTTTAAGCATTAATAACTCTGGGATGCTTTTACTTATAAATTTGTTTTTACATGACATATTCTACTTCATGGTAGTGGTAAATTTTCGTCGATACTTGTATTATTTCTTGGTGAAAAATTTGAAAATTTGATGAAAAATTTGAAAATTTAGCATTTTTCTAACTTTGAAGCTCTCTGCTTGTAAGGAAAATAGACATTCCAAATACATTATATATTGATTCGCATATACAATATGTCTACTTTAGATTTTCATCATAAAGTTGACATGTTTTTACTTTTGGAAGACATCAGAGGGCTTCAAAGTTCAGCAGCAATTTTCCAATTTTTCGCAAAATTTTCAAAATCAGAATTTTTCAGGGACCAGTTCAGCTTTGAAGTGGATTTGAAGGGCCTTCATATTAGAAATACCCCATAAATTACCCAATTATAAAAACTGCAGCCCTCAACGTTTCCAAAATGACATTCAGTAAGTGTGTTAACCCTTTAGGTGTTTCACAGGAATAGCAGCAAAGTGTAGGAGAAAATTCAAAATCTTCATTTTTTACAGTCGCATGTTCTTGTAGACTCAGTTTTTGAATTTTTACAAGTGGTAATAGGAGAAAAAGCCCCACAAAATTTGTAACCCAATTTCTCTCGAGTAAGGAAATACCTCATATGTGTATGTCAAGTGTTCGGCAGGCGCAGTAGAGGGCTCAGAAGGGAAGGAGCGACAATGGGATTTTGGAAAGTGAATTTTGCTGAAATGGTTTTTGGGGGCATGTCATATTTAGAAAGCCCCTATGGTGCCAGAACAGCAGAAAACCCCACATGGCATACCATTTTGGAAACTTTACCCCTCAAGGCACGTAACAAGGGGTCCAGTTAGCCTTAACATCCCACAGGTGTTTGACGACTTTTCGTTAAAATCGGATGTGTAAATGAAAAAAAAATTTTTTTTCACTAAAGTGCAGTTTTTCCCCCAAATTTACCATTTTTACAAAGGGTAATGGGAGAAAATGCCCCCCAAAATTTGTAACCCCATCTCTTCTGAGTATGGAAATACCACATGTTAGGACGTAAAATGCTCTGCGGGCGAACTACAATGCTCAGAAGAGAAGGAGCGCCATTGAGCTTTTGGAAAGAGAATTCGTTTGGAATGGTAGTCAGGGGCCGTGTGCGTTTACAAAGCCCCCCGTGGTGCCAGAACGGTGGACCCCCCCACATGTGACCCCATTTTGGAAACTACACCCCTCACAGAATTTAATAAGGGGTGCAGTGAGTATTTACACCCCACTGGTGTTTGACAGATCTTTGGAACAGTGGGCTGTGCAAATGAAAAATTTAATTTTTCATTTTCACAGACCACTGTTCCAAAAATCTGTCAGACACCTGTGGGGCGTAAATGCTCACTGCACCCCTTAATACATTACGTGAGGGGTTTTGTTTCCAAAATGGGGTCACATGTGGGGGGGGGGGGGGTCCATTGTCCTGGCACTATGGGGGCTTTGTAAACACGTTGCCTTTAATTCCAGACAAATTTTCTCTTCAAAATCCCAATGGTGCTCCTTCTCTTCTGAGCATTGTAGTTTGCCCGCAGAGCACTTTACATCCACCTATGGGGTATTTTCTTACTCAGAAGAAATGGGGTTGCAAATTTTGGGGGGCTTTTTTCCTATTTTCCCTTGTGAACATGAAAAATTTAAGGTAACACCAGCATTTTAGTGAAAATTGTTTTTTTTTCCTTTTTCCCATCCAATTTTCAGGAAAATTTGTCAAACACCTGTGGGGTGTTAAGGCTCACTATACCCCTTGTCACGTTCCGTGAGGAGTGTAGTTTCCAAAATGGGGTCACATGTTGGTATTTATTTTTTTGCGTTTATGTCAGAACAGCTGTAAAATCAGCCACCCCTGTGCAAATCACCAATTTAGGCCTCAAATGTACATAGTGCGCTCTCAATCCTGAGCCTTGTCGTGCACCCGCAGAGCACTTTACGCCCCACATATGAGGTATTTCCGTACTCAGGAGAAATTGCGTTACAAATTTTGGGGGTCTTTTTTTCCTTTTACTGCTTGTGAAAATAAAAAGTATGGGGCAACACCAGCATGTTAGTGTAAATTTTCTTCTTTTTTTTTTACACTAACAGGCTGGTGTAACCCCCAACTTTTCCTTTTCATAAGGGGTAAAAGGAGAAAAAGCCCCCCAAAATTAGTAGTGCAATTTCTCCCGAGTACGGAAATACCCCATATGTGGCACTAAACTGTTTCCTTGAAATACGACAGGGCTCCAAAATGAGAGAGCGCCATGCGCATTTGAGTACTAAATTAGGGATTGCATAGGGGTGGACATAGGGGTATTCTACGCCAGTGATTCCCAAACAGGGTGCCTCTAGCTGTTGCTAAACTCCCAGCATGCCTGGACAGTCAGTGGCTGTCCAGAAATGCTGGGAGTTGTTGTTTTGCAACAGCTGGAGGCTCCGTTTTGGAAACACTGCCGTACAATACGTTTTACATTTTTATTGGGGGGGGGGGGGGGGCAGTGTAAGGGGGTGTATATGTAGTGTTTTACCCTTTATTATGTGTTAGTATAGTGTAGTGTTTTTAGGGTACATTCGCACTGGCGTGTTACTGTGAGTTCCCGCTAGGAGTTTACGCTGCGGCGAAAAATTTGCCGCAGCCCAAACTTGAAGCAGGAAACTTACTGTAAACCTGCCCATGTACCCTGTACGTTCACATGGGGGGGGGCAAACCTCCAGCTGTTTCAAAACTACAACTCCCAGCATGTACTGACAGACCATGGAGTTGTACTTTTGCAACAGCTGGAGGCACTGGTTGGAAAACCTTCAGTTAGGTTCTGTTACCTAACTCAGTATTTTCCAACCATTGTGCTTCCAACTGTTGCTAAACTACAACTCCCAGCATGTACTGACAGACCGTGCATGCTGGGAGTTGTATTTTTTTAACAGCTGGAGGCACACTGATTGGAAAACCTTCTGATCGCCGAAGAGCATGCTGGGAGATGTAGTTATGCAACAGCTGGAGGTACTTAACTACAACTTCCGGCATGCTGAGACAGCTGTTTGCTGTTTGTGCATGCTGGGATTTGCAGTTTTGCAACATCTGGAGTGCTACAGTTTATAGAACACTGCACAGTGAGCTCCAAACTGTGACCCTCCAGATGTTGCAAAACTACAAATCCCAGCATGCCCAGACAGCAAACAGCTGTTTGGGAATGCTAGGAGTTGTAGTTTTGCAAGATCTGGAGGGATACAGTTTAGAGACCACTGTATAATGGTCTCAAACTTCAGTCCTCCAGCTGTTGCAAAACTAGATATTCCAGCATGCCCAAACAGCTGTCTGGGCATACTGGGAGTTGTAGTTTTGCAACATCTGGAGGGCTACAGGTTAGAGACCACTGTATAATGGTCTCAGACTGTAGCCCTCCAGATGTTGCTAGGCAACTTACCGGCTTCCGTAGGATCCAGGGAGCCGTCCTCTTCTGCCGCACGACATCGCCGATCACCGTCGCCCGCAGCCTCCGGATCGGTAAGTGGATCTTCGGCGCCGGTCCCCGCCGGTTTCCCCGTTCTGCGCCGCCTATTGTGGATGGGCAGGACGGGGAAAACTAAAGTTAACCCACCCGCCCCCGATCTGCTATTGGTGGTCGCCACCAATATTGGTGACCACCAATAGCAGGGATAGGAGGGGTGGCACCCCTGCCACCTCACTCCTATCACTTCAGGGGGATCGCAGGTGTCTTAGTCACCATAGACCTGTATGACCTGGAATCGGCGCAAATCGCAAGTGTGAATTCACTTGCGATTTGCGCCGATTGCCGACATGGGGGGGGGGGAGGTGTCTAATGACCCCCATGGGCATTTGCACGGGGTGCCTGCTGATTGATATCAGCAGTCACCCCGGTCCGGTCCCCACCCGGCGCACGGCAGGGACCAAAATTCCACCAGGCGTATAGATATGCCCTTTGTCCTTAAGTACCAGGACGCAAGGGCGTATGCATACGCCCTTCGTCCCCAACAGGTTAAGTACCAGGACTCAAGGGCGTACCCATACGCCCGTGGTCCCCAACAGGTTAAAAAAGCCACCTGATTGGTTGCTATGGACAACTTCTCCACTTTTCCTCTCACAGGTTTTCATAAATCTCCCCCAGTATGTGGGAATATTCACAAATTTTTAGGGCAGTTTTACAGTATCCAGAATAGGGTATATTTGATTATAGCAGAGTGTGGCGCAGTTACATAGTTTGCAGCACAGTGTTTTACTGCACTACCCTCTGCTGTAATCTAATTAAAAATGCATAATTAGAAAAATCTATTGGGGGGGGGGGGGGGTCCCTGGGGGCAGACTCAGGGACAGGCCACTAGGTTGAAGCGAACCCCGGCCTTTACCTGTGTAAGGGGGCCAGAAATCTCTGATGGCAGCCCTGTCTCCTACCCTATATATAGAGGATAACTTTTAAAGATTGCACTTACACCACTACCATCAGGTGTTGCACCAACTGGCCTCGACATATGCATGGAGCTGTAGGTGGGCATTTGCCAGGACCTTAGGCGCTCCTCAGTATGACATGATGAGATTGTGGCATAAAGATGCAGAATTCTTTCCCCTTATTCATCAGCTTTAGCCATCTAGCTTCGAAGAAATATTCTATACATTGACCAATATTATGGCCTGCAAGTTTAGCTTAGACTTTGTGCTCCTAGATCAGTGTTTCCCAACCAGGGTGCCTCCAGCTGTTGCAAAACTACAACTCCCAGCATGCATGGACAGCCTTTGGCTGTCTGGGCATGCTGGGAGTTGTAGTTTTGCACAGCTGGAGGCACCCTGGTTGGGAAACACATTCCTCTGGAAGCCATTCATGGTACCAGACAGTTTCCCCCACATGGTAGTCAGTAGCAGTGCCCTTCCCCTCCCCCTCCTGGATGCTTACCTTCTGCGGCTCTTCTACCCTCTTCCCAGCGGCTCCGGCGGCGGGGGGCTTACTTAGCATGGGCTCTTCCTTTCTCTTCCTCTGTGCTCCGGCATCTGATGAAGTCACTCGTTCGCAGAAGCAGGAAGAGCTCAGCCTGGCCTCTTGTGTTCTCTGGCTAACTTGAGCCAGCGAGCACAAGAGTGATTGACTGGGTGAGGAGCCAATGGCTCTGTCAAACCTTCCACCGAGCACCGCATTTAACTGCAGACGCCTCATTAAGAGGCATTTACAGTTAAATGCGGGACATGTGGGGGCCAATAGCGGGAATGTCCCGCCGGATCTGGGATGGTTGGGGGGTATGGTTATAGGGCTCAGAATATGGAGATTTAATATAGAAAATAAAAGGAGAAGCACAAGAAATGAAAATGCACAGCATTCTAAAAGAATTAAAGGGGTTATCCACCATAAGGTGATTTTAGTACGTACCTGCCAGACAGTAATGGACATGCTTAGGAAGGATCTGCGCTTGTCTTGGGGCTAAATGGCTATGTTGTGAGATTACCATAACACTGTGGCTAGCTTTTTGTGAACTGGTATTTCCTGTTTGAGTTTTCTTCTTTGCCTACAAATCCTATAATTCCATTTTCCTCCCTCCCACACATCAGCCACCCGACCCATTAAAACATAAATGAGCTGCATCCATTCAAAAGACCTGTGTTTTCAATCAGGGTGCCTACAGCTGTTGCATTAGTTGCAGATTGAGCTCACTCCCACCAAGCGATTGCTCAAGCCATTGAAGCAGACAGGCTCCCTGTCATCAGCTGACTAGTGATTGCAACCTGGGAAAAATCTGAGACAACAGTCATTTTGTATGCTGTTTAAAAATAAATCAAATAAGAAAACCTATATATTATGAACTACACTAACTTTACAGCCCCTGTAGCATAGTCAAATAAAAAAAAATCCCGGAATACCCCTTTAAGGGGTTATCCAGATGCTAAAAAAACTTTATATATTGTTAGGGGTGACATGAAAGTAAAACAAAACATATATTTATGTAAACGAAGAAAGTAGAAACTGATCCAGCACTTGGATAAAAAGTTGCAGCTTTATTTTGGTCCGAATCCGACAAACAAACTTTCCACGGTAAAACCGACACCCTCCCTTGTCATACGCGTTTCAGGCGCATGCGCTCTCTTCCTCATATATTTATGTACCTGACTCCCTGTCATCTGGTCTCCCTCAGCTCTATCTACCTAATTCTGAGACAAGCTCTTCTTGAATCTGATTGTCTGAGCCTCGACACTAGGGGGAAGAGTGTTTCCCTTAAGTAGGAAGTAGGTAAAGTAGTGGGGGACTAGATAGCATCACAGCAGGGTGATTGCAGGATGGGGTAAGGGGGGATTTGTGATCCGTTGTGCTCCTCCATGTTGTTTCAGCTCCCCAAGAAGGAGCGAGTGCAGCACCAGATCCCGGCTCCCAGTCCTGTGCACTAAAAGACTTGTATTGTAGGCTGCAGGTCCTGGCAGGTGTACAGAACAGGAGCAATAGCTCTGCACTGGAATGTACAAACCGTGGACTCCACAGTGCCAGGACCCTTACACTACAAATCATTCTTTGGTCTTGGCAGTTTAGAGCCCATGTTGTGTACATTCAAGTAGTCATCCCTTACACTTGCAGGGTGCTGTAAGAGATCTAACAACATCCTACTCTGAAATCACACAATCAGCTCCAGCTCACCCCCTATGTAAATCACAGCCCCTCACTGCAGCATCAGAACACAGTATTGTAATGAAGGGTATGCTCATCTGACAGATTCACTGTCAGTCAGAGAGGATCCAAAAACCTTCATATCTCGAGAATGGGGAGGAAGAATTTTTTTAACTAAAAACACCGGTAGATTTAGGGCGCCCTAAGATTTTAAGGGGTATTAAAAAGTCACAATGTCTGGGGAGGCCACAGGTCCTAGAGAACAGAGGACGTTACTGTACACTCTGGCTGCATGGTACTTGGCGCACCAGGACGTACATGTATGTGCTTAGTGTCTAGTGGATTATGAATCGAGCGCAGTAGCTGTTTACTTTATAGAGCTGCGGCTAATGGCAGACATCAGCCATCATGCTGATACCCTATATTAACCCTTCAGATGCCATGATCAATACTGATCACAGCTTCTGAAGCATAACAGAGAATATGAGGCCACCATATCACCATCAGACACCCACTGCACAATCTCTGGGGTATAATGAGTCAAGATGGCAGCCAAATCTCCTCTCACCTGCTCCTGGCCCACTTTGGCAATCTTTTTCTGGCAGACCATAGAAGCAGATCTCCGATATTACTTATCACTGCTATGCCTATGCATAATCTAATGACTGCTATAAATATTCTCCAATGGAGTTAAGAGGAAAAAAAAAATGTTTATATATGTAAAAAAAAGTTTCCACCCCAATGAAATAATAAATAACCCTCTTTTCCATTTTACAAGTGAAAAAAATTAGATTAACAAAAATATTTGGTATTGCCGCGTGTGGAAATGTCCAAACTATTAAAATAAAATGTAACCCCCTTAAGGACATTGGGAGTTTTGATTTTTTTCCTCTTTGCTTTGTAATAGCCTTTACATTTTACACCTACACACTCATAAAAGGCTCCTTTTTTGGCTTCACTAACTGTACTTTGTAATAACATCACAAATGTTATCACAAAATCTACTGTGAAACAAAAAAATAAATATTTGTGGGGCAAATAAATTCTATTTTGTAAATTTTGGGGGCTTCTGTTTCTAATAATGACACATTCAATGACACTGACCTTACGGTTCAGACATTTAAGCACACAGTGATACCACATAATTTGAAACCTTAACCCCTTAAGGACCGAGCCCTTTTTCACCTTAAGGACCAGAGCATTTTTTGCAATTCTGACCACTGTCACTATAAACATTAATAACTCTGGAATGCTTTTAGTTATCATTCTGATTCCGAGATTGTTTTTTCGTGACATATTCTACTTTAACTTAGTGGTAAAATTTTATGGTAACTTGCATCCTTTCTTGGTGAAAAATCCCCAAATTTGATGAAAAAAATGAAAATTTTGCATTTTTCTAACTTTGAAGCTCTCTGCTTGTAAGGAAAATGGATATTCAAAATAAAAAAAATTTGGGTTCACATATACAATATGTCCACTTTATATTTGCATCATAAAATTTATGAGTTTTTACTTTTGGAAGACACCAGAGGGCTTCAAAGTTCAGCAGCAATTTTGAAATTTTTCACAAAATTTTCAAACTCGCTATTTTTCAGGGACCAGTTCAGGTTTGAAGTGGATTTGAAGGGTCTTCATATTAGAAATACCCCATAAAAGACCCCATTATAAAAACTACACCCCCCAAAGTATTCAAAATGACATTCAGTAAGTGTATTAACCCTTTAGGTGTTTCACAGGAATAGCAGCAAAGTGAAGGAGAAAATTCAAAATCTTCATTTTTTACATTCGCATGTTCTTGTAGACCCAATTTTTGAATTTTTGCAAGGGGTAAAAAGGAGAAAATTTTTACTTGTATTTGAAACCCAATTTCTCTTGAGTGAGCACATACCTCATATGTCTATGTTAATTGTTCAGTGGGCGCAGTAGAGGGCTCAGAAGGGAAGGAGCGACAAATGTTTTTTTGGGGGCATGTCACCTTTAGGAAGCCCCTATGGTGCCAGGACAGCAAAAAAAAAAACATGGCATACCATTTTGGAAACTAGACCCCTCAGGGAACGTAACAAGGGGTAAAGTGAACCTTAATACCCTACAGGTGATTCACGACTTTTGCATATGTAAAAAATATTAAAACATTTTTACCTAAAATGCTTGGTTTCCCAAAAATTTTACATTTTTAAAAAGGGTAATAGCAGAAAATACCCCCCAAAATTTGAAGCCCAATTTCTCCCGATTCAGAAAACACCCCATATGGGGGTGAAAATTGCTCTGCTGGCGCACTACAGGTCTCAGAAGAGAAGGAGTCACATTTGGCTTTTTGAAAGCAAATTTTGCTCTGGGGGCATGCCGAATGTAGGAAGCCCCTATGGTGCCAGAACAGCAAAAAAAAACACATGGCATACCATTTTGGAAACTAGACCCCTTGGGGAACGTAACAAGGGGTAATGTGAACCTTAATACCCTACAGGTGTTTCACGACTTTTGCATATGTGAAACATTTTTTTTTTTTTTACCTAAAATGCTTGGTTTCCCAAAATTTTTACATTTTTAAAAAGGGTAATAGCAGAAAACACCCCCCAAAATTTGAAGCCCAATTTCTCCCGATTCAGAAAACACCCCATATGGGGGTGAAAAGTGCTCTGCTGGCGCACTACAGGTCTCAGAAGAGAAGGAGTCACATTTGGCTTTTTGAAAGCAAATTTTGCTCTGGGGGCATGCCGCATTTAGGAAGCCCCTATGGTGCCAGGACAGCAAAAAAAAAAAAAAACACATGGCATACCATTTTGGAAACTAAACCCCTTGGGGAACGTAATAAGGGGTTAAGTGAACCTTTTTATCCCACAGGTGTTTCATGACTTTTGTATATGTAAAAAAAAAAAATTTTTTTTAACCTAAAATGCTTGTTTTCCCAAAAATTTTACATTTTTAAAAAGGGTAATAGCAGAAAATACCCCCCAAAATTTGAAGCCCAATTTCTCCCGAGTACGGCGATACCCCATATGAAATACGACAGGGCTCCAAAGTGGGAGCGCCATGCGCATTTGAGGCCTAAATTAGGGACTTGCATAGGGGTGGACATAGGGGTATTCTACGCCAGTGATTCCCAAACAGGGGGCCTCCAGCTGTTGTAAAACTCCCAGCATGCCTAGACAGTCAGTGGCTATCTGGCAATACTGGGAGTAGTTGTTTTGCAACAGCTGGAGGCTCCGTTCTGGAAACAGTGGCGTACCAGACGTTTGTCATTTTTATTGGGGAGGGGGGCTGTGTAGGGGTATGTGTATATGTAGTGTTTTTTACTTTTTATTTTATTTTGTGTTAGTGTAGTGTTTTTAGGGTACAGTCGCACGGGCGGGGGTTCACAGTAGTTTCTCGCTGGCAGCTTGAGCTGCAGCAGAAAATTTGCCGCAGCTCAAACTTGCAGCCGGATACTTACTGTAATCCTCCGCCCATGTGAGTGTACCCTGTACATTCACATTGGGGGGGGGGGGACATCCAGCTGTTGCAAAACTACAACTCCCAGCATGTACGGTCTATCAGTGCATGCTGGGAGTTGTAGTTTTGCAACAGCTGGAGACACACAGGTTGTGAAACACCGAGTTTGGTAACAAACTCAGTGTTTTGCAACCAGTGTGCCTTCAGCTGTTGCAAAAGCTACAACCCCCAGCATGTACGGACAGCGGAAGGGCATGCTGGGTCTTGTAGTTATGCAACAGCCGGAGGCATACTACATTAGCTGGGGATGCTGGGGATTGTAGTTATGCAACAGCTGGAGACACACTGGTTTGCTACGTAACTCAGTGTGCCTTCAGCTGTTGCAAAACTACAACTCTCAGCAGTCACGACAGCAAACGGGCATGCTGGGAGTTGTAGTTATGCAACCACCAGATGCACCACTACAACTCCCAGCATGCACTTTAGCTGATTGTGCAAGCTGGGAGTTGTAGTTATACAACAGCTGAAGGTACACTTTTCCATAGAAAGAATGTGCCTCCAGCTGTTGCAAAACTACAAGTCCCAGTATGCCCATAAGGGCATGCTGGGAGTTGTGGTGGTCTGCCTCCTGCTGTTGCATAACTACAGCTCCCAGCATTCCCTTTTTGCATGCTGGGATCTGTTGCTAAGCAACAGCAGGAGGCTGTCACTCACCTCCTGCTGCTGCTCAGGGAACAGGTCAGTCCCGCCGCCGCTGTCGCTCCTGGGGCCCCGATCCCAACAGAGACGCCGGGGATCGGGGTCCCCAGCACCCGGGGTCTTCTGCCCGCACCCGCTCACGTCCTCCGGAAGAGGGGCGGAGCGGGTGCGGGAGTGACACCCGCAGCAGGCGCCCTGATTGATCGGCCGGGAATCCGGCCGACGAATCAGGGCGATCGTGAGGTGGCACCAGTGCCACCTCACCCCTGCTGGCTCTGGCTGATCAGCCAGTAATTCCGGGTCATCGGGTCACTGGAGACCCGATTGACCCGGAATCCGCCGCAGATCGCTGGACTGAATTTTCCAGCGATCTGCGGCAATCGCCGACATGGGGGGACATAATGACCCCCCTGGGCGATATGCCGGGATGCCTGCTGAACGATTTCAGCAGGCATCTGGCCCCCGCTCCCCTCTGGCTAGCGGCGGGGGCTGGAAATGCTCAGGGCGTATCCATCCCTCGGTCCTTAAGCACTTGGAAACGGGGGCGTATGGATACGCCCTATGTCCTTAAGGGGTTAAGAACTCTTAAGGGCAATTTTCGTTCTTTCCTCCTCCCCTTCTAAAAATCATAACGCGTTCAATTTTGCACCTACAGACCCATATGAGGGCTTTTTATTTGCGCCAATAAGTTTACGTTTATAATGACATCACTTATTTTGTAACATAATCTGCGGCAAAACAAAAAAAAAACTTATTTGTGGGGTGAAATAAAAAATAAAAAAAAAGACCATTTAGCAACTTTTTAGGGCTTTCGTTTCTACGCAGTGCACCTTTCGGTAAAAAAGACACCCTTAAAAAAAATTATAATTACATGCACCAAAATTAGTATGTTTAACCCCTTTTAAGGACCAAGTCCAGTTTGACCTTAAGAACAATGCTGATTTTGTTTTTGCATTTTCATTTTTTTCCTCCTCGCCTTCTAAAATCCATAACTCTTTTATATTTCCATCCACAGTCCCATATGAGGGCTTGTTTTTCTGCGTGACCAATTGTACTTATTAAAGCTCCTCTCATTTTACCATAAAATGTACGATGAACCCAAAAATACACTTTTTTAGTGAGAAAATTTTAATAAAAAACACAATTTTGCTAATTTTGGAGGGTTTAGTTTTTACATTGTACACTTTACAGTAAAAATTAAGTTTCTTCATTCTTTGGGTCAATACAATTAAAATGATGCCCATCTTTACATACCTTTCTATTATTGTGTTCGTAGGAGATACAGACTGTCGTGTCCGGCACTGCAAGGGTGTAGTGCGTAGATTGCACTGGTAGCACACACAGTTTGATTGGTGTGAGGTTAAAGAGGCTGCTAAAACTGGTAGTGCAGGTAGAAGAGCACAAAGCGCTACTGTAATATGCAGAGAGAGGAGCCGCACTCACCTGTGTATCCGTGCAGAAAGTCTTTATTCCATCAGTTTTTATTCCATAAATATTTTTAGTTACACAGTTTTTTTTTTTTTATGGGTAAAGGGGGGTGATTTTATTAGGGAAAGGGTTAAATCATCTTTATCCACTTTTTTTTTTTTGCAATGTTATAGCCCCCATAGGGGCTACATACACACAGGGCTAAATGAGGGCTCATATTAGGGGAGGGGCTTATTCACATATATTAACTTTTTTTTAAGCCCCATAGGGGGCTATACCATGCAATCTTTTGATTGCATACACTGTTCAATGCAATGCAATAGCATAGCATCTATCAGTGTTATCAGTGCTCTACTGCTTCAGCCTGCATGGACGGCTGGGAGCAACAGAGGACCGATCGTCCAGCGAGGAGGCAGGTAAGGACCCTCCACTGTCCATTTAGCTGATTGAGACATCGCGATTTCATCGCAATAGTCCCGATCAGCTCCGCTGAGCTGCCAGGATGCTTTCAATTTCATTTTAGATGCCCCAATCAACTTTGATTGCGGTGTCTAAAGGGTTAATGCCGGACTTTTGGCCCCAATAAGGGGTCTGGGCATGCGCCTTCGCGGGACAAGACGGCTCCCTCGTTCCGGGCGCGCCCGTCTTGGAAATCAGACACCAACCGTTCCGGACGTTTTGTGGCCAAATAGGGCAACCGCAAACCCACTTCCGCATGAAGTGATGCCCCCACCCGCAGATTTTTTTCTCCAGTGTAAGGTCGTCTCTTACTTCTTCGAGACATCTGGACCACACACATTCAGGACTCTTGGGTCAGGGACGTGGTGTCCAACGGATACCGAATCGAATTTGCCTCCCTTCCGAGGGATCGATTTTTTTCAGTCCCGGGCCCCCCGGTCTCCTTCTCTGGCGAAGCAGTTTCGGGAGGCCCTCCAGTCCCTACTTCTCCAAGTAGTTATTGTCCCCGTCCCTCCAGGGGAACGTTTTTGGGGTTTCTATTCCAATCTTTTTGTGGTCCCCAAGAAGGGCGGTTCTGTGTGGCCAATCTTGGACCTCAAGCGTCTCAACCGTCATCTTCTCATCCGCCACTTCCGAATGGAATATCTCCGTTCAGTAGTGGCATCCATCGAACAAGGGGAGTTTCTTTCTTCGGTGGACATCAAGGATGCCTACCTCCATGTTCCAATATTTCCCGGCCATCAGCGGTACCTCCGCTTTGCGGTTCCGGAGGGGTATTTTCAATTCGTAGACCTCCCTTTTGGTCTGGCCACTGCTCCTCGGGTCTTTACCAAGATCCTTGCGCCAGTGATAGCCCTGTTGCGGTCGAGAGGAGTCTCAGTGATCCCTTACCTGGACGACCTTCTCATCAAGGCTCCCACCAGAGTCCAGACTCTGGAGAATGTGGATCTCACTCTCCAGACCTTGGATCGCTTCGGGTGGATGGTCAACCGGGACAAGTCTGACCTCTCTCCCACCCAGTCTCTGATCTTCTTGGGACTTCAATTCAACACGGCCATCTGCCCGGATTTGCCTTCTGCCGGACAAACGTCTGACTCTCCTGTCAGTAGTCCTCTCCCTTCGGGCCCAGGTCCCAGTTTCCATCCACATTTGCATGGAAGTCTTGGGTCGGATGGTAGCGGCCATGGAGGCCGTACCCTTTGCCCAGTTTCATTACCGCCCCCTTCAACTGGCGATTCTCTCTCGATGGGACAGATCTCCTCTGTCTCTCGATCGCAAGATTGCTCTCCCTTGTCGGATCCGTCAGTCTCTGCTCTGGTGGCTCCGCTCCCCCCTTCTTCTTCAGGGGCGATCATTTCTTCCCCTCCACTGGCAGGTAGTTACAACAGTTGCCAGTCTGTCGGGCTGGGGCGGTGTGTTCAGGGACTAAACGGTTCAAGGCCTCTGGTCTCCCCGGGGAGCCCTTCTTCCGATAAACATCTTGGAACTGAGGGCGATTCTTCTTTGTCTTCTTCATTGGGAGTCCCTGCTTCAGACCCGCCCTGTCCGCGTCCAGTCGGACAACGCCACGGCCGTAGCGTACATAAATTGGCAAGGCGGCACTCGCGGCTCGGCAGCCATGGCCGAGGTGACAAAGATTCTCATCTGGGTGGAAAACAAGGTTCCGGACATTTAGGCGATTTACATTCCGGGTGTGCTCATCTGGGAAGCGGACTTCCTCAGCCGGTCCTCAGCCGACCCTGGCGAGTGGTCCCTTCATCCAAAGGTCTTCGCGCAGATCTGCGACCTCTGGGGCACTACAGACGTGGACCTCTTCGCGTCTCGGCACAATCGGAAGATTCTTCCATTTGTTTCAAAGTCCCGGGACCCCCTGGCTCTAGCCGTGGACGCCATAGTGATTCCTAGGGTTTGCCCTGCCCTATCTGTTCCCTCCCCTTCTGCTCCTTCCCAGGGTTCTGAGGAAGCTCAAAGCGGAGAACATTCCCGCCATACTGGTAGCTTCAGATTGGCCCCGAAGGACGTGGTACTCCGACGTGGTCAGGCTCCTGGACGACTCTTCGCTGCGCCTTCCACTTCGTCCGGACCTGCTGTCTCAGGGTCCTCTTTACCACCCCAATTTACAGTCGCTGCATTTGACAGCGTGGCGGATGAGACCGCGGTTTTGAGAGCCCGCGGTTTCTCTTCCCAAGTCATTCACACCATGCTCAGGGCTCGTAAGCCCTCCTCGGCGAAAATTTACAGTCTTATTTTCGTTCGTGTGAAGCTCAGGTCTTGTCTCCTGTTACTTTTTCTGTTCCCCGTCTTATCTCCTTCTTGCAGTCGGGATTGGGTTGTCTCTCAGTTCCCTTAAGGGTCAGGTTTCGGCCCTTTCTATTCTTTTCCAGCATCCTCTGGCTTCTAATTCTCATGTCCGGACCTTCATTCAAGGAGTGGCGCATGCTGCCCCTCCTCATCGGTCACCTTCTCCCCCTTGGGACTTGAATCTGGTTCTGGGTGTCCTCCAAGGTGAACCCTTTGAACCCCTTAGGGAGGTGTCCCTGCGCCTCCTTTCTTGGAAAGTGGCGTTTCTTGTTGCGATCACCTCCATTCGGAGAGTGTCTGAATTGGCAGCTCTCTCCTGCTGTTCTCTGTTTCTGGTGATTCACTGTTAGGTCCTATCTCTCTATCACTTCTTCATTTCGTCAGTGCGATTCCTTTTTCGTCCTTACGGAAGGTCGTAAGGGACAACCTGCTTCCAAGGCCACCATTTCTCGGTGGATCCGGTCTGCCATTTTGGGGACCTATCGCTGTATGGGGAAGATTCCTCCCATCAGGGTTGTGGCTCATTCTACCCGTTCTGTTGGTGCATCCTGGGCTCTCCAGAACAAAGCCTCGGCCTCGCAGATTTGCAAGGCGGCTACTTGGTCGTCTTTGCACACTTTCTCGAGGTTCTACCAGGTTCATACCTTTGCAACGGCTGATGCTAGTCTGGGCCGTAAAGTGCTGCAGGCGGCAGTGGAACAGCCGCCTGCCTGACTGATTATCCCAAGCCAAGGGACGGCTTTGGTACATCCCATGGTCTGTGTCCCCCAATGGAGTCGATAGAGAAAAGGAGATTTTTTAATGCTTACCGTAAAATCTCTTTCTCGAAGGATCCATTGGGAGACACAGCTCCCGCCCTTTTGGGTTTCTCTTTGGTTCTCTGTCCGAGGGTGTGTTTAGTTATGCTTTTTCTTCTGGTTCTTGGACAGTTCGTGTTTTTTCCTTGACCTGTCGGTCCTCTCCTATTGCTCTGGTACTAAAACTGATTAGCTCAGGGCCTGGAGGCGGGTATATCCTGCTGGGAGGAGCCGACTTTTTTTGTTGCCATAGTGTCATACCTCCTAGAGACATCATCATACACCCATGGTCTGTGTCCCACAATGGATCCTTCGAGAAAGAGATTTTACGGTAAGCATTAAAAAATCTCCTTATTTTTTAACCAATGTATATTACAAATACGCATATAATGGTATTATCTACATTGTCTAAAAAGTTTTTGTTGACAACAGGTACACTTTAACCCCTTAACAACCAAGGACGTAAATGTACGTCCTGGTGCGGCGGTACTTCGTGCACCAGGATGTACATTTAAGTCCTGTACATGACCGCGAGCATCGGAGCGATGCTCGGGTCATGCGCGGCAGGTCCTGGCTGCTGATAGCAGCCAAGGAGCCTCTGGTAATGGCCGACATCTGTAATCGCACGGATGTCTGCCATTAACCCCTCAGATGCCGTGATTAAACGTACTAATTTGGTTTTAAAAGTTTGCTATTTGTTTTTAAGCACAACAATAAAAGAAAAGTATGTAATCATGGTTATCTTTTTAATCGTATCGACCCACAGAATAAAGAACACATGTCATTTTTACCATAAATTGTACGGCGTAAAAACGAAACCTTCCAAAATTTCCAAAATTGCGCCATATATTTTATGGTAAAATGAGTGATGTCATTACAAAGGACAACTGGTCGTGCAAAAAACAAGCCCTCATAATATAGTCTGCGGATGGAAATATAAAAGAGTTACGATTTTTAGAAGGCGAGGAGGAAAAAACGAAAATGCAAAACTAAAATTGGCCTGGTCCTTAAGGTCAAACGGGCATGGTCCTTAAGGGGTTAATAACGAAATATGGAGAAAACAAAAAAACATGAATATGTAAAAATGAAAATTGGCTTAAAGGGGTTAACAAATGTTTACATAAACATTTGGTATCTCTGTAATCGTATGGACCTACAGAATAAGTTGCTAAATTATGGTTTTGGTTTCAGTTTCATCTCTCATAGATGCCTGGCACCTGCAGAATCCTTCCGTCAAAGACTACTTGCACTTTTCAGCAGCTCATAACTCTTACCAGAGACTGGACTACTTGTTTGTCCATTCTTCTCTCTTACCACACCTCACAGCCACAGGTATTGATGTTATTTCTCTGACCATGCTCCTGTTCACCTCTGTCTTCTCCTTTCTAAAACCACCTCTAAACCTGGAGATGGTGCCTAAATGAACACATTCTAGAGAACCCACAGGCCGTCTCAGTTATTCAGTCTCATCTTGATTCCTATTTCAAGCTGAATTGTGACTCTGGCCCGCCTGTACCAGTCATATGGGAGGCCCACAAAGCCTGCATTATGGGAATTTTCATATCCTGGGGCTCTAAACTAACGAAAGCTGGCCAGCATGAGAATGACTCCCTTTTGCAATAAATAGCTGCATTGGAGAGGATCCACAAAGCCTCACATACAGCAGACACCCAGAAAGAACTATGCTTCCTCTGAGAAAAACTTCTTACACATCTCAACCATAAATCATCCAAAGCATACTTACATTTCAGGCACTGTATCTACGCTCATGACAATAAGCAACACATTCATGAGGTGAGAACCACTGGTGGCGCTCTTAGCACCTCCACACCAGACATTGAATTTGCTTTCCAGCGGATCTACTCCAAATGATACAACCTTAACGATAAAAGTCCCCCATCCAAAGTAAGTGAGCGGAATTTGCTGATTGAGCAGTTCCTTAAAGTTCTATCCCTTCCTCAACTGCATGAGGACATGTCTGCAGAGCTTCTCACGCCTTTTACACCAGAAAGGTAAAAGTAGTGCTCTCCTCCCCCCCGGAAAAAGCCCTAGTCCAGACAGACTACGACTACTTTATTACAAGGAGTTTCAAGATATCTTACTACCCCCATCTCACAAATCCTGTGCTCCTCACTGTTCCAGGGTACCCCTCTCCCTAAGCAGTCTCTAGAAGTAGGGATCGATCGATTATCGGTTTGGCCGATTTTATCGTCCGATATTCACGATTTTGGGCGTTATTGGTATCGGCAATTACCTTGCCGACAATCCTATAATGGCCCCCGCCCACACCGCGCCGCACCACCCGCCGCACCCCCCACCGCACCGCCCCGGCCCCATGGCCTCCCCCATCCCCGGTTTTATAATTACCTGTTCCCGGGGTCCACGCTACTTCTGGCTCCTGCTGCGTCCTGTGTTACGCTGTGCAATGACGAGTGACGTCCTCAACGCGACCTCTCTGTCAGCGCGCACAGTGACAGCTCAGGAGGACGCCACCGGAGCCAGAAGTAGTGTGGACCCCGGGCCCCGGGAACAGGTAATTATAAAACCGGGGATGGGGGAGGCAATGGGTCCGGGAAGGTGCGGTGGGAGGTGCGGTGGTTGCGGTGATAGGACTCAGGAGGACCCCCGGACAGGCAGGGGGAGAGAAGTGGGTGGCGGCGGCAGTCTCTGACACTGCAAAAGCTGCTGCAGTTCATTGATTTAAAGCGCCCGCTTTAAATCAATGGTCTGCAGCGGTGTCGCGCGCGGAGGGGGGGGGGGCTGGGGGTTTCTGTGGGTTGGGGGGGGGTGTCTGGTGTCTAATAAAAGTCAGAGCTTCTGAATGTCTCCTTCCCATCTTCTAAAACCTCCATGCTCAAATCTCAGTCTCAGTTTGCCTGGGCTCCCACTTCCCTCAAATATCTAGGTGTCCACATCACAGCAGAGATGGGCACTCTCTATGATGCACACTACAAACCACTTTTACATGACATACCATCCTTACTGGAGGAGTACGATATCCCCCTCATATCATGGCTTCAATGTAATGTTCTCCTGAAACTCACATATAGGATGCACGTGGTCCCAATAGCCCTGCCGGAAGCATTTTTTGCCTCTATACTGCCTCTGTTCTCTAAATTCATCTGGAAGCAGAAGAAACTGGTAGGGATAAAAGACTGATTCAGTCTTTTATCCCTACCGTGGCTCCCTGAAACGCGTCTGGTACAGACTGCTTACTTGCACAGAGACGGGACACATCAGAGCATTCTATTACCACAGCAGAGTCCCGAACAGTCACCGCTAATCAGCCGCAGACAGCACCGGCTCCCAGCTCTACAGCCAGCAACGTCATCTCACACCGGACCTCCATCCCTCTCCTGCTCCTGTTTCCCCATGCTGCCGGGTCACAGATGGTAGGCACCGGAGGACCTCCAGCGCTGACACGCGCATTCGAATTCAGAGGAGCCGGTAAGAGGCACATAGTGCCCGTTCTTCATTGACCTCTTCTTGTATTTTGTCCCCGTGCCGCCGGGGTATAGGAGAGCTCATCTTGCACAACTGTATATAACCTGATACGCCTGCATTGCTATTACGCGCATCTATTTTAAGCAAACCCTGCGCAGACAGGGAAAGTGGTCTAATTTCTGAAAGCCTACAGCGCCGCCGAGCGCCAAAACTACTGTGGATTAACCCTATCAGTGCTATGTATGCTATGTGACTATTACAGGACTATTACTTTCATTACCTATCATCCACAGAAATAGGTCACCGTCATCCCCTGGACTATTGCTTGACACCTTCTCTCCCATATATCCCTCTAGTGCAATATTAGCCCCAATTGTATTTTACTCATTTTTTAATATATGGTTAATATTATTTGTGTGTCGTCCGAAGCAAGGGCACTGCCGAGGACCTCACTATGAAACTATTGTAATTAATGTAATCGAATAAATAGGGATCAACCGATATCGTTTTTTTTAGGGCCGATACCGATAATCGGTGGAGGTTAGTGCCGATAGCCGATAACTTATACCGATATTCCGGTATAAGTTATCGGCTATTTATCCCCCCGCGACACCGCTGCAGATCATTGATTTAAAGTGGGCGATTTAAATCAATGAACTGAAGTGGCTTTTGCGGTGCCATAGGCCGCCGCCGCCACCCGCTTCTCTCCCCCTGCCTGTCCGGGGGTCCTGAGTCCTATCACCGCCACCGCTCCCCCCACTGCCGCACCGCAATTGCCCCCCCGACCCGCCGCACCGCGACCGCCCCCCCCGACCCGCTGCACCGCGAACGCCCCCCCCGACCCGCCGCACCGCGACCCCCCACCGCTCCACCCCGGCCCCATTGCCTCATCCATCCCCGGTTTTATAATTACCTGTTCCCGGGGCCCGGGGTCCACTCTACGTCTGGCTCCGGTGGCGTCCTCCTGAGCTGTCACTGTGCGCACTGACAGTGACGTCGCGCACGTCACGTCACTCGTCATTGCGCACAGTGTAACGCAGGACGCAGCAGGAGACAGAAGTAGCATGGTCCCCGGGAACAGGTAATTATAAAACCGGGGATGGGGGGACCCTGCCAAAATGGGGGTCAAACGCAATGGCCGTACTTTGTTGGTAGGACACAAGGCAAACAGCAAAGCAGGATTTTAGTAAATGATTGTTCTAGCTCCATCCATGGCTTGCTGTGAGCATGGCAACACCAGTCAACCCCTCGTGTTAACAATACAGCTTAAAAATAGGACCGCATGTCCAGAAAGCCAATCCCTCCAGCCGCCTTTGGGCTACAGAGAGCAGCCCTTTTCAATCTCACCACTTTACCTCCCCATACAAACTTATTTTGAAGAGATTCAAGAGCAGAATTGGGAGTCATTGGAAAGCGTGAAGAAATTTTGGTAAGATCATCATCTTCTAAGGGATACATTTAATGGCTCTGATTTAGAATAGTTTATCTTAAAATTCGGGAGCTTTGAAAAACATTCCAGTTCTTTCATAAGGACAGGATGGGAAATCCGTGGTTTGGTGATTAAAAACAAAAGGTCATCAGCATAGGATGCCTTATCTGTATCCTTGCAATATCAGGCGACCGCCTGATTTTACACTAGTGGTCCCATGGTGAGAATAAAAATCAGTGGGGACAGGGGACACCCCTGTCCAGTGCCGTTATGTATTGAGAAGTCCCCTGAGAGTATGTGGTTCATCCTTACACATGCTGTTGGTGAGGAGTATAGAGCCATTATCCAATTTAAAAACACGACTGTATAAATCTGAGTGTCTCTTCCCCCAAAAAATTTTAAAAAAATTAACACGATCAAATGCCTTTTCGGCTTCTGTTGAAAGTAACATGGCAGGTATAGCTGCCGATTTTGCAATGTGGATCCGGATTAATTGCTTTCATGGTATTATCCCATGCTTCCCTCTCATCATAAACCCTGCTTGGTCTGAGTGAACTACTTCTCCCATAAGCGTCGCCAGTACCTTTAGCAAAAAGATTTAGGTCCACATTAAGCAGGGATATAGGGCAAAACCCAGCACATGTGGACGTATCCTTTCCCTCTTTTGGTAACACCACCACGTGAGCACGCGTAGAATCAGCTGGTAAGTTGGTTCCCTTAGCCAGTGCATTAAAAGCCCGTAGAACGTGTGGTGAGAGAATATCAAGAAAAGTCTGATAGTATCCCAGGAGAATATTTAACTGAGAAAATTCAACTGCCCTTTGTAATTCTTCTGCAGATATCGGATTCTCCAAGTTGATTACATCCTCTTCACAAAGAGGAAGCATACCCGAAGAAGCAATATAGTCTTGTACTATATCCCGAAAATTAGGGATTTCCATAGAGAGATGCACCACAGAGTGTGAGCGAGTGCCTATAGAAGGTATATAAGATCTTGCTTTTTTTTTTTGTAGTGCCCCCGGCAGGGTCCTCCCACATTTATTCCCGTACTCATAAAATTGCCGTCTGCATTTTGTAAGCGTAGCTTTGGCCTTATCCAGCATCAGAGAGCGGACCTCCTGCCTCTTCTGAGCTAATTCCCCTCTGATTCTTACCAATGCATGATCCGAGAAACTTATGGTATTAATAGTAACGCATTGTAATATCTGGAGGTCGTGATGCTTCAGAAAAAAAATATCTAACCTAGAGTACATACCATGTATCGTAGAATAAAAAGAATAATTACGCTCTCCAGGATGTCAAATGCGCCACGCGTCCATAAATCGATGTTCATGGAGAAGTGTACCAATACGCCTCAACGTTGAAAGTCTGACTCGTGAGGTCCCCCACGAAGTGTCTATAAAAGGCTCAAGAGCTACATTAAAATCTCCCCCCAGAATCAGGGTACCCTCCCCAAATTCACTCAGACTCCAGTGCAGAGGCCTATGCACATGATATGATACATATGTACTCTAGGTTAGATTATTTTTTTCTGAAGCATCATGACCTCAAGATAATGCAATGCGCTACTATTGAAACGATAAGTTTCTCAGATCATGCATTGGTAACCATCACTATTCTGATTCCCTCTTCATATGCGCTGCAGTAGCAATGGAGAATGAATCCATCCCTTCTGAATGATGTAGTGGTGGTGGAAGATATTAAATCCACCCTGGACAATTCTTTTAAGAAAAATGTAACAGAAAATGTCCCTACTCAAGGGAAGCTCATAAATGCATGGTTAGGGGTATATTAGTGAAGCATGGTGTCTGTATTAAAAGAGCTAGGGCAGCCCAGCTTTCCGGCTGTTGGCACAGTTGAGAGAGCTTTATGTGCGGCATAAAATGTCCCCGACAGATAGGCCACATGTGGGTGTTTTGTTTTTTGCATTTATGTCAGAAGCGCTGTAATGATCAGCCACCTCTGTGAAAATCATCAATTTAGGCCTCAAATGTATATGGTGCGCTCTCACTCCTGAGCCTTGTTGTGTGCCCGCAGATAGCTTTACGTCCACATATTGGGTATTTCCGTACTTAGGAGAAATTGTGTTTCAAATTTTGGGGTCTTTTTTCCCTTTTACTTCTTGTGAAAATAAAAAGTATGGGGCAACACCAGCATGTTAGTGTAAAAACTTTTCCTTTTCATAAGGGGTAATAGAAGAAAAAGCTACCAACATTTTTAAGGCAATTTCTCTGGAAATACCTCATATGTGGCCCTAAACTGTTGCCTTGAAATATGACAAGGCTTAGATTTGAGAGAGTGCCATGTGCATTTGAGACCTAATTTCGGGATTTTTAGATATGCAATAGGCTGGAGGCACGCATCTACAACTTCCAGCATGCTCAGACAGCCGTTTGCTGTTTGTGCATGCTGGGAGTTGTAGTTATGCAAGATCTGGAGGGCTACAGTTTATAGACCACCGTACGGTGATCTGCAAACTGTAGCCCTCCAGATCTTGGAAAACTATAAATCCCAGCATGCGAAGACAACAAACGGCTGTCTGGGCATGCTTGGATTTGTAGTTTTGCAAGATCTGGACAGCCACAGTTTAGAGACCACTGCACAGTGATCTCCAAACTCTGGCCCTTCAGATCTTGCAAAACTACAAATCCCAGCATATCCAGAGAGTAAATGGCTGTCTGGACATGCTGGGAGTTGTAGTTTTGAAAAATCTGGAGGGCCACAGTTTAGAGACTACGCACAGTTGTCTCCAAACTGTGGCTCCCAGATCTTTGAGGACCTCTGCCGCATCAACGACGCCTCCTGTCAGGATGGCAGTGCCGCTGATCTTTGCCCGCCAGGGTTGAGCTGCCTGCCGCTGATCTTCACCCTCCCCTGCTCTTCCTGGACTACCATTGGTGGGCAGAGTGGAGGGACTAAATTTTGCCCCCGCTCCCTCCTGACTAACCAATGCCAAGGACAGGAGGGGTGGCACCCCTGCCACCTCACTCCAATCCCTTCAGGATAATAGGTGCTGTCTCAGACAGCACCGGTCACCCTTATTTTCCGATCCATTGGGTCACCAGCTTGGCCCTGAAAAACAGCGATTGCTGTTATGGGTGGGTCTCAGGCCACCCCTAGGCGATGTGCCGGGAAAAAAAGCAGCCTATAGTGAAATAATGTCATACATGCCATTCCTGGTATTAACTAGCTGAGTACCCGGTGCTGCCCAGTTTTTCCTACCTTATCCTTGTGGGGGAGGAAAAGTAACATAGGAGGAAGCTTTTGTCCTCATATCCCATCCTTAAATCCTGACCCCATATCCCCTCCTCATATGCCGACCCCAAATCCCTTCCTCCTATTCCAACCTCATATCCTGTCACCATATCTTGTCCCCATATCCTGACCTCCATATTCTGTCCTTATATCCCATCCCTATATCCTGTCCCCATATCTCGTCCCCATATCCCGACCTCATATCCTGTCCTCATATCCTGACCTCATATCCCGTCCTCAGATCCCGTCCCGATATCTCGTCTCCATTTTCCGACCTCGTATCCCGCCCTCATATCTCGACCTCATATCCTGTCCCCATATCCCGACCTCATATCCCATCCCCATATCCCGACCTCATATGCCGACCCATATCCTGTCCTTATATCTAATCCTCATTTCTAATCCTCATATCTTGTCCTCAGGGGGGGCTGCATTGTGGTTAAGATATTGTAAGCTGAAAATAAAAGGGGTGTGGCTTAAATGGTGGGCGTGTATAGTGCGAGATGGGGCATGGAATGTGGCCTGCCAGCCGGACTGACGCATTTTTCAGGAGATGCAGAGCGGAGATTGTGGAGTAAGGTACCAGAAGTCCTATATACATGCATGGGAATTGAAACAAAATCCCCATCCTTCACATATCGGGGTAGGGGTTAATTTAACTATTATATATTTTTATTTGACATATAAGTAACATGTGACCAAGTATTATTTTTACTGGACTTTAACCGGTTGCTGTCTAAGGACGAGCCGGCTTGTCATGAGACCGCAAGCGGTGTATGACTCAGGCTGCATCATAACGGCCGGCCACCAGCTGATTCCTGTAGCTGGGGGCTGCCGTTATTAACCGACATAGCCGCAGGCGGCTATTAACCCTTTAGATCGCCTCTGTCAAAGTTGACAGCAGCGTCTAAAGGGACATTTAAACCATCCCTGGTGGTCCAGTGGAGTGGATTGCCCCCCCCCCCGCACCGCAGTGCAATCCACTGTGGGCGTACCCGGAGGGCTTGCCTCCCCTTCTGAGGCCGTCCCCGCTCTGTGATTGATATGGCAGAGTTTTCACACCAGCCAGGTGTGAGGGGATGAGGGATAGATGACAGCGCTGTCCACAAGCTAAGTATGGGTAACTTTTATTCACATGTAACGCGTTTCAAGGACGCTCCGTCCTTTTCCTCAGACATGCTAAATATACATAAAAACAACACATACATACTCATTTGGTTATAGGAACCGGAAATGACATCACAAATTAATTTGCATAAAATGATGTTTTTCCATGTGATCCAAGATAATATAAAAAAAAAAAATTCTTTAAAAATTCTTTATATACATGGATAAATAAATAAATAAGACTCCGAAGCTATCATTGAAATGTTTCATCTATTGTCTCATTTAATCCCCTTGGCTACAAGGAGTTAAGGGAATAAATCCAAAAGGATTCCCTATTCACTAATTTTTGAAAGCGGTCATCATATTCTAAAGGGATACTTTCCAAGATAGTTAGTTTCAAACAATTGTGGTTACTGTTGTGTAAAGCTGTGGTGTGTCTTGATACACTATGTAGTATAACATTGTTTTTGATATTATATCTATGTTTATTTATGCGGGCACGTACAGTTTGTACCGTGCGGCCCACATACTGAAGCCCACACTCACATGTAAGGAGATAAATAACAAAGGAATCGGAGCAGTTTAATTTTTCTTTCAAAGAAAAAACTTTGCCTGTAGAGAAAGATGTTACTGAATCACAGGGAGGAAACGCAATCCATTCGCAGCACAGACAGCGTTTTTTAGCGCAGCGGAATGTACCAATCATGGTAGGTTTACAAATATTTGGTTTGATAATTTTATTTTTTAATTTGCTTGGGGATAAATGATTTCTTGATGTTTTTGCTCGTCTGAATGTTAGGGTAGGACGTTTTGGGATTAATGATTTTAAAATAGGATCCGTCATAATAATTGGCCAGTGTTTATTTAATATGTTTCTTATTTTGTTTGTGGCATTGTTAAAAGTAGTAATAAAATTTTATTTGGGTGTATTTTTTTGTTTTTGTTTTACCTCATATTTAATTAAATCAGTCTGTTTTAGGCCCTCTACTCTTTTATATGCGTTTGTTAATATTTTTTTGGGTAATTTTTTTCTTTAACCCCTTAACGATGCAGGACGTAAATGTACGTCCTGGTGATGTGGTACTTAACGCACCAGGACGAACATTTACGTCCTGAGCATAACCGCTGGCATCGGAGCGATGCCGGCATCATGTGTGGCAGGTCCCGGCTGTGGATCGCAGCCAGGGACCCGCCGGTAATGGCGGACACCCGCAATCCCGCGGATGTCCGCCATTAACCCCTCAGATGCGTGATCAATGCAGATCACGGCATCTGCAGCATCGCGGTCACTTAACAGGATGATCGAATCGCCCGCAGCGCTGCCACGGCGATCCGATCATCCTGCACGGCAGATGGAGGTCCCCTCACCTGCCTCTGCTGCCTTCTGGGAGTCTTCTGCTCTGATCTGCCTTCCTGCAGACCAGAGCAGAAGATGACCGATAATGCTGATCAGTGCTATGTCCTATACATAGCACTGAACAGGATTAGCAATCAAATGGTTGCTATAAATAGTCCCCTATGGGGACTATAAGAGTGTAAAAATAGAAGTAAAAAAATTAAGTAAAAAAAAATGTGAAAAACCCCCTCCCCCAATAAAAACGTAAATTGCCCCATTTTCCCTATTTTACCCCCAATAAGTGTAAAAAAAAATATTTTATATACATATTTGGTATCGCCGCATGAGTAAATATCCGATCTATTAAAATAAAATTTAAATGATCCCGTACGGTGAATGGCGTGAACGTAAAAAAAAAAAAGTCCAAAATAGCTGCTTTTTATATCATTTTATTCCCAAAAATAATTATTAAAAAATGTAAAAAAAAGTTTTGTATAAGCAAATATGGCATTAATAAAAAGTACAGATCACGGCGCAAAAAATGAGCCCTCATACCACCGCTTATACAGAAAAATGAAAAATTTATAGGTCTTCAAAATAGGGGGATTTTAAACGTACTGTTACGCCTAGCGCTCCGGGTCCCCGCTCCTCCCCGGAGCGCTCACGGCGTCTTTCTCCCTGCAGCTTCCCGGTCAGTCCCGCTGACCGGGAGCGCTGCTCTGTCTCGGCCATTGGGGATGCGATTCGCACAGCGGGACGCGCCCGCTCGCGAATCGCATCCCAGGTCACTTACCCGTTCCCGTCTCCTGCGGTCATGTGCTGGCGCGCGCGGCTCCGCTCTCTAGGGCGCGCGCGCGCCAGCTCCCTGAGACTTAAAGGGCCAGTGCACCAATGATTGGTGCCTGGCCCAATTAGCTTAATTGGCTCCCACCTGGTCCCTGACTATATCTAACCTCCTCCCTTGCACTTCCTTGCCGGATCTTGTTGCCATCGTGCCTTGTGAAAGCGTTTTGTGTGTTTAAAAGCCAGTGTACCAGAACTCCTGCTATCTCCCCTGACTACGAATCTTGCCGCCTGCCCCCGACCTTCTGCTACGTCCGACTTTGCTTCTGCCTACTCCCTTGTACCTCGCCTATCTTCAGCAGCCAGAGAGGTGAGCCGTTGCTAGTGGATACGACCTGGTCACTACCGCCGCAGCAAGACCATCCCGCTTTGCGGCGGGCTCTGGTGAAAACCTGTAGTGGCTTAGAACCGGTCCACTAGCGCGGTCCTCGCCATCCCTCTCTGGCACAGAGGATCCACTACCTGCCAGCCGGCATCGTGACAGTAGATCCGGCCATGGATCCCGCTGAAGTTCCTCTGCCAGCTGCCGCCGACCTCCCTACATTGGTCGCCCGACAAGAGCACCAGCTGTCGTACTTGACCACCATGACACAGCAACTCCAGTCGCAGCTACAGCAGCTCCAGTCACAGCAACAGCAGCAACAGTCACAGCTACAGCAAGTTCAGTCTCAGCTTCAGCAGCAACAACCATCTCCTCCGCCAGCTCCTGCACCCCTTCCGCAGCGAGTGGCCACTCCTAGCCTCCGCCTGTCTTTGCCGGACAAATTTAATGGGGACTCTAAGTGTTGCCGTGGCTTCCTTTCGCAATGTTCTCTGCACTTGGAGATGATGTCGGACCAGTTTCCTACTGAAAGGTCTAAAGTGGCTTTCGTAGTCAGCCTTCTGTCTGGAAAAGCCCTGTCATGGGCCACACCGCTCTGGGACCGCAATGACCCCGTCACTGCCTCTGTACACTCCTTCTTCTCGGAAATTCGAAGTGTCTTTGAGGAACCTGCCCGAGCCTCTTCTGCTGAGACTGCCCTGCTGAACCTGGTCCAGGGTAATTCCTCCGTTGGCGAGTACGCCATACAATTCCGTACTCTTGCTTCTGAACTATCCTGGAATAATGAGGCTCTCTGCGCGACCTTTAAAAAAGGCCTATCCAGCAACATTAAAGATGTTCTGGCCGCACGAGAGACTCCTGCTAGCCTTCATGAACTCATTCATCTAGCCACTCGCATTGACATGCGTTTTTCTGAGAGGCATCAAGAGCTCCGCCAGGAAAAAGACTTAGATCTCTGGACACCTCTCCCACAGTCTCCACTGCAATCTGCGCCTAGGCCTCCCGCCGAGGAGGCCATGCAAGTGGATCGGTCTCGCCTGACCCTGGAAGAGAGGAATCGCCGTAAGGAGGAGAATCTTTGTCTGTACTGTGCCAGTACTGAACATTTTTTGGTGGATTGCCCAATCCGTCCTCCACGCCTGGGAAACGCACGCTCGCACTCAGCTCTCGTGGGTGTGGCGTCTCTTGATGCTAAGTCGGCTTCTCCACGTCTCACGGTGCCTGTTCGGATCTCTACTTCAGCCAGCTCTCCCCTCTCAGCCGTGGCCTGCCTGGACTCTGGAGCTTCTGGGAATTTTATTCGGGAGTCCTTAGTGAATAAATTCCGCATTCCGGTGACCCGTCTTGTCAAGCCACTCCACATTTCCGCGGTCAACGGAGCCAGGTTGGATTGCACCGTGCGTTACCGCACGGAGCCCCTCCTAATGTGCATCGGACCTCATCACGAGGAAATTAAATTTTTTGTCCTTCCTAATTGCACTTCCGAAATTCTCCTTGGACTACCCTGGCTTCAACACCATTCCCCAACCCTGCATTGGTCCACTGGGGAGATCAAGAGTTGGGGTCCCTCTTGTTCCAAGGACTGCCTTCAACCGGTTCCCAGTAATCCCTGCCGTGACCCTGTGGTTCCTCCTGTATCCGCTCCCCCTAAGGTCATTAAGGACTCTGCCTGCCACAGGAAATGCCTCTCCCCCCCTCCCAGTCCCATCAGGCAAACCTCTGTGTCCCCTCATGACCCTCGTCCTGGTGTCACACTGCCCCGTGCCAGGTCTCGCCCTCTGCCATCCCTCCCCATTCCTACTCCTGCTGTACTGCCTGCCGTTGAGGAAACCATACATTCCTTCCCGGTGTCCTCATCCCAGGGGAGGCAGTCACCGGACAAAAAAAAGGGGAGACCTAAGGGGGGGGTACTGTTACGCCTAGCGCTCCGGGTCCCCGCTCCTCCCCGGAGCGCTCACGGCGTCTTTCTCCCTGCAGCTTCCCGGTCAGTCCCGCTGACCGGGAGCGCTGCTCTGTCTCGGCCGTTGGGGATGCGATTCGCACAGCGGGACGCGCCCGCTCGCGAATCGCATCCCAGGTCACTTACCCGTTCCCGTCTCCTGCGGTCATGTGCTGGCGCTCTCTAGGGCGCGCGCGCGCCAGCTCCCTGAGACTTAAAGGGCCAGTGCACCAATGATTGGTGCCTGGCCCAATTAGCTTAATTGGCTCCCACCTGGTCCCTGACTATATCTAACCTCCTCCCTTGCACTTCCTTGCCGGATCTTGTTGCCATCGTGCCTTGTGAAAGCGTTTTGTGTGTTTAAAAGCCAGTGTACCAGAACTCCTGCTATCTCCCCTGACTACGAATCTTGCCGCCTGCCCCCGACCTTCTGCTACGTCCGACTTTGCTTCTGCCTACTCCCTTGTACCTCGCCTATCTTCAGCAGCCAGAGAGGTGAGCCGTTGCTAGTGGATACGACCTGGTCACTACCGCCGCAGCAAGACCATCCCGCTTTGCGGCGGGCTCTGGTGAAAACCTGTAGTGGCTTAGAACCGGTCCACTAGCGCGGTCCTCGCCATCCCTCTCTGGCACAGAGGATCCACTACCTGCCAGCCGGCATCGTGACACGTACTAATTTGGTTAAAAAGTTTGCGATTTTTCTTAAGCGCAACAGTAATAGAAATGTGTATAATCATGGGTATAATTTTAATTGTATTGACCCAGAGAATAAAAAAGACATGTCATTTTTACCATAAATTGTACGGCGTGAAAACAAAACCTTCCAAAATTTGCAAAATTGCGGTTTTCTTTTTAATTTCCCCACACAAATAGTATTTTTTTGGTTGCGCCATACATTTTATGGTAAAGTGAGTGATGGCATTACAACGGACAACTGGTCGCGCAAAAAACAAGCCCTCATACTAGTCTGTGGATGAAAATATAAAAGAGTTATGATTTTTTGAAGGGGAGGAGGAAAAAACGAAAGCGTAAAAACAAAATTGTCCTTAAAGGGGTATTCCGCCCCTAGACATTTTATCCCCTATCCAAAGGATAGGGGATAAGATGTCAGATCGCCGCGGTCCCGCTGCTGGGGAACCCCGGGATCGCTCAGTGCGTAATGATGGGCGATACAGGGGACGGAGCCGCGTTACTTCATGGCGCCGCCCCTCGTGACATCACGGCCCGTCCCCTTAATGCAAGTCTATGGGAGGGGGCGTGACAACCGCCACGCCCCCTCCCATAGACTTGTATTGAAAGGGGCGGGCCGTGACATCACGAGGGGCGGGGCCGTGACGTAACGATGCTCCGGCCCCTGTACCGCCCATCATTACGTGCAGAGCGTACTCTCTCTGTGCTGTAATGATAGCGCGGTGCTGCAGCGGGGATCCCAGGGCTCCCCAGCAGCGGCACCGCGGCGATCTGACATCTTATCCCCTATCCTTTGGATAGGGGATAAAATGTCTAGGGGCGGAATACCCCTTTAAGGTCCAAATGGGCTGAGTCCTTAAGGGGTTAAAACGCTTATATAAAATTTTTGATTGTTCTTTAAAATCCTCGGAGGAAGTACAATTTCTTTCTTATCCTCCGCTACTGTCCGTAGGGGATATTTGTAAGCCACTTAGAATAATGACAACTATCAAAGCCAAGGAAACTATTTACATCTACCTTTTTAAAGTGTTTTTTTGTACATATTTTAGAATCCACATTTGTGAAAATTTCCAGATCGAGAAAAACTGTAGAATTAACCCCTTCCCGCTATTGGACGTATGCATACGTCCAGGCAAATTACACGTTCGCGCAAATGGACGTATGCATACGTCCAAGCGATCTCCTGCTCTGCCGCGGTCAGTGCAGGAGATCGCGGGTGGGACTCAGCTGTCAATCACAGCCGGAGTCCCACCGCAGCTGCCGGGGCCGCGATCGCGCCGGTCCCGGCAGCATTAACCCCATAGATGCCGTGATCAGTTCTGATCACGGCATCTATGGTGTTTGCAGGGGGAGCGCTCTCCCCCTGCCCATCAACGGCGGCTCCGCGATAAAATAAGGGGGATCGGGGGTGTCCAAGACACCCTCGATCCCCCTTGAAGAGATAGGAGTGAGGTGGCAGGGTTGCCACCCCTCCTATCCCTGCTATTGATCGGTCGAGCGACCGACCAATAGCAGACTGGGGGCGGGGGGGGTTAAAGTTCGGTTCCCCTCCGCTATGCCCACCCATCGGTGTCCGGGCACAGCGGGGGAACCGTGTAGTAGCGGCGGCGGCAGCAGCGGCGGTCACTTACCCAGCGGCTGCTGTGATCACGGCGGCGGTGGAGGTGAGTATGACGCCGCGTGTCCGGGAGTCTGTTGCCTAGCAACATCTGCAGGGCGACAGTTTAGAGAGTGGTCTCTAAACTGTCACCCTCCAGATGTTGCAAAACTACAACTCCCACCATGCCTTGACAGCTGTTTGCTGTGTTGGCATGCTGGGAGTTGTAGTTTTGCAAGATTTAGAGGGGTTCAGGCTGGAGATCACTGACAGTGGTCTCTAAACTGTAGCCCTCCAGATATTACAAAACTACAACTCCCAGCATGCCCAGACAGCAGTTTGCTGTCTTAGCATGCTGAGATTTGTAGTTTTGCAACATCTGGAGGGCCACAGTTTAGAGACCATTGTCAGTGATCTCCAGCCTGAACCCCTCTAAATCTTGCAAAACTACAACTTCCAGCATTCAGGAACAGCAAATGGCTGTCTCGGCATGCTGGGAGTTGTACTTGCGTGCCTCCAGCTGTTGCATAACTACATCTCCCAGCATTCCCTTTGGCAATCAGTACATGCTGAGAGTTGTAGTTCTGCAACAGCTGGAGGCACACTGGTTGGGAAATACCGAGTTAGTTAATAGGTTCTATTACCTAACTCAGTATTTTCCAACCAGTGTGCCTCCAGCTGTTGCAAAACTACAACTCCCAGCATGCACGTTCTGTCAGTGCATGCTGGGAGTTGTAGTTTTGCCCCCCCCCCCCCCCTCCCATGTGAATGTACAGGTTACATTCACACTGGCGGCGGATTACAGTGAGTTCCCCGCTTCAAGTTTGAGCTGCAGCAGCCGCAGCTCAAACTCCTAGCGGGAGACTCAGTGTAATCCGCCGTCAGTGTGAATGTAACCTAAAAACACTACACTAACATAAAATAAAGAGTAAAACACTACATATACACACGTACACTGCCCCCCCCCCCACCACAACCCCTTCCCCCCCAATAAAAATGAAAAACGTATCCTACAGCAGTGTTTCCAAAACGGAGCCTCCAGCTGTTGCAAAACAAAAACTCCCAGCATTTCCGGACAGCCATTGACTGTCCAAGCATGCTGGGAGTTTAGCAACAGCTGGAGGCACCCTGTTTGAGAATCACTGGTGTAGAATACCCCTATGTCCACCCCTATGCAAATCCCTAATTTAGGCCTCAAATGCGCATGGCGCTCTCACTTTGGAGCCCTGTCGTATTTCAAGGCAACAGTTTAGGGCCACATATGGGGTATCGCCGTACTCGGGAGAAATTGCCTAAAAAATTTGGGGGTCTTTTTCTCCTTTTACCCCTTATGAAAAGGTAAAGTTGGGGTCTACACCAGCATGTTAGTGTAAAAAAAAAACATTTTTGTACACTAACATACTGGTGTTGCCCCATACTTTAAAATTTCACAAGCGGTAAAAGAAAAAAAGCCTCCAAAATTTGTAACGCAATTTCTCCTGAGGACGGAGATACCCCATATGTGGGCGCAAAGTGTTCTGGGGACGCACAACAAGGCTCAGAAGGGAGAGTGCACCATGTAAATTTGAGGTCTAAATTGGTGATTTGCTCAGGGGTGGCTGATTTTACAGCGGTTATGACATAAGTGCAAAACAATAAATACCCACAAGTGACCCCATTTTGGAAACTACACCCCTCACGGAATGTAACAAGGGGTACAGTGAGCATTTACACCCCACAGGTGTCTGACAGATCTTTGAAACAGGGGTCTGTGAAAATGAAAAATAAAATTTTTAATTTGCACAGCCCACTGTTCCAAAGATCCGTCAAATGCCAGTGGGGTGTAAATTCTCCCTGCACCCCTTATTACCTTCCGTGAGGGGTGTAGTTTTAAAAATGGGGTCACATGTGGGGTGGGTCCACTGTTCTGGCACCACGGGGGGGGCTTTGGAAATGCACATGGCCAAATTCTCTTTTCAAAAGCTCAATGATGCTCCTTCTCTTCTGATCATTGTAGTTCGCCCCAAGTGCACTTCACGTCCACTTATTGGGTATTTCCATACTCAGAAGGGATGGGGTTACAAATTTTGGGGGGTATTTTCTGCTATTATCCCTTGTAAAAATGTAAAATTTGGGGGAAAACAAGCATTTTAGTGTAAAAAATTTTTTTTTTTTTACATATGCAAAAGTCGTGAAACACCTGTGGGGTATTAAGGTTCACTTTACCCCTTGTTACGTTCCCCAAGGGGTCTAGTTTCCAAAATGGTATGCCATGTGTTTTTTTTTTTTTCTGTCCTGGCACCATAGGTGCTTCCTAAATGCGGCATGCCCCCAGAGCTAAATTTGCTTCCAAAAAGCCAAATGTGACTCCTTCTCTTCTGAGACCTGTAGTGCGCCAGCAGAGCTATTTTCATCCCCATATTGGGTGTTTTCTGAATCGGGAGAAATTGGGCTTCAAATTTTGGGGGGTATTTTCTGCTATTACCTTTTTTTAAAATGTAAAATTTTTGCTAAACCAAGCATTTTTGGTAAAAAAAATTTTTTTTTTTTACATATGCAAAAGTCGTGAAACACCTGTGGGGTATTAAGGTTCACTTTATCCCTTGTTACGTTCCTCAAGGAGTCTAGTTTCCAAAATGGTATGCCATGTCGTTTTTTTTTGCTGTCCTGGCACCATAGGGGCTTCCTAAATGCGACATGCCCCCCAAGCAAAATTTGCTCTCAAAAAGCCAAATATGACTCCTTCTCTTCTGAGCATTGTAGTTCGCCCGTAATGCACTCCAGGTCAACTTATGGGGTACCTCCATACTCAGAAGAGATGGGGTTACAATTTTTGGGGGGTATTTTCTGCTATTAACCCTTGCAAAAATGTGAAAATTTGGAGGGAAACACACATTTTAGTGAAAAAAGTATTTTTACGTTTTTAAATTCAAGTATAAATTTTATCCTTTTACCCCTTGTAAAAATTCAAAAATTGGGTCTACAAGAACATGCAAGTGTAAAAAATGAAAATTTTGAATTTTCTCCTTCACTTTGCTGCTTTTCCTGTGAAACACCTAAAGGGTTAAAACACTTACTGAATGTCATTTTGAATACTTTGGGGGGTGCAGTTTTTGTAATGGGGTCATTTATGGGGTATTTCTAATATGAAGACCCTTCAAATCCACTTTAAACCTGAACTGGTCCATGAAAAATAGCGAGTTTGAAAATTTTGTGAAAAATTGTAAAATTGCTGCTGAACTTTGAAGCCCTCTGGTGTCTTCCAAAAGTAAACACTTGTCAATTTTATGATGAAAATATAAAGTAGACATATTGTATATGTGAATCCCAAAAAAAAAATATTTGGAATATCCATTTTCCTTACAAACAGAGAGCTTCAAAGTTAGAAAAATGCAAAATTTTCAATTTTTTCATCAAATTTTGGGATTTTTCACTAAGAAAGGATGCAAGTTACCCCAAAAATTTACCACTATGTTAAAGTAGAATATGTCACGAAAAAACAATCTCGGAATCAGATTGATAAGTAAAAGCATTCCAGAGTTATTAATGTTTAAAGTGACAGTGGTCAGATGTGCAAAAAAGGGCTGCGTCCTAGAGGTGAAAATGGGCTGTGTCCTTAAGGGGTTAAAAGAAAATTTCATAGTGAAATTAAGACCCCAATCATTTTTGTTTAAAAATTCAACAAATTCAAAAGCTTCTTCCTGTGACCCCTTCCACAAAATAAACAGATCATCTATAAATCTCTTAAAATACATAATATTACCATTAAAATACCAGGGAGACTGTGCGATGGACACACTCTCAAATAGACCCATATATAAATTTGCATAGCTTGGTGCGAAACGTGTGCCCATCGCACAGCCTCTCGTCTGGCGATAGACCACATTTGGCTTACAAATATCCCCTACGGACAGTACCAGAGGATAAGAAAAAATTGTACTTCCTCCGAGGATTTTAAAGAACAATCAAAAATTATATATAAGTGTTTTAAAGAAAAAAAAAATACCCTAAAAGAATATTAACAAACACATATAAAAGAGTAGAGGGACTAAAACAGACTGATTTAATTAAATATGAGCTAAAACAAAAACAAAACAATACACCCAAATTTAATTTTATTACTACTTTTAACAATGCCACAAACAAAATAAGAAACATATTAAATAAATACTGGCCAATTATTATGACGGATCCTATTTTAAAATTATTAATCCCAAAACGTCCTACCCTAACATTCAGACGATCAAAAACATTAAGAAATCATTTAGCCCCCAAGCAAACTAAAAAATAAAATTATCAAACCAAATTTTTGTAAACCTACCATGATTGGTACATTCCGCTGCGATAAAAAACGCTGTCTGTGCTGCGAATGGATTGCGTTTCCTCCCTGTGATTCAGTAACATCTTTCTCTACAGGCGAAGTTTTTTCTTTGAAAGAAAAATTAAACTGCTCCGATTCCTTTGTTATTTATCTCCTTACATGTGAGTGTGGGCTTCAGTATGTGGGCCGCACGGTACAAACTGTACATGCCAGCATAAATAAACATAGATATAATATCAAAAACAATGTTATACTACATAGTGTATCAAGACACACCACAGCTTTACACAACAGTAACCACAATTGTTTGAAACTAACTCTCTTGGAAAGTATCCCTTTAGAATATGATGACCGCTTTCAAAAATTAGTGAATAGGGAATCCTTTTGGATTTATTCCCTTAACTCCTTGTGGCCAAGGGGATTAAATGAGGCAATAGATAAAACATTTCAATGATAGGTTCGGAGTCTTATTTATTTATTTATCCATGTATATAAAGAATTTTTAAAGAAAAGTTTTTTTTTTATATTATCTTGGATCACATGGAAAAACATCATTTTATGCTAATTAATTTGTGATGTCATTTCCGATTCCTATAACCAAATGAGTATATATGTGTTGTTTTTATGTATATTTAGCATGTCTGAGGAAAAGGACGGAGCGTCCTTGAAACGTGTTACATGTGAATAAAAGTTACCCATACTTAGCTTGTGGATAGCGCTATCATCTATCCCTCATCCCCTCACACCTGGCTGGTGTGAAAACTCTGCCGTTCTTATTCCCACGCTGTTGCCTGGGCGGGATATAGCTGCAGTCCACATCGGATTGTTGTGCCTCTGTCCTAGCACAACCATATCTGGTGAGTCCTTTCATTAAAGGGTCCCCCCCCTTTTTTTACCGTCAAATCGTTCTACACATTGGAGCATTCTGTTTTCTTCTTCTTCTTCTGTGATTGATATAGCCTGGCTGAACCACATTGATCTGTATGAGGAATCTACCGATTCCTCCTAAAAGTCCCCTAAGGGTACTAAAAGTGTAAAAAAAAAAAAAAAAGTTTTAAAAAACACCCATTAACCACTTCCATATTAAAAGTTTGAATCACCCCCTTTTCCAAAATTCCATATAAGAAATACGTAAACATAATAAAAATAAACATATGTGGTATTACCGCGTGTGTAAATGTCCGAACTATAAAACATAATGTTAATTAAACTTCACAATCAATAGCATACACCATGGGTGTCAAACATGCGGCCCACAATGAATATCTTTCTGGCCCAGCAAAGATATTCATTGCTACGGTTACCTGGAAACGGGCAGAGATGAAATAAAAAAGTCAGAGGCTGTCCAGGAGCGGTTGAAGGATGGTGGAGGCGGTCCAAGAGAAGTTGGAGGCAGTCCAGTAGCTGACAAGCGGTCCAGAAGAGGATGGAGGCTGTCAGAGGCAGTCAAGGAGCTGTTGGAGGCGGTCCAGGAGAGGATGGAGGTGCGCAGAGGTCAACGTCATGTCCAGATGTGACGTCATCAGGCTGCTCCTTAAAGGAGTTCTGACACATGCTGCGGACGGCACCATTGCGGCTATAGACACAGGAAACCAGATTGACAAGGTGAGAAAAGTAAATATTAATGCTAATATTGTTGTTTGATTTATTTATTTTTTAAACAGGGAATGGGGGTCATGGGGGCAAAAGGGCATGGGGTGTTGTGCAAAAGGGGCCTGGGGTCTTGTGAAGGAGGGGCATGGGGTCTTGTGCAAAGGGGCATGGAGTCTTGTGAAGGGGGGTCATGGGGTCTTGTGAAGGGGGTCCTGGGGTGTTTTGCAGGGGGGCATGGGGTCTTGTGTAGGGTGAGCATGGGGTCTTGTGCAAAGGAGGGCATGGGTTTTTGTGCAGGGAGGCATGGGGTCTTGTGCAAAGGGGCATGGAGTGTTGAACAAAAGGGGCATGGGGTCATGTGAAGGGGTCATGAGGTGTTGTGCATGGAGGCATGGGGTCTTGTGTAGGGTGGGCATGGGATCTTGTGCAAAGGGGGCATGGGATCTTGTGTAGGGGGGCATGAGGTCTTGTGCAGGGGGGCATGGGTTGTTGTGCACAGGGGACATGGGGTGTTGTGCAGGTAGGGCATGGAGTCTTGTGCAGGGGGGGTTGGGTTATTGTACAGGGGGGTTGGGGTCTTGATACATATAGTAAAGTTAAATTATTATTTTTTTGATGCGGCCCACATAAACTTAAACCTTGTTTTTTTTTGGTGTGTGTGTTATAAATATAGAATATATTTATAGATACTAGTCCTCAAAAGTACTGCAGGTACAGAGTGAAATAGAGGGATAATAGCGAAGAATAAACAGATAAAGAGATAGAACAATAGTAAAATGAATGCAAAATTTATTTATATCAAATGATGTATGTCGTCACCTTTAGCAGGGCCCTTGCGTGGGGTGAATGGCAATATTAAAAATATGGATAGTATATATTAATGATAATGAATTAAAAGGTATAATAAAATTTATAAAATAGCGCTTGAATGGATAAACTATATGTGGAAATATTCACAGTCGCTATTGCACTTACTCCATTTGAATAGAATCCGTATGATACAGTTCGTAGAATTATATTGAGTGGATGCAGTTCATAGGTACAGTTCGTTGGTGATATAGTGCCGATTAGAAGCGTACTGTTTGTGTATCGCTAGTAATGTTCTACGGTGCACAGCACCACTCACCCACTGCTTCGGCTGGCACGGTTGTGTCCTGTGCTGGGGACGGCTCCGTCTTGTGTGAGCCCGTCTGTGTGATGGGTGAGTGGTTCTCCGGTGGACGCAGCACAGGACGCAGTCGTGACAGCCGTGACAACCGTGCCAGCCGAAGCAGTGGGTGAGTGGTGCTGTGCACCGTAGATCATTACTAGCGATAAATTTTGCATTAATTATACTATTGTTCTATCTCTTTATCTGTTTATTCTTCGCTATTATCCCTCTATTTCACTCTGTACCTGCAGTACTTTTGAGGACTGGTATCTATAAATATATTCTATATTTATAACACACACATCACATAGTTATAGGCCTTTTGGGTGAAGGTAAAACCGTTAACCTCAAGTACTATCTCTATCCTAGGTGAGCTACACACATTACATATTCTTGTTTTTTTTGGCCCATGTTAACCTTTGGGTTTGATATGCTTGGCGTACACGTAAAAAAATTCAAAAGTCCAAAATTGCACTTTGCGTACCCGTATCAGATTTCTTGTTTCATTTTTAACAAGCCCTCTGCAGCAAAATGAAAGAAGGGATCTGATTGGTTGCTATGGGCAACTCAGCAACTTTTCCTCTGCACAGGTTTTGATAAATCTCCCCCATTGTGTCATGGTGACGAAAAGTGCACTACATAGAATCGGAAGCCCACAAAATTATCAAAAATTGCATTTTTGTTTTTCAATTTTGCCCCACAAATATTTTTTTTTGTGGTTTCGTCAAAAATGTTGTGGTGAAGTGATTGATGTCATTATAAAGTGCATTTGGTGGCGCAAAAAAAAAAGCCCTCATATGGGTCTGTATGTGCAAAATTGGTTTTTAGAAGGTGATGAGGAAAAAACGAAAGTGCATAAATGGAAAAACCCTGTGTCCTTAAGGGGTTAAACAAAAATCCTGACCCTCGCAATAAGGGTAGGTTAGGGTTAAATTAACTATCCTATATTTTTTGTGAACATATAAGTAACGTGACCAAGTATCATCAAAATATCTCCAGCAGGAAGTTATGCAGTAACATATACCGTAATTCTCATAGACTTGTATGGGACTTTAAACAAAAACCTAAATTACCTATCCTATGTTTGTTGTTGACATACAAGTAACATGTGTACCAAGTTTCATTTTAATATTTTTAGCAATTTGGTGATGCTGGAACATACATACATACACACACACACACACACACACACACACACACACATTGAGTTTCATATATATATATATATATATATATATATATTTATATATATTTACCATGAATATACTCTGTTTTTGTTAATTATGGCATATGCACGCACGCTCGCTCCATATGAGCGTGCATATTATCATCTTTTACCATATAATACCATATTACATACTTTTTAATTACTCTGTAAGATAATACCTCCCTAATTTCATTATACCATAAGGCTACGTTCACACAGACAATGTCCACATGGAAAAATTCTGTGCAGACATTTCCCCGACAGCGGAACGCTGGCAGAACAAGCCAGCGCTAGGACTGCTCGGAAATGCTGCATCTCCTAGATGGCAATGCATTTCTGTGCAGACTCTGCAGAAAGAATAGACACGCCCATTTTTTGCAGACTGCAAAATCAGGATTTGTGCAGCAGAAGCATCTGCAGTGGAAATTCCGCTGTGTAAACCATGCAGCAGAATCCCATTAATATCAATGCTCCGTGTGGAATTCCATTGTGTGAACATTTGTTTTTGATATCTGATTGTAGAATATATTATTTTGCTTTTTACACAACAGTACTCTACACTACACTAAATTGGGAAAAAAGAGGGCATCAAATGAGGGAAATAAAGTATGCAGCAAATAGTACTACACTAAATTGCCATACATTTACCATTGGTATATGATCGTTTTTTTAATACCATATAAGAGGTTCAAGCTAGGTACTAGGGATCGACCAATATCGTTTTTTTAGGGCCGATACCGATAATCGGTGCAGGTTAGGGCCCATAGCCGATAACTTATACCGATATTCCGGTATAAGTTATCGGCTATTTACCCCCTGCGACACCGCTGCAGATCATTGATTTAAAGCGGGCGCTTTAAATCAATGATCTGCAGTGGCTTTTGCGGGGCCATAGGCCGCCGCCGCCACCCGCTTCTCTCCCCCTACCTGTCAGGGTGGTCCGGGCCATCCATTCTTCCTTCCTGTAGTGTCCGGGGGCGTTCCGGGTGGAGGGTGAACCGGTCCGGGCTGTCCTTCTCCGGCGGTCATCTTCTCCACTCCTGGCAGGCTCCGGCCTAGTACGCTGCATAGACGCCGCTGCGCAGTGACGCCCGTGCACAGCGACGCACCTGACGTCACGGCGTAGCGGCGTCTATGCAGTGTACTAGGCCGGAGCCTGCCCGGAGTGGAGAAGATAACCGCCGGAGAAGAAGGACAGCCCGGACCGGTTCACTCTTCACCCGGAATGCCCCCGGACACTACAGGAAGGATGGATGGCCCGGACCACCCCCATTAAGTTAAATTTTTTTATTGACTCGGAGGGTGGGGGAGGGGCCCGACCGGTATAGCCAAAAATCCATACCGGTATACCGCCCAGCATCACGGTGGGGGGTGCGATGCGGCGGGTCGGGGGGTGGCGCGGCGGGTACTTTATTTTATTTCATTGTGGACCAAAATCCATTATTATTTGTTGGCATTTTTGATGCACTCTTCAGTTTTGGTATCTTTTATGTTCCTTCCCCGCCCCCTTCTCCTTCAATTCCTTTATGTAGGTCTTGTCTTCACATGTATGAAATTGTTTAGCAATTCAGTTCCCCCCCCCCCAATATAAATAAATTAGCCAGATACCAACCAAGCAGCAACAGCCTGACATTACCAGGGTGGGCGAGGACCATTATTATTGGTCCTGCCCAGCCTAAGATATGTCAGCCTGTTATTGCCTTGGCCCAGGAGCGCCATGTTTGACGATCTGGCCCTTTTGGTACCGTCGCTTCTCGGCACCCCTGGGGCGATGGGTACCAGGGTAATATTTGGAGGTCAGCGCTAGCTGTTTTTGGGGCTAACACTAAGGCTGCTTTCACACTATAAAAATTCATCTGTTATAAACGTCCGTTAGAAAAGCTTTAAAAAAGGATGTTAAACGTCCATTACAAAATCCCATTAAAGTCTACGGGATTTTTTGATTATCCGTTATGACCCATTATAGTCCGTCATGACTAGCGGACGTTAATTGTGATGGAAGAATTAACGGCACATGCACTAATTTTTCTTCTGTCACAAGAAACGGATAAATTAACGGCCGTTATTTTTAACATTGAAGTCTATGGCAAACGGATGAGCCTTTATGTCATCCGTTTGCACCTGGTTTATAATATCCGTTATTTCTGAGGTGACATCAGCAGACTCCTGCAGTGCTGAGGGACTACTACTACTCCCATTATGGAACAGACTTATTTCCATGATCGGAGTAGTAATTCCCCGGCTGCGGGAGTCTGCAGACAGCTGGGGAGGCTACATTAGTGTTTGTACTACTACCCCATCATGGAACAGAGTCTGTTCCATGATGGGGTTGTAGTACAGGGGCTGAGGGATTGATAGCACTCTGCAACCCTGCGGCCGATACCGAGGGGCCATTCAGGACTCACAGCGAGAGATTTAAAAATTACCATTGTGAGTAGCAGGGGGCCGTATCTATATTAAAAGCGCTGTGGGGGCAAGATATATATAGTGCTGCAGGGGGGGGGGGGCAGACATATAGCCTATATATCTAGCCCCCCAGTGCATTTATAATATGCCCCCTGCAGCACATTAATAAAGATATGACCCCCGCCGGCGCATTTATACATATATACCCCCCCGGCACATTTATACATAAATTCCCTTGCCGGCACATTTATACATATGTACCCCCCGCCGTCGCATTAATAAATATATACCCCCCGCCGGCGCATTTAATAAATATATACCCCCCGCCGGCGCATTAATAAATATATACCCCCCGTCGGCGCATTAATAAATATATACCCCCTGCCGGTATATATAAGTAGTGAGACTGTCCAGGCATGCTGGAAGCTGTAGTTCTGCAACATCTGAAGGGCCAGATGTTACAGAACTATAACTCCCAGCATGTCTGGGCATGCTTGGAGTGGTAGTTTTGCAACATCTGTAGGACTACAGCTTGGGCACCACTGTATGGTGGTCTCCAAACTGTGGCCCTCCAGATGTTGCAAAACTACAACTTCCAGCATGCCCAGACATCCTTTGGCTTTCTGGGCATGCTGGAAGTTGTAGTTTGGCAACTCCTAGAAGGCAGCAGTGAAGATCACTTACCACTGATCTTCACGGCTGCCTCCACCGCTGCTCCTTTGCCGCCTCCTTACTTCCGCTGATGCCTGCCAGTTAGTCCCAATGTGAAATCAGTCAAATGCATTCTACACCTCCCCCCTTTTCATACTCTTTTCCTACCATATCTTTCACTCCCCTGCTATTTGGGGAAATTGGAGAAGGGAGTGCCTACATACATTGTCTTGGCTCAACAGGTGTCGTGTCAACTGTGTCCCTCCATATACACCAGGTGAGTTCTACTACATAAATGGCATTAGTGACTGTTTGGATGAGCGCTGCCCGTTTTGTAATTCTTTTCTTACATAATGAACAGAGTCATGCCCTTCTGGGTCTATTTACTGGGGGGTATTCATCAAGAGTGGTGTAGGTGAACGTTTTTTTACCTTATTAAATCATGTGTAGAGATGAGCGAACTTACAGTGATTTCATTCGTCACAAACTCCTCAGCTCGGCAGTTGCTGACTTTAGCCTGCATAAATTAGTTCAGCTTTCAGGTGCTGTCTTTAGCCTGCATAAATTAGCATAGCTTTCAGGTGCTCCGGTGGGCTGGAAAAGGTGGATACAGTCCTAGGAGAGAGTCTTTTTATGTAGGGTTTTTCTTTTTTTTAATAGTGTTAACTGTGCGGGATAAATAACTTTATTTAATTATTATTTTATAATACAGGGCTTTATTAGAAAAGGGACATTTATATAGTTTTTTACACTTTTTATTGAAAAACATTTTATTTTCACACTTTTTACCTGTTAAACTATACTGCAGTACAACTTAACTGCAGTATAGTATAACTGCTATGACAGTTCACCTGTACAATTCAGGCTAGGACTGGACCTTATAGGCTTCCATACTGAGAAGATAGGAAGCTATCCACTGGCTTTCTGTTGCCATGGTAATCAGCCAGGTCGCGTTGACAATCTTGCGGGAATATAGACACAATTTTTCCTGTAATGAATGGAACGCATTCACCGCTTTACTCATTGTGGGGTTAGTGGACATTTCCAGGAATGGGAGCGTACCTGTACACCCTACGTCTTCAACTGGTTAAACCAGTGCCGACAAATAAATGAAAGGATGGCAGCATATGGCAACTTTACTGACCTGCATTATGAACCTGAAAACCCTCATGGGTTTTTCGGTTTGAAAATGTGTAATTTTCCCTTAAGCTGCTACCCTCTTATAATCCATCATTTTTGGGCCAGGTAGTACGATAACTTGGCGACAAGATAACAGTATGAGTGTATGATGGTTTGGGAAAAAGGTGTAAAAGGACAAATGGATGAAAGGATAGCAGCATATGGCAACTTTACTGTTTGCTTTTTTTCAAAGCTAAAGAGGAGCATATAATTGTTAAAAGGCTATTTTTGGAGATGGACAGGCAGGCTGTACGGGAGGAGGTAGGCCTGTATTTTGAACTTAAAAACTCAAATGGGTTTTTGGGTTCAAAATGTGTATTTTTCCCTTATGCTGCTGTCCTTTGATAGTCCATAATTTTGGGGCCAGGTTGTCCGATAACTTGGCAAAATGAGAACAGTATGAGTGCATGGTTTGGGAAAATAGGTGGAGAAGGACAAATGGATGAAAGGATGGCTGCATGTGGCAACTTTACTGTTTGCTTTTTTTCAATGCAAAGGAGGAGCGTATTATTATTATTAAAAAGGGTATATTTGGAGATGGACAGGCAGGTTGAAGGGGAGGACGTAGGCCTGTATTTTGAATGGGGTTTTGGTAGGGATCGACCGATTATCGGTATGGCCGATATTATCGGCCGATAATCACGATTTTGCCGATACCTTGGCGATAAGCCGATAATGCCCCGCCCCCGTGCCGCCCCAACCGCACCGCGACCACCCCCCCCCCCGACCCGCCGCACAGCGAATGCCCCCCCGACCCACCGCACCGCGACCGCCCCCCGACCCACCGCACCGCGTCTCACCCCCACCGTGATGCTGGGCGGTATACCGGTATGGATTTTAGCCCATACCGCTATACCTGCGGGCCCCTCCCCCACCCTCCGAGTCAATTAAAAAAATTCAACTTACCTGTAATGGTGGTGGTCCGGGCCATCCATCGTTCCTGTAGTGTCCGGGGGCGTTCCGGGTGAAGGGTGAACCGGTCCGGGCTGTCCTTCTTCTCCGGCGGTCATCTTCTCCACTCCGGGCAGGCTCCGGCCTAGTAGCTGCATAGACGCCGCTACGCCGTGAAGTCAGGTGCGTCGCTGCGCACGGGCGTCACTGCGCAGCGGCGTCTATGCAGCGTACTAGGCCGGAGCCTGTCCGAAGTGGAGAAGATGACCGCCGGAGAAGGACAGCCCGGACCGGTTCACCCTCCACCCGGAATGCCGCCGGTGTGAGGTGGTTTTTTTGCGTAGATCGATGCGTCCGCTCCTCCCCCAGCTCTCCGAACATTTCCGAAGCTAGAACTGGGGGAGGGCAGAGCAAGGGGAGGGAGGAGGTTCACGCCCCCTCCCTCAACTCCCTGAGCTCGGCTGGACGCAGATCTCTACGGCATGCCCCCTCCCTGAGGACATAGATCTCCACGGCAGGTCCCCTCCCTCATCTTCCCTCCCTGAGGACGTAAATCTCCACGGCAGGTCCCCTCCCTCATCTCGCCAAGCTGAGGACATAGAGCAGTGCTCCCAATGAGCTCTATGTGTAAAGGGGGACATACTGTATGGGCTAAAGGGGGACATACTGTATGGGCTAAAGGGGGACATACTGCACAGGCTAAAGGGGGACATACTGTACGGGCTAAAGGGGGACATACTGTATGGGCTAAAGGGGGACATACTGTACGGGCTAAAGGGGGACATACTGTATGGGCTAAAGGGGGACATATTGTATGGGCTAAAGGGGGACATACTGTACGGGCTAAAGGGGGACATACAGTATGGGCTAAAGGGGGACATACTGTATGGGCTAAAAGGGGACATACTGCACGGGCTTTTTTTCAGGCATTTAGCCTGAACAGTATGTCCCCCTTTAGCCCATACAGTATGTCCCCTTTAGCCCATGCAGTATGTCCCCTTTAGCCCATGCAGTATGTCCCCTTTAGCCCATGCAGTATGTCCCCCTTTAGCCCATACAGTATGTCCCCTTTAGCCCATACAGTATGTCCCCTTTAGCCCATGCAGTATATCCCCCTTTAGCCCGTGCAGTATGTCCCCCTTTAGCCCGTGCAGCATGTCCCCCTTTACACATAGAGCACATTGGGAGCACTGCTCTACGTCCTCAGCTCGGGGAGATGAGGGAGGGGACCTGCCGTGGAGATTTACGTCCTCAGGGAGGGGAGATGAGGGAGGGGACCTGCCGTGGAGATCTATGTCCTCAGGGAGGGGGCGTGCTGTAGAGATCTGCGTCCAGCCGAGCTCAGTGAGGGGAGATGAGGGAGGGGGCGTAAACCTCCTCCCTCCCCTTGCTCTGTCCTCCCCCAGTTCTAGCTTCGGAAATGTTTGGAGAGCTGGGGGAGGAGCGGACGCATGGATCTACGGGGGCGCAAAAAACCACCTCACACCGGACACTACAGGAAGGATGGATGGCCCGGACCACCCTGACAGGTAGGGGGAGAGAAGTGGGTGGCGGCGGCCTATGGCACCGCAAAAGCCACTGCAGTGCATTGATTTAAAGCGCCCGCTTTAAATCAATGACCTGCAGCGGTGTCGAGGGGGGATAAATAGCCAATAACTTATACCGATATTCTGGTATCGGCCCCAACCTCCACCGATTATCGGTATCGGCCCTAAAAAAACGATATCGATCGATTTCTAGTTTTTGGGTTCAAAATGTGTATTTTTCCCTTATGCTGCTATCCTTTTATAATCCATCATTTTGGGGCCAGGTTGTCCGATAACTTGGCAAAGTGAGAACAGTATTAGTGTATCCCAACCTCATATTCTGTCCTCATATCCATCCTCTTATCACGACCTAATATCCTGTCCTCATATCCCGACCTCACATCCCGTCCTCACATCTTGTCCTCATATCCCTACATCATATCCCGACCTTATATCCCCTCCTCTTATCCTGTCCTCATATCCCGACCTCATATCCTGTCCTCATATCCCATTCTCATATCCCGACCTCATAGGCCATCCTCATATGCTGTCCTCCTATCCAGACCTAATATCCCGTCCTTCAATCAAGTCCTCATATCCCATCCTCATATCACAACCTCATATCCCGTCCTTATGTCCCATCCTCCTATCCCGTCCTCATATTTCATTCTCATATTCTGTCCTCATATCTCAACCTCATATCCCATCCTTATATCCTGTCCTCATATTCCCACCTCCTATCTTGACCTCATATCCCATCCTCATATCCCGACCTTATATCCCATCCTCATATCCTATCCTCAGATGGGACTGATTTGTGATGAAGATATTGTAAGCTGAAAATAGAAGGGGACATGGCTTTGTGGGACTGGGCATGATTTGCAAGCCAGACCGATGCACATAAAAGGGTAGATAATATAAGGAGTGGGGCTTAAAATGTGGGCTTGTCTATGTGAGATGGGGTATGGCTTGCAAGCCAGATTGACACATTCACCAGGAGATGCAGAACGGAGCTTGTGGAGTAAGGTACTGGAAGTCCCATATACTTGAATGGGTCTTGAAACAAAAACCCATCTTTTATTTAAAAAAAAGGGTGTATGTAAGGGTTAATTTAACTATCATATCTTTTCATTTGACATATAAGTAATATGTGTACCAGGTATTATTGAAATATCTCCAGCTGTACGGAAGTTATGTCGGAACATACATTTCCCAATGATTTGCATGGGACTTTAAACAAAAACCCCGACCCTGACAAATGGGGGTAGTTAAGGAATAAATTAACTATCCTATAGTTTAAGTGGTCATAAAAGTAACACGTGACCAAGTATTATCGAAATATCTCAAGCCATTTTGGAAAGTTATGCAGTAACATATATTTTCCATAGACTTGTATGGGACTTTAACCCCTTCCCGACCTATGACATACCTGTACGTCATGGGTGGCAAGGTGTTCCCGACCCATGACATACAGGTACGTCATGAACATTACTGCCACTACTCGCGGCACCCCGCAGCGCCCGGAAAGATGGTGGCTATCACTGATAGCCAGCCATCTTACCGTGCGACCACGGGGGGGTTTCATCCCCCACCCCCCCCCCCCCAGCGATCGCTGCTATCAGCTGGTCAAATCTGACTAGCTGATAGCAGCGTTTCGCTATGAAAATACTTAGCAGCGCAGTGTGTGAGTCCCGATCACGGGGATCGGGACACACACCGCTCTGCTAAGTGTCCCTGACCCGTCCCCCGGCATCACTTACCCGTCCGAGCGGTGTCCCGAGCGGTCCCGGCGGTCCCGGCGTCCTCCATGCGGTCCTGGCTGCGCTGCGTCTCGGAGGTGAGTTTCCGGCAGCAGGGCGGCATCTTCATTGGCAGCAGTGAGATCGCCGTAAAGCGATCTCACTGCTGCCTCTGAGAGTTTCAAAACTGCAACTCCCAGCATGCCCAGACAGCCTTTGGCTTTCTGGGCATGCTGGGAGTTGTAGTTTTGCAACATCTGGAGGTCCACAGTTTGGAGACCACTGTATAATGGTCTCCAATCTGTGCTCTTCCAGATGTTGCAAAACTACAAATCTCAGCATGCTCATTCTGTCCAGGCATGCTGGGAGTTGTAGTTCTCTAACATCTGGAAGAGCACAGATTGGAGACCATTATACAGTGGTCTCCAAACTGTGGACCTCCAGATGTTGCAAAACTACAACTCCCAGCATGCCCAGACTGCCCAAGCATGCTGGAAGTTGTAGTTCGGCAACATCTGATCCTTCAGATATTGCCGAACTACAACTTCCAGCATGCCTGGGCAGTCTGGGCATGCTGGGAGTTGTAGTTTTGCAACAACTGGAGGCACACTAGTTGGGAAACATTGTCCGTTTCCTACCTCAGTGCCTCCAGCTGTTGCAATTGTTGCAAAACTATAACTTCCAGCATGCACTGACAGACCATGCATGCTGGGAGTTGTAGTTTTGCAACAGCTGGAGGCGCACTGGTTTGGAAACACTAAGTTTGGTTGCAAAACACTTGAAAGTTTATTACTTAACTTAGTGTTTCCAAACCAGCGTTCCTCCAGCTGTTGCAAAACTACAACTCCCAGCATGCACGGACAGCCAAAGGGCATGCTCGGAGTTTGCAACAGCTGGATGTTTGACCCCCCCCCCAATGTGAATGTACAGGGTACACTCACATGGGCGGAGGTTTACAGTGAGTGCTGCAAGTTTGAGATGGCGCAAATTTTGCGCTGCAGCTCAAACTTCCAGCGGCAAACTTGCTGTGAACCTCTGCCCATGTGACTGTACCCTAAAAACACTACACTACACTAACACTAACCTAAAATAAAAAGTAAAAAACACTACATATACACATACCCCTACACAGCCCCCCTCCCCCCAAAAAATGAAAAACGTCTGGTACGCTACTGTTTCCAAAACGGAGCCTCCAGCTGTTGCAAAATAATAACTCCCAGTATTGCCGGACAGCCATTGACTGTCCAGGCATGCTGGGAGTTTTGCAACAGCTGGAGGCACCCTGTTTGGGAATCATTGGCATAGAATACCCCTATGCAAATCCCTAATTCAGGCCTCAAATGCGCATGGCGCTCTCTCACTTTGGAGCCCTGTCGTATTTCAGGGCAACAGTTTTGGGACACATATGGGGTATCGCCATACTCGGGAGAAATTGCCTTACAAATTTTGGGGGGCTTTTTCTTCTTTAACCCCTTATGAAAAGGTGAAGTTGGGGTCTACACCAGCATGTTAGTGTAAAAAAATAAATTTTTTACACTGACATGCTGGTGTTGCCCTATACTTTTCATTTTCACAAGAGGTAAAAGGGAAAAAAGACCCCCAAAATTTGTAACGCAATTTCTCCCGACTACGGAGATACCCCATATGTGGGCGCAAAGTGCTCTGGGGGCGCACAACAAGGCCCAGAAGGGAGAGTGCGCCATGTACATTTGAGGCGATTTGCACAGGGGTGGCTGATTGTTACAGCAGTTCTGACAAACGCAAAACAATAAATATCCATATGTGACCCCATTTTGGAAACTACACCCCTCACGGAATTTAATAAGGGGTGCAGTGAGCATTTACTGGTGTATGACAGATTTTTGGAACAGTGGTCTGTGAAAATGAAAAATAAATTTTTTGATTTGCACAGTCCACTGTTTCAAATATCTGTCAAACGCCAGTGGGGTGTAAATGCTCACTGCACCCCTTATTAAATTCCATGAGGGGTATAGTTTCCAAAATGGGGTCACATGTGGGGGGGGGGTCCACTGTTCTGGCACCATAGGGGCTTCCTAAATGGGACATTCCCCCCAAAAACCCTTTCAGAAAAACTCACTCTCCAAAATCCCACTGTCGCTCCTTCCCTTCTGAGCCCTCTACTGCGCCCGCCGAACACTTTACATACACATATGAGGTATTTCCTTACTCGAGAGAAATTGGGTTACAAATTTTATGGTGATTTCTCTCCTTTTACCCCTTGTAAAAATTCAAAAATTGGGTCTACAAGAAAATGCGAGTGTAAAAAATGAAGATTTAGAATTTTCTCCTTCACTTTGCTGCTATTCCTGTGAAACACCTAAAGGGTTAAAACACTTACTGAATGTCATTTTGAATACTTTGGGGGCTGCAGTTTTTATAATGGGGTCATTTATGGGGTATTTCTAATATGAAGACCCTTAAAATCCACTTCCAACCTGAACTGGGCCCTGAAAAATTACGATTTTGAAAATCTTGAGAAAAATTGGAAAATTGCTGCGGAACTTTGAAGCCCTCTGGTGTCTTCCAAAAGTAAAAACTTGTCAATTTTTTTATGCAAACACAAAGTAGACATATTGTATATGTGAATATGTAATATGTAATTTATTTGAAATATCCATTTTCCTTTCAAGCAGAGACTTTCAAAGTTAGAAAAATGCTAAATTTTCAAAATTTTCATGAAATTTTTAGATTTTTTACCAAGAAAGGATACAAATATCAGTGAAATTTTACCAATAACATAAAGTAGAATATGTCACGAAAAAATAATCTCGGAATCAGAATGATAAGTAAAAGCATTCCAAAGTTATTAATGTTTAAAGTGACAGTGGTCAGATTTTCAAAAAATGCCCAGGTCATGAAGGTGAAAATGGGCTGGGTCATGAAGGGGTTAAACAAAAACCCTGACCCTGGCAAATGGGGTTGAGTAAGGGTTAAATCACCTATCATATCTTTGTTGTTGACATATAAGTAACGTGTGTGCCAAGTTTCATGTTTATATCTTTTGCCGTTTAAACGTGATACTGGAACATACACACACATACATACACACACACATTGGGGGAGATTTATCAAAACCTGTCCACAGGAAAAGTTGTTCAGTTGCCCATAGCAACCAATCAGCTTGCTTCTTTCCGTTTTTAATAAGGCCTCTGTAAAATGAAAGAAGCAATCTGATTGGTTGCCATGGGCAACTGCACCACTCTTGCTCTGCACAAGTTTTGATAAATCTCCCTCATTGAGTTTTATATATATAATAGATGAATACCCAGCATTGCCCGGTTTTTCCTTCCTAATCCTTGTTGGGGAGGAAAATAAACAAAGGAGGAAGCTTTTGACTTCATATCCCGTCCTCATATATTGTTGTCATATCCCAACCCCATATCCCATCCTCATATCCCAATCTCCTATCCCGTCATCATATCTCAGCCTCCTATCCCGTCGTCCTATCCCGTCCTCCTATTCCGACCTCTTATCCCGACCTCCTATTCCGTCCTCCTATCCCGTCCTCATATCCCGTCCCCATATCCCATCCTTCTATCTCGACCTCCTATCCCGACCTCCTATCTTGACCTCCAATCCAATCCTCATATCCCTTCCTCATATCCCGACCTCATATCCTGTCCTCATATCCATCCTCTTATCACGACCTAATATCCTGTCCTCATATCACGACCTCACATCCCGTCCTCACATCTTGTCCTCATATCCCTACCTCATATCCCGACCTTATATCCCATCCTCTTATCCCGACCTCCTATCCTGTCCTCATATCCCATTCTCATATCCCGACCTTGTATGCCATCCTCATATGCTGTCCTCCTATTCAGACCTAATATCCCATCCTCCTATCCCATCCTCACATCCCATCCTCACATCCCATCCTCATATCCTGACCTCATATTCTGTCCTCATATCCCATCCTCATATCACAACCTCATATCCCGTCCTTATGTCCCATCCTCATATCCTGTCCTCATATGCTATCCTCATATCCCATCCTCATATGCTGACCTCATATCCCGTCCTTATGTCCCAACCTCATATCCCGTCCTCATATCCTGACTTCATATCCTGTCCTCATATCCCGACCTTATATGCTATCCTCATATCCCATCCTCAAATCCTGTCCTCATATCTCGACCTCCTATCCCGTCCTCATATTCCATTCTCATATTCTGTCCTCATATCTCAACCTCATATCCCATCCTTATATCCTGTCCTCATATTCCCACCTCCTATCTTGACCTCATATCCCATCCTCATATCCCGACCTTATATCCCATCCTCATATCCTATCCCCACATCCCGTCTTTATATCCCGACCTCATATACCATCCTTATAGCCCATCCTCATATCCTGTCCTCATATCCCGACCTCATATCCCTTCCTTATGTCCCATCCTCCTATCCTGTCCTCAGATGGGACTGATTTGTGATGAAGATATTGTAAGCTCAAAATAGAAGGGGACGTGGCTTTGTGGGACTGGGCGTGATTTGCAAGCCAGACCGATGCACAATAAGGGTAGATAATATAAGGAGTGGGGCTTAAAATGTGGGCTTGTCTATGTGAGATGGGGTGTGGCTTGCAAGCCAGATTGACACATTCACCAGGAGATGCAGAACGGAGCTTGTGGAGTAAGGTACTGGAAGTCCCATATACTTGCATGGGACTTGAAACAAAAACCCATCTTTTATATAAGGGTGTATGTAAGGGTTAATTTAACTATCATATCTTTTTATTTGACATACAAGTAATATGTGTACCAGGTATTATTGAAATATCTTCAGCTGTACGGAAGTTATGTGGGAACATACATTTCCCAATGATTTGCATGGGACTTTAATGCAGCCCATTTTCACCTCTAGGATGAAGCCCTTTTTTGCAAATCTGACCACTGTCACTTTAAACATTAATAACTCTGGAATGCTTTTACTTATCATTCTGATTCTGAGATTGTTTTTTCGTGACATATTCTACTTTAGCATAGTGGTAAATTTTTGTGGTAACTTGCAACCTTTCTTGGTGAAAAATCCCCAAATTTGATGAAAAAAATTTAAATTTTGCATTTTTCTAACTTTGAAGCTCTCTGCTTGTAAGGAAAATCTGTGAGGGGTGTAGTTTCCAAAATGGGGTCACATGTTGGTGTGTTTTGTCAGAACCGCTGTAACAATCAGCCACCCCTGTGCAAATCACCTCAAATGTACATGGCGCACTCTCCCTTCTGGGCCTTGTTGTGTGCCCCAGAGCACTTTGCGCCCACATAAGGGGTATCTCCGTACTCGGGAGAAATTGCATTACAAATTTTGGGGGGCGTTTTTCCCTTTTACCTCTTGTGAAAATGAAAAGTATAGGGCAACACCAGCATGTTAGTGTAAAAATGTTTATTTTTTTACACTAACATGCTGGTGTAGACCCCAACTGTTCCTTTTCATAAGGGGTAAAAGGAGAAAAAGCCCCCCAAAATTTGTTAGGCAGTTTCTCCCGAGTACAGTGATACCCCATATGTGACCCTATACTGTTGCCTTGAAATACAACAGGGCTTCAAAATAAGAGTGCCATGCGCATTTGAGGCCTGAATTAGGGACATAGGGGTATTTTATGCCAGTGATTCCCAAACAGGGTGCCTCCAGCTGTTGTAAAACTCCCAGCATGCTTGGACAGTCAATTGCTGGCAAGAAATGCTGGGAGTTTTCGTTTTGCAACAGCTGGAGGCTCCATCTTAGAAACACTGCCGTACAATAAGTTTTTCATTTTTATTGGGGAAGGGGGGTGGTAGGGGGGGTAGTGTATGTGTGTATATGTAGTGTTTTACTCTTTATTTTATGTTGGTGTAGTGTAGTGTTTTTAGGTTGCATTCACACTGGAGGCAGATTACACTGAGTCTCCCGCTAGGAGTTTGAGCTGCGGCGGAAAATTTGTTGCAGCTCAAACTTGAAGCGCAGAACTCACTCTAATCTGCCTCCAGTGTGAATGTGGCCTGTACATTCACATGGGAGGGGGGTCAAAACTACAACTCCCAGCATACACTGACAGACCATGCATGCTGGGAGTTGTAGTTTTGCAACAGCTGGGGGCACACTGGTTGAAAAACCTTGAATTAGGTTCTATGACCTAACTCAGTATTTTCCAAACAGTGTGCCTCCAGCTGTTGCAAAACTACAACTCCCAGCATATACTGATTGCGGAAGGGCATGCTGGGAGATATAGTTATGCAACGGCAGGTGGCACGCAAGTACAACTCCCAGCATGCTAAGACAGCCTTATGCTGTTCCTGAATGCTGGGAGTTGTAGTTTTGCAAGATTTAGAGGGGTTCAGGTTGTAAATCACTGTCCAGTGGTCTCTAAACTGTGGCCCTCCAGATGTTACAAAACTACAACTCGCAGCATGCACAGACAGCAAACTGCTTTCTGGGCATGCTGAGAGTTGTAGTTTTGCAACATCTGGAGGTCTACAGTTTGAGACCACTGCATAGTGATCTACAACCTGAACCCCTCTGTAAACTGTGGTCCTCCGGATGTTGCTAGGCAACAACTCACCTGGCAGGACCCGGATGAATTGCTGCCGCCGCCGCACATGGGGGGTCCCTGCATGGAGGATCGCGCTCCGGGTTCCGGGATCCAGGTAAGGGACCTTCGGCGCCGGTCCCTGGACAGTTCCCCCATTTTGCCCGGACACCGATAGGTGGGCAAAGCGGGGAAACCAAACTTTAACCCCCCCTCCCCCGGTCTGCTATTGGTCGGTTGCTCGGCCGACCAATAGCAGGGATAGGAGGGGTGGCACCCCTGCCACCAAACTCCTATCCCTTCAGGGGGATCAAGAGTGACACCCCCGATCCCTCTTATTTTCAGGGTCACCGGGTCACCAGTGACCCGTATGACCCGGAATCGCGCAGATCGCAGGTCTGAATTGACCTGCTATTTGTGCCCATCGCGGTCATGGGGGGGTCTCAGTACCCCCCTCGGCGATGTGCTGGGATGCCTGCTGTTAGATAACAGCAGTCATCCCGGCCCGATCACCGCTACCGGTGACGTGGCGCTCCCGGAACCCCGCACCAAGTGACACTTCGTGGCGCCGTACATGTACGTCACTCGTTGTGAAGGGGTTAAACAAAAACCCTGACCCTCACAAATGGGGGTAGTTAAGGGTATTATCGAAATATCTCCTCCAAAAGTTATGCAGTATTTTCCATAGACTTGTATGGGACTTTAAACAAAAACCCTAACCCTGGCAAATGGGGTTGAGTAAGGGTTAAATCACCTATCCTATCTTTGTTGTTGACATATAAGTAACGTGTGTGCCAAGTTTCATGTTAATATCTTTTGCCGTTTGGACGTGATGCTGGAACATACACACATACATACACACACACACATTGGGGGAGATTTATCAAAACCTGTCCACAGGAAAAGTTGCCCAGTTGCCCATAGCAACCAATCAGCTTGCTTCTTTCCTTTTTTTTAAAAGGCCTCTGTAAAATGAAAGAAGCAATCTGATTGGTTGCCAAGGGCAACTGCACCACTCTTGCTCTGCACAAGTTTTGTTAAATCTCTCCCATTGAGTTTTATATATATATATATATATATATATATATATATATATATATATATATATATATACTAGCTGAATACCCGGCATTGCCCGGTTTTTCCTTTCTAATCCTTGTTGGGGAGGAAAATAAACAAAGGAGGAAGCTTTTGATTTCATATCCCCTCCTCATATATTGTTGTCATATCCCAACCCCATATCCCATCCTCATATCCCAACCTCCTATCCCGACCTCCTATCTCGTCATCATATCTTACATAGTTACATAGTTAGTACGGTCGAAAAAAGACATATGTCCATCAAGTTCAACCAGGGAATTAAGGGGTAGGGGTGTGGCGCGATATTGGGGAAGGGATGGGATTTTATATTTCTTCATAAGCATTAATGTTATTTTGTTCCATAAATGTATCTAATCCTGTTTTAAAGCTGTTAATTGTTCCTACTGTGACCAGTTCCTGAGGTAGACCGTTCCATAAATTCACAGTCCTCACGGTAAAGAAGGCGTGTCGCCCCTTGAGACTAAACTTTTTCTTCTCCAGACGGAGGGAGTGTCCCCTCGTCCTTTGGGGGGGTTTAACCTGGAACAGTTTTTCTCCATATTTTTTGTATGGGCCATTAATATACTTATATACGTTTATCATATCCCCCCTTAAACGTCTCTTCTCAAGACTAAACAATTGTAACTCCTTTAATCGCTCCTCATAGCTAAGATGTTCCATGCCCCATATTAGTTTAGTCGCGCGTCTCTGCACCCTTTCCAACTCCGCAGTGTCCCTTTTATGAACAGGTGCCCAAAACTGAACAGCATATTCCAGGTGAGGCCGTACCAATGCTTTATAAAGGGGGAGTATTATGTCCCTGTCCCTTGAGTCCATGCCTCTTTTTATACATGACAATATCCTGCCGGCTTTGGAAGCAGCAGCCTGACATTGCATGCTATTCTGTAGTCTGTGATCTACAAGTACACCCAGATCCTTCTCTACCAGTGACTCTGCCAGTTTAATCCCCCCTAAGACATACGATGCATGCAGGTTATTAGTACCCAGATGCATAACTTTACATTTATCCACATTGAACCTCATTTGCCAAGTGGATGCCCAGACACTTAGTCTATCCAAGTCATCCTGTAACTTATGCACATCCTCTATAGACTGTACCGTGCTACAAAGCTTGGTGTCATCTGCAAAGATAGAAACAGAGCTGTTAATACCATCCTCTATATCATTGATAAATAAATTAAACAACAGCGGGCCCAGTACTGAACCTTGGGGTACACCACTAATTACCGGGGACCAATCAGAGTACGAATCATTGACCACCACTCTCTGGGTACGATCCATGAGCCAGTGTTCAATCCAGTTACAAACTAAAGTTTCCAAGCCCAAGGACCTTAACTTACCTGTCAGACGTCTGTGAGGGACAGTATCAAATGCTTTGGCAAAATCCAGAAACACTATATCCACAGCCATTCCTCTGTCAAGGCTTCTACTCACCTCTTCATAAAAGCAAATTAGATTGGTTTGACAACTTCTATCCTTAGTAAACCCATGCTGGCTATCACTTATAATACAATTATCCCCTATGTATTCCTGTATGTAATCCCTTATAAGTCCTTCAAACAATTTACCCACAATGCACGTTAAACTTACCGGTCTATAGTTTCCTGGGGAAGACCTAGAGCCCTTCTTGAAGATTGGCACCACATTCGCCTTGCGCCAGTCCCTTGGCACAATACCAGACACCATAGAATCTCTAAATATCATGAACAGGGGTACAGATATTACTGAACTTACCTCTCTAAGAACTCTTGGGTGTAGTCCATCCGGCCCTGGGGATTTGCTTACATTTATATCACTTAACTTACCTTGTACCATCTCTACATTAAGCCAGTTCAGTACATTACATGATGTGTTACCAGCACTGACCTGGCCAATGTCAGCTCCTTTTTCCCTAGTATATACAGAACTAAAGAACCCATTCAGTAGCTCCGCCTTCTCTTGATCGCCTGTGACAACCTCCCCATTATCATTATTAAGGGGTCCTACATGCTCTGTCCTTTTTTTTTTTGCATTTATATATCTAAAAAAATATTTAGGATTAGTTTTGCTTTCTTTGGCCACCTGTCTCTCATTTTGAATTTTTGCTGTTTTTATTACATTTTTACAGATTTTATTAAGCTCTTTGTACTGTTTAAATGTTATCGCTGACCCATCAGATTTGTATTTTTTGAAGGCAATTTTTTTGTTGTTTATTGCTCTTTTAACATCATGTGTCAGCCATGTAGGATTTAATTTTAATCGTTTATATTTGTTCCCCTTTGGTATATATTTAGCTGTATAGTTATTTAGAGTTGATTTAAAGATGTCCCATTTACCTTCTGTATCAGTATTTGACAACACCTCCCCCCAGTCTATGTCCTGTAGTGCAGATCTCAGCCCAGGGAAGTTTGCCTTTTTAAAGTTATATGTTTTTGCCTTCCCCGCCTGTCTTTGTTTTCTACATTTTAAGTCAAAAGTAACTATATTGTGGTCGCTATTACCAAGGTTTTCCCGCACAGTTACATTACCAATCAGCTCTGCGTTGTTGGAAATGATCAGATCCAACAAGGCATCACTTCTTGTTGGGTCCTCCACAAACTGGCCCATAAAATTATCCTGCAATAAATTTAGGAATTGTCGCCCCTTTGTAGTTTTAGCCATCTTGACCTCCTATCTTGACCTCTTATCTCGACCTCCTATCTCGACCTCCTATCTTGACCTCCTATCCCGTCCTCCTATCTCGACCTCCTATCCCGACCTCCTATCCAGTCCCCTATCCCTTCCTCCTATCACGTTCTCATATCCCATCCTCATATCCCGTCCTCATATCCCGTCCTCCTATATCGACCTCCTATCCCGACCTCTTATCCTGGTCCTCCTATCCCGTCCTCCTATCCCGACCTTCTATCCCATCCTCCTTTCCAGTCCTCATATCCCGACCTCCTATCCCAACCAGTAATATGTGTACCAGGTATTGAAATATCTCTTGAAGTTATGTGGGAACATACATTTCCCATTGACTTGTATGGGACTTTAAACATAAACCCCGCCCCTGGCAAATGGGGGTGAGTAAGGGTTAAATCACCTATCCTATGTTTGTTGTTGACATATAAGTAACATGTGTACCAAGTTTCATGTTAATATCTTTAGCCGTTTGGACGTGATGCCGGAACGTACACACATACACACATATATATAGATAGATATATAGATTAAAGCATGCAGAATAGAACTGCTATGTAGAAGAAAATGGCAGAAAAATTCAAAAATTACCCTTTTCCATAGCAATAGAGACAAGTATCTATCTATATATATATATTATATGTGTGTGTGTTTTTTACATTTCTTCCCTCGCTTATAGAACTGTGAGACAAGGTTGGTGACATCACACATGTGACCTCACAAGGGATTAGCTATATCTTTGCCTTTCTTATAATCAGGCAACAAAGAAGACAAGACATTTCAAGGATCAGAGGGAGGATGGCCAGGAGCAGCCGAATACAACCAACAAACCAAGAAGATTGGTTCCTAGCATGCCTTCAAAATGCCTAGGACAGGATAAAGAAAACATTCAGCAAAGAGAAGTTGAAAGGGGTAATCCAGGATGAGAAAATCAGAGCTGATTTCTTCTGAAAACTGCACCACCTCTGTCCTAATGTTGTGTGTGATATCGCTGCTCAATTCTTCAAAAGTGAATGGAGAAAACTTGTAATATTACATACAACATGAGGACAGGTATGGTGCTGTTTTTGGAAACAAATAGCTCTGTTTTCTATTCCCTTTTAACAAACTCCTAGGATGCAGCAACATTCATCTGATGGACGGCACAGGTAGGACACTACATGTTTTTCTATACATTTCTCACTATTAACACCAGATTCATGTAACTAACACAATCATTTCAATGGCCTCAGTGCTGAACTTCTAGACACATGGGATATTTATCAAAACCTATGTACAGGAAGAGTATCATCTTTCATCATTTAGAGATTTTTGGTGAGATTTATCAAAATCTGTGCAAAGGAAAAGTTGACCAGTTGCCAATAGCAACCAATCAGATTAATTTTCATTTTCAGATTCAAATAAATTTTGCAGAGGCCTTGTTAAAAATAAAATAAGCAAGCTGATTGGTTGCTATGGGCAACTGGGCAACATTTCCTCTGCACAGGTTTTGATAAATTGTGAGCTGCTGGAGGGGACTTTTTTGTGCGAACTTGGCGAGTAGTACTGGTTGCCTAGTTTTGGTCACCCCAATGTGAAATCAGTCAAATGCATTCTACACCTCCCCCCTTTTTCTTTATACACTTTCCCTACAATATCTTTCACCCCCCTGCTATTTGGGGAAATTGAAGAAGGGAGTGCTTACACACATTGGGGGAAATGTATCAAAGATTTTAGCCCTGTTTTGTGTTTAATTTTTTGCGCAAAGTTTTGCGCAAGCTGTTTTTTTGCGTCTTTTTTTGCGCACATTCTGGTGGAGCATTTCCTCCAGATGTGTAAGTTTTGGTGTACCTTGGAGTGACATATTTAGTACACACAAATTTATTAACTGCATACATTTCATTTACCGACAGAAATCTTGCGGGATGACCATATTTTTAAAGCTATCTTGGACTGCACTTAGCAAGATGCTCTAAATCATGCATCTAATTTTCCATTTGGATTTCGGAGATTACTATGCTTTTGTCGCCAGTCAGATTATCTCTGTGATACTTAAAATCTTTTTCATGTACCTTTTAAAAAAAATGAAATGATTATAGACCACTTATGATCACCCCTTCACCCGCAGTCTAACCTGATTCAACTGGAAAATACATCAGGTTATAGTGCAGGTGAAATACTTCCGGCACAGTTCAGACTTCAAACTGTGTAAAATTCAAACTCCCCAGCTGCTCTTGATGAGTGCAGGAGATTGCACCTGTGTAGTGTAACCATGGTGACCACAGCTAAGAATATACCACTGTATGTGCAGGGAGAGACAAGAAGATATCGCTGTTAGGTCTATGTATATGTGTGAGTATGTGTATGTAGCAGAGGCAGGTGTGTGAGTGTGTGTATGTAGCAGAGCTGAGTGTGTAAGTGTGTGTATGTAGCAGAGCTGAGTGTGTGACTGAGTGTATGTAGCAGAGTTGAGTGTGTGAATGTGTATATGTAGCAGAGCTGAGTGTGTATATATAGCAGAGTTGAGTGTGTGAATGTGTGTATGTAGCAGAGTTGAGTGTGTGTATGTAGCAGAGTTTAGTGTGTGAATGTATGTAGCAGAGTTTAGTGCGTGAGTGTGTGTATGTAGCAGAGTTGAGTGTTTGAGTGTGTGTATGTAGCAGAGTTGAGTGTGTGTAATAGAGCTGAGTTTGTAAGTGTGTGTATGTAGCAGTGTTGAGTGAGTGTATGTAGCAGAGTCGAGTGTGTGTATGTAGCAGAAATGAGTGTGTGAGTATGTGCATGTAGCAGAGCTGAGTGTGTAAGTGTGTGTATGTAGCAAAGCTGAGTATGTAAGAGTGTGAATGTAGCAGACCTGAGTATGTGAATGTGTGTATGTAGCAGAGCTGAGTGTGTATATGTAGCAGAGTTGAGTGTGTTAATGTGTGTATGTAGCAGAGTTAAGTGTGAATGTGTGTATGTAGCAAAGCTGAGTATGTATATGCAGCATAGTTGAGTGTGAGTGTGTGTATGTAGCAGAGTTGAATGTGTGAGTGTGTGTATGTAGCAGAGTGGAGTGTGTGTGTGTATGTAGCAGAGCTGAGTGTGTATATGGAGCAGAGTTGAGTGTGAGTGTGTATGTAGAAGAGTTGAATGTGTAAATGTGTGTATGTAGCAGAGCTGAGTGTGTTTATGTAGCAAAGTTGAGTGTGTGTATGTAGCAGATTTGAGTGTGTGAATTTATGTATGTAGCAAAGTTGAGTGTGTGAGTGTGTATGTAGCAGAACTGACTGTATAAGTGTGTGTGTAGCAGAGCTAAGTGTGTGAGTGTGTGTATGTAGCAGAGCTATGTGTGTAAGTGTGTGTATGTAGCAAAGTTGAGTGTGTGAGTGTGTGTATGTAGCAGTGCTGAGTGTGTGAGTGTGTATATGTAGCAGAGCTGAGTGTGTGTGTGCATGTAGCAGAGCTGAGTGTGTGAATGTATGTATGTAGCAGAGCTGAGTATGTGAATGTGTGTATGTAGCAGTGCTGAGTGTTTGGTTGTGTGTATGTAGCAGAGTTGAGTGTGTGAGTGTATGTAGCAGAGTGGAGTGTGTGAGTGTGTGTATGTAGCAGAGCTGAGTGTGTATATGGAGCAGAGTTGAGTGTGAGTGTGTGTATGTAGAAGAGTTGAATGTGTAAATGTGTTTATATAGCAGAGCTGAATGTGTTTATGTAGCAAAGTTGAGTGTGTGTATGTAGCAGATTTGAGTGTGTGAATGTGTGTATGTAGCAGAGTTGAGTGTGTAAGTGTGTGTGTAGCAAAGTTGAGTGTGAGTGTGTATGTAGCAGAACTGAGTGTATAAGTGCGTGTGTAGCAGAGCTATGTGTGTGAGTGTGTGTATGTAGCAGAGCTAAGTGTGTAAGTGTGTGTATGTAGCAAAGTTGAGTGTGTGATTGTGTGTATGTAGCAGAGCTGAGTGTGTGAGTGTGTATATGTAGCAGAGCTGAGTGTGTGTGTGCATGTAGCAGAGCTGAGTGTGTGAATGTATGTATGTAGCGGAGCTGAGTATGTGAATGTGTGCATGTAGCAGTGCTGAGTGTTTGGTTGTGTGTATGTAGCAGAGTTGAGTGTGTGAGTGTGTATATTAGGCAGAGCTGAGTGTGTGATCAGGTGTATTTAGCAGACCTGAGTGTGTGATCAGGTGTATGTAACAATGTTGAGTGTGTGTGTGGTCATGCTTACACATAATCACATTCAGCTCTGCTACATACCCATGTTGCACACTAATTTCTGCTAACAGGGTGCCTCCAGCTTTTGCAGAACTTCAACTCCCAGCATGCCAAGTATTGCAAAACTTGGAGGCATTCTGGTTGGTAAACACTGATTTAGAGTTAAGGGGACAGATTGTTCAGCAAAATTACATATTTTTTAAACCCAGACATTCTGGGGGAGATTCTCAAAAACTACTGTTATTATTCACACCTTTTTTTTCTCCTCACATTTTCAAAGGTCTCTTTTGTTGCTTTGAAAATATGTGAAAATTCATTTTTGTGCCACTTTTCTTTATTTTTTTGCACCAAAATATTTTTTTGTTGCAACCATGAGATTTTTTTATGCCAAAATTGCCGAGTTTGGTGCCAAAATCGGCAATTTTTGTGCCAACTTTTACATCCAAGAAAATTCTGGTGGAAACATCTCACGAAATATTCCATGGTTACTAGTGCCCAGACAAGCAATAACTGTATAAATAAAACATTTCTGAGCTTAAATGTGAGTGCAGGTGCAGTGACCAAGAAAAAAAAATATAAAAGTATATATATATAAATTTTTAATAATTACTTACATGACACCTTCCCCCCCCCCCCAAAAAAAAAAAAGAAAAAAGTCAACGAAACAATAAAACTACAACCATTTCTTTGATTTCTACACTATCAAAAAGCTGGTGTGAAAGTTTTGATGTAAACTGGACTCTCACCCCTTTGAAAATATCATATTAAGCAGACAATATACGTGGACACACCCACTTTTACAAAACTGACATGAACAGTAGTGTTGAGCAGCATAGGCCATATTCGAATTCGTGAATATTCGCGAATATATGGACGAATATTCGCCCTATATTCGCGAATATTCGCAATATCCTCGTTTTATTTTCGCATGCGCGAAAAATCGCGTATGCGAACATTTGCATAAACATTACACAAACGAAAATTCGCATATGCGAAAATTAGCATATGCTAATATTCGCATGTGCGAAAATTCGCATGACAGTTTCACACAGTACTATTAGAGCCTTCTTTACACCAAACAAGCTGGAAGGAGAGAGGGATGATCACTGTGATGTGTACTGTGAAAAAATAAATAAATAAAAACACGAATATTCGTAATTACGAATATATAGTGCTATATTCACAAATATTCGCGAATTCGCGAATATGCGATATTCGCGAATAAAATTCGCTTTGCGAATATTCGCGAGCAACACTAATGAACAGCGTAAACCGCGGCACAAAGCTCTTTCAAAATGTGGTCGATACTTTTTGCGCCAAAATAGTTTTTTTTACGCAAAATTCTTTGATAATCTTCCCCTCTGTGTACTTGATAAAGAATTATGATTTTACTATTCTGCAAAGTTTTGTTCGGCGCACACTGCTGCTCCAGCACTTCTAGCTATGAGCAGTGAGCAGTGTACCGTGTGAGGTAGAGAAGGATGCACAGTAGAGCGAGGGGGGCCTTTCTTTATTTGCCCAAAATTTATCAAAGTACATGCACAACTTTAGTAAATCTTGAGCAAGAGTGTAAATTAGACAAGCAGTGTAAAGGGTAGAACTGTGTCTACAATAGACACCTAATGATATATGTCCCCCATTGTCTTGGCTCAACAGGTGTCGTGTCAACTGTGTCCCTCCATATACACCAGGTGAGTTCTACTACATAAATGGCATAAGTGACTGTTTGGATAAGCGCTGCCCGTTTTATAATTCTTTTCTTATGTAATGAACAGAGTCATGCCCTTCTGGGTCTATTTACTGGGGGGGGGGGGTATTCATCAAGAGTGGTGTAGGTGAATGTCTTTTTATCTCATTAAATCACGTGGTTTCCCTGTTTGTGTGGCCATAACTTTTAAATTTTCATCCAACCTCATTGTGTAAGGGCTTATTTTTTGCAGGACAAGCCATACTTTTTATTAGTATTATTGTTGGGACACATGTTACCTTTTGATCCTTTTTATTCCAGTTTTTTAAACAAAATTAGCAAATTTTGCATTTTTATGTAGGGTTTTTTGTTACCAATGTTTACTGTGCGGGACAAATAACATCATTTTAAAGTAAAAGTCATTATGAATGTGGCAATACCTATTATGTATAGTTTTTTTATTATTATTTAGTAATACAGGGCTTTATTAGAAAAGGGGTATTTATATAATTTTTTACACTGTTTATTGAAAAACATTTTATTTTCACACTTTTCACCTGTTATACTATACTGCAGTACAAATTTACTGCAGTATGGTATAACTGTTATGACAGTTCCCTGTATGGTCCAGGCTAGCACTGGACCTTACAGGCTCCCATACTGAGAAGACAGAAAGCTATCCACTAGCTTTCTGTTGCCATGATGACCAGCCAGACATTCTTGCGGGAATGTAGACACATTTTTTCCTAGAATGGATGGAACGTACCATTACCTGCGCAGCCACCGCTTTAATCTTTGTGGGGCTAGTGGACATTTCCAGGAATGGGAGCGTACTTGTACACCCTGCGTCTCCAACTGGTTAAACCAGTGCCTCTTGAGGAATAACATACTGGAAAATTTGACTTCACTTTTTAAGCTTATGTTGTTAAGTTATTTAGCAATATGTTAAATTATACAAATACCCACATAAGTATTGAGTTCAAAATATGTAATTTTCCCTTATGCTACTTTTATATTCAATAATTTTTGGGCCAAGTAGTCCGATGACTTAGCCATCTTTATCATTTTTGACTTGGCAATATTGATAATTTTTAGGTTCAGGTCATCGGTTTACACGAAAAAAGTGTAGGATGGTTTGGGAAAAAGGCTATTTTTAACTCCGTATGCATATGCCCTCGCGTCCCGTCACTTAAGGGCGGAGGGCGTATCCATACGCCCTCGGCATTTCCGATCACTGCCGCTCGCCTGGCGGTGATCGGACCATGATGACTGCTGATATCTATCAGCAGGCATCCTGTGGCAATGCCTAGGGGGGTCCTTAGACCCCCCCCATATTGGCATTCGCAGCAAATCGCAAGTCAATTCAGACCCGATCTCCCGTAAAATAAGACTGACCGGAGCTGTCAGAGCCAACTCCGACCAGCCTAAAGGATAGGAGCGAGGTGGCAGTGTTGCCACCCCCTCCTATCCTCTGCCTTTGGTCGGTCAGGCTGACCACCAATGGCAGGAGGGGGGCGGGGGGTTAGAGTTAATTTCCCCCGCTCTGGCCACCGATCGGAAGTCGGTACAGAGCGGGGGAACACGAGCGGAGAGGGGTGAGCATGGCCCGGCTTACCCGGACCTTCGGAGGCGGCATCCTGTAGCAGTGGCGCAAGCAGGAAGAGCGGCGGCCGGAAAGTGCGGCGGAGAAGGCTGCAGTGAAGATCGCGATAAGTGATCTTCACTGTGGCCTTCTATTAGCTGCAAAACTACAACTCCCAGCATGCCCACACAGCCAAAGGCTGTCTGGGCATGCTGGGAGTTGTAGTTTTGCAACATCTGGAGGGTCACAGTTGGGAGACCACTGTGTAGTGGTCTCTAAACTGTGGTCCTCCAGATGTTGCAAAACTACAACTTTCAGCATGCACTGACTGTCTGGGCATGCTGGGAGTTGTAGTTTTGCAACATCTGAAGTGGCACAGTTTGGAGACCACTATATGGTGGTCTCCAAACTGTAGCCCTCCAGATGTTGCAAAACTACAACTCCCAGCATGCCCAGACAGTCAGGGATGCTGGGCGTGTAGTTCTGCAATATCTAGCCCTTCAGATGTTGCAGAACTACAACTCCCAACATGCCTGGACAGTCTGGGCATGCTTGGAGTTGTAGTTTTGCAACATCTGGAGGGCTACAGTTTGGAGGCCACTACTTAGCGGTCTCCAAACTGTTCTTCCCCAGTTGTTGCATAACTACAACTCCTAGCATGCCCAGACTGTCCAGGCATGCTGGTAGTTGTAGTTCTGCAACATCTGAAGGGCCAGATATTGCAGAACTACATGCCCAGCATCCCTGACTGTCTGGCCACGCTGGGAATTGTAGTTTTGCAACAGCTGTAGGCACACTGGTTGGGAAACACTGAGCTAGAGTCTGTTCCCTAACTCAGTGATTCCCCACCAGTGTGCCTACAGCTGTTGTAAAACTACAACTCCCAGCATGTACGGTCTGTCAGTGCATTCTGGGAGTTGTCATTTTGCCACCGCTGAAGGTTTGGGCCCCCCCCCCCCCCATGTGAATGTACAGGGTACATTCACACAGGCGGATCTACAGTGGGTTTCCTTCAAGGAAACTTATTGTGAACCCCTGCCTGTGTGAATGTACCCTAAAAACACTACACTAACAAATAATAAAAAATAAAACACTACATATACACCCCCTTACACGTCGCCCCCCCCCCCCCCCAATAAAAATGAAAAACGTCTCATACGGCAGTGTTTCCTAAATGGCACCTCCAGCTGTTGCAAAACCACAACTCCCAGTGTTGCCGGACAGCCATAGACTGTCCTGACAGGCTGTGAGTCTTGCAACAGCTGGAGGCACCCTGTTTGGGAAACACTGCTGTAGGGTTTTGGTGGAGACAAGCCCCGTCCTTGTAACCGGGTCCGCCCCTATTGAAAATTCCTTATTCAGGCCTCAAATGCGCACTTCAGAGCCCTGTCGTATTTCAAGGCAACAGTTTAGGGCCACATATGGGGTATCTCTGTGCTCGGGAGAAATTGTGTTACAAATTTTGGGGGGATTTTTCTCCCATTACCCTTTGTAGAAATGGTACATTTGGGAAAAAAAACTGCACTTTAGTGGAAATTTTTTTTTTTCATTTACACATCCGAATTTAACAAAAAAGTCGTCAAACACCTGTGGGGTGTTAAGGCTCACTGGACCCCTTGTTATGTGCCTTGAGGGGTGTAGTTTCCAAAATAGTATGCCATGTGTTTTGTTTTTTTGCTGTTCTGGCACCATAGGGGCTTCCTAAATGTGACATGCCCCCAAAAACCATTTCAGCAAAATTCACTCTCCAAAATCCCATTGTCGCTCCTTCCCTTCTGAGCCCTCTACTGCGCCCGCCGAACACTTGACATACACATATGAGGCATTTCCATACTTGAGAGAAATTGGGTTACACATTTTGGGGGGCTTTTTCTCCTATTCCCCCTTGTAAAATTTCAAAAACTGGGTCTACAAGAACATGCGAGTGTAAAAAATGAAGATTTTGAATTTTCTCCTTCACTTTGCTGCTATTCCTGTGAAACACCTAAAGGGTTAACAAACTTACTGAATGTCATTTTGAATACTTTGAGGGGTGCAGTTTTTATAATGGGGTTATTTATGGGGTATTTCTAATATGAAGGCCCTTCAAATCCACTTCAAAACTGAACTGGCCCCTGAAAAATTGCTTCTGAACTTTTAAGCCCTCTGATGTTTTCCAAAAGTAAAAACATGTCAACTTTATGATGCAAACATAAAGTAGACATATTGTATTTGTAAATCAATATATAATTTATTTGGAATGTCTGTTTTCCTTACAAGCAGAGAGCTTCAAAGTTAGAAAAATGCTACATTTTAAATTTTTTCATCAAATTTTGGAATTTTTCACCAAGAAATGATGCAAGAATCGACAAAAAATTACCACTAACATAAAGTAAAATATGTCACAAAAAAAACAATCTCAGAATCAGAATGAAAAGTAAAGGCATCCCAGAGTTATTAATGCTTAAAGTGACAGTGGTCAGAATTGCAAAAAATGCTCCTGTCCTTAGGGTTATAATGGGCTCCGTCCCCAAGGAGTTAAAGGGGTACTCCGGTGAAAAACTTTTTTCTGCTGAATACTACGGTGGAAATTCTGCTGACAACTGCTGAATACTACAGTGAAAATTCTGCTGACATCATGAGCACAGTGGTCTCTGCTGACATCTCTTTCCATTTTAGGAACTGTCCAGGGTAAAAGGAAATCCCCATAGCAAACATATGCTGTTCTGGACAGTTCATAATGGACAGAGATGTCAGCAGAGAGCACTGTGCTCGTGATGTCAGCAGACAGTTCTGTGTTTCAAAAAGAAAATAATTTTTGCTGTAGTATTCAGCAGCTAATAAGTACAGGAAGGATTAATATTTTTTTAATAGAAGTCATTTACAAATCTGTTTAACTTTCTGGCACCAGTTGATTTAAAAAAAAAGTTTTTCACCGGAGTACCCCTTTAAAGATGGACAGGCAGGCTGACGGGGAGAAAGTACGCCTGTATTTTGAACTTAAAAACTCAAATGGGTTTTTGTGTTCAAAATATGTAATTTTCCATTATGCTTCTACCCTTTCATAATCCATAATTTTTTGGGCCAGGTATTCTGATAATTTGATGAAATGAGAAGAGTATGAGTGTAGGATGGTTTGGGAAAATCTGTGTAGAAGGACAAATGGATGAAAAGATGGCAACATATGGATACTTTTTTCAAAGCAAAGGAGTGTAAAATTGGTAAAAAGTCCATTTTTGGAGATGGAGAGGAAGCCTGAAGGGGAGGAGGAGGCCTACATTTTGAACTTGAAAACCCTCATGTGTTTTTGGGTTCAAAATGTGTAATTTTCCCATATGCTGCTACCCTTATATAATCCATAATTTTTGGGAAAGGTAGACCGAAAACTTTGCGGCAAGAGCACAGTATTAGTGTAGGATGATTTCGGAAAAGGCTATTTTTAGAGATGGACAGGCAGGCTGAAGGGGAGGAGGTAGGCCTGTATTTTGAACTTAAAAACTCAAATGGATTTTTGGGTTCAAAATGTGTATTTTTCCCTTATGCTGCTATCCTTTTAAAATCCATAATTTTGGGGCTAGGTACTCCGATAACTTGTTAAAGTGAGAACAGTATGAGTGTATGATGGTTTTGGAACATAGGTGTTGAAGCACAATTCGATGAAAGGATGGCCGCATATGGCAAGTTTACTGTTTGATTTTTTTCAATGCAGTGAAGTAGCTTATAATTATTAAAAAGGGTATTTTTGGAGATGGACAGGCAGGCTGATGGGGAGGAGGTAGGCCTGTATTTTGAACTTAAAAACTCAAATGGGTTTTTGGGTTCAAAATCTGTATTTTTCACTAATGCTGCTATCCTTTTATAATCCATAATTTTTGGGCCTGGTAGTCTAATTTCTTGGCGACATAATAACAGTATGAGTGCATGGTTTGGGAAAATAGATGCAGAAGGACAAATGGATGAAAGGATGGCCGCATCTGGCAACTTTACTGTTTGCTTTTTTTCAATGCAAAGGAGGAGCGTATAATTATTAAAAAGGGTATTTTTGGAGACGGACAGGCAGGCTGTAGGGGAGGAGGTAGAAAGAAAGAAAGAAGGGGCAGCGGCACCCATTGCCGGTGCCGCTTCCCCGTTGCCTCCCCCATCCCCGGTTATATAATTACCTGTTGCTGGGGTCGGGTCAGCGCTGCTTCAGGCCTCCGGGGTGCATCCCCTGCGTCGTTGCTATGCGCTGCATGGCGCGGCGCAACGACGAGTGACATCACTCGTCATTGCGTCTCACAACGCATAGCAATGATGTAGGGGATGCACACCGGAGGCCTGAAGCAGCACGGACCCAACCCCGGCAACAGCTAGTTATACAACTAGGGATGGGGGAGGCAACGGGGCAGCGGCGACGGCAATGGGTGCCGCTGCCCCTTATCTCCCCCTAGCTATCGGTGCAGCTGCCCCATTGCCGGCGCCGCTTCTCTCCCCCTGGCTATCGGCGCTGGCAATGGGACAGCGGCACCGATAGCCAGGAGGAAAGAAGGGGCAGCGGCGCCGATAGCAGGGGGAGAGAAGCGGCGGTAGCAGGGCTCTAGACCCCAGGAAAGGCAGGGGGAGAGAAGCAGGCAGCAACGGCCTCTCTCCCCCTGCCTTTCCTGGGGGCTCTGTGGGGTGAGAAGCAGTGTATCGGGGTATACACATGCACACACACGCACCCTCATTTTATGAAGGATATTTGGGTAAAAAACTTTTTTTAGTCAAATATCCTTGGTAAAATGAGGGTGCGTGTTATAGGCCGGTGCGTGGAACACCCCGATAAATACGGTAATGTTCCCTTATGCTGCTACCCTTTTATAATCCATAGTTTTTGGGCCAGGTAGTCTAATTACTTGGCGACATAATAACAGTATGAGTGCATGGTTTGGGAAAATAGATGCAGAAGGACAAATGGATGAAAGGATGGCCGCATCTGGCAACTTTACTGTTTGCTTTTTTTCAATGCAAAGGAGGAGCGTATAATTATTAAAAAAGGGTATTTTTGGAGATGGACAGGCAGGCTGTAGGGGAGGAGGTAGGCCTGTATTTTGAACTTAAAAACTCAAATGGGTTTTTGGGTTCAAAATGTGTATTTTTCACTAATGCTGCTATCCTTTTATAATCCATAATTTTTGTTCCAGGTAGTCTAATTACTTGGCGACATAATAACAGTATGAGTGCATGGTTTGGGAAAATAGATGCAGAAGGACAAATGGATGAAAGGATGGCCTCATCTGGCAACTTTACTGTTTGCTTTTTTTCAATGCAAAGGAGGAGCGTATAATTATTAAAAAGGGTATTTTTGGAGATGGACAGGCAGGCTGTAGGGGGGGAGGTAGGCCTGTATTTTGAACTTAAAAACTCAAATGGGTTTTTGGGTTCAAAATGTGTATTTTTCCCTTATGCTGCTATCCTTTTATAATCCATCATTTTGGGGCCAGGTTGTCCGATAACTTGGCAAAGTGAAAACAGTATGAGTGTATGATGGTTACCCCTGCTATCGGCGCTGCTGCCCCTTATCTCCCCCTGGCTATCAGTGCCGCTGCCCCATTGCCGGCGCCGATAGCCAGGGGGAGAGAAACGGCGCCGGCAATGGGGCAGCGATGTCGACAGACAGGGGGAAAGAAGGGGCAGCGGCACCCATTGCCGGCGCCGCTGCCCCGTTGCCTCCCCCATCCCCGGTTGTATAATTACCTGTTGCTGGGGTCGGGTCAGCGCTGCTTCAGGCCTCCGGTGTGCATTCCCTGCATCGTTGCTATGCTTTGCATGGCGCGGCGCAATGATGAGAGACGTCACTCGTCATTGCGTCTCGCAACTTATAGCAATGATGCAGGGGACGCACAACAGAGGCCTGAAGCAGCTCGGACCCGACCCCGGAAACAGGTAATTATACAACTAGGGATGGGGGAGGCAACGGGGCAGCGGCGCCGGCAATGGGTGCCGCTGCCCCTTATGCCCCCCTGGCTATTGGTGCCGTTGCCCCATTACCGGCGCCGCTTCTCTCCCCCTGGCTATCGGCGCTGGCAATGGGACAGAGGCACCGATAGCCAGGGGGAGAGAAGGGGCAGCGGCGCCGATAGCAGGGGGAGAGAAGCGGCGGTAGCAGGGCTCTAGACCCCAGGAAAGGCAGGGGGAGAGAAGCAGGCAGCGACGGCCTCTCTCCCCCTGCCTTTCCTGGGGGCTCTGTGGGTTGAGAAGCAGTGTATCGGGGTACACACACATGCACACACACGCACCCTCATTTTATGAAGGATATTTGGGTAAAAACTTTTTTTACCCAAATATCCTTGGTAAAATGAGGGTGCGTGTTATAGGCCGGTGCGATGTACACCCCGATAAATACGGTAATGTTCCCTTATGCTGCTACCCTTTTATAATCCATAATTTTTGGGCCAGGTAGTCTAATTACTTGGCGACATAATAACAGTATGAGTGCATGGTTTGGGAAAATAGATGCAGAAGGACAAATGGATGAAAGGATGGCCGCATCTGGCAACTTTACTGTTTGCTTTTTTTCTATGCAAAGGAGGAGCGTATAATTATTAAAAAGGGTATTTTTGGAGATGGACAGGCAGGCTGTAGGGGAGGAGGTAGGCCTGTATTTTGAACTTAAAAACTCAAATGGGTTTTTGGGTTCAAAATGTGTTTTTTTCACTAATGCTGCTATCCTTTTATAATCCATAATTTTTGGGCAAGGTAGTCTAATTACTTGGCGACATAATAACAGTATGAGTGCATGGTTTGGGAAAATAGATGCAGAAGGACAAATGGATGAATGGATGGCCGCATCTGGCAACTTTACTGTTTGCTTTTTTTCAATGCAAAGGAGGAGCGTATAATTATTAAAAATGGTATTTTTGGAGATGGACAGGCAGGCTGTAGGGGAGGAGGTAGGCCTGTATTTTGAACTTAAAAACTCAAATGGGTTTTTGGGTTCAAAATGTGTTTTTTTCACTAATGCTGCTATCCTTTTATAATCCATAATTTTTGGGCAAGGTAGTCTAATTACTTGGCGACATAATAACAGTATGAGTGCATGGTTTGGGAAAATAGATGCAGAAGGACAAATGGATGAAAGGATGGCCGCATCTGGCAACTTTACTGTTTGCTTTTTTTCAATGCAAAGGAGAAGCGTATAATTATTAAAAATCGTATTTTTGGAGATGGACAGGCAGGCTGTAGGGGAGGAGGTAGGCCTGTATTTTGAACTTAAAAACTCAAATGGGTTTTTGGGTTCAAAATGTGTATTTTTCACTAATGCTGCTATCCTTTTATAAACCATAATTTTTGTTCCAGGTAGTCTAATTACTTGGCGACATAATAACAGTATGAGTGCATGGTTTGGGAAAATAGATGCAGAAGGACAAATGGATGAAAGGATGGCCGCATCTGGCAACTTTACTGTTTGCTTTTTTTCAATGCAAAGGAGGAGCGTATAATTATTAAAAATTGTATTTTTGGAGATGGACAGGCAGGCTGTAGGGGAGGAGGTAGGCCTGTATTTTGAACTTAAAAACTCAAATGGGTTTTTGGGTTCAAAATGTGTATTTTTCCCTTATGCTGCTATCCTTTTATAATCCATCATTTTGGGGCCAGGTTGTCCGATAACTTGGCAAAGTGAAAACAGTATGAGTGTATGATGGTTTGGGAACATAGGTGTAGAAGCACAAATCGATGAAAGGATAGCAGCATATGGCAACTTAACTGTTTGTTTTTCCAAAGCAAATGAAGAGTGCATAATTATTAAAAAAGGGTATTTTTGGAGATGGACAGGCAGGCTGATGGGGAGGAGGTAGGCCTGTATTTTGATCTTAAAAACTCAAATGGGTTTTTGGGTTCAAAATATGTATTTTTCCCTTATGCTGCTATCCTTTTATAATCCATAATTTTTGGGCCAGGTAGTGTAATTACTTGGCGACATAATAACAGTATGAGTGCATGGTTTGGGAAAATAGATGCAGAAGGACAAATGGATCAAAGGATGGCCGTCTGGCACCTTTACTGTTTGCTTTTTTTCAATGCAAAGGAGGAGCGTATAATTATTAAAAAGGGTATTTTTGGAGATGGACAGGCAGGCTGTAGGGGAGGAGGTAGAAAGAAAGAAAGAAGGGGCAGCGGCACCCATTGTCGGCGCCGCTTCCCTGATGCCTCCCCCATCCCCGGTTGTATAATTACCTGTTGCTGGGGTCGGGTCAGCGCTGCTTCAGGCCTCCGGGGTGCATCTCCTGCGTCGTTGCTATGCGCTGCATGGCGCGGCGCAATGACGAGTGACATCACTCGTCATTGCGTCTCGCAACGCATAGCAATGATGTAGGGGACGCACACCGGAGGCCTGAAGCAGCGCGGACCCGACCCCGGCAACAGGTAATTATACAACTAGGGATGGGGGAGGCAACGGGGCAGCGGCGACGGCAATGGGTGCCGCTGCCCCTTAAGCCCCCCTGGCTATCGGTGCCGTTGCCCCATTACCGGCGCCGCTTCTCTCCCCATGGCTATCGGCGCTGGCAATGGGACAGCGGCACCGATAGCCAGGGGGAGAGAAGGGGCAGCGGCGCCGATAGCAGGGGGAGAGAAGCGGCGGTAGCAGGGCTCTAGACCCCAGGAAAGGCAGGGGGAGAGAAGCAGGCAGCGATGGCCTCTCTCCCCCTGCCTTTCCTGGGGGCTCTGTGGGTTGAGAAGCAGTGTATCGGGGTACACACATGCACACACACGCACCCTCATTTTATGAAGGATATTTGGGTAAAAACTTTTTTTACCCAAATATCCTTGGTAAAATGAGGGTGCGTGTTATAGGCCGGTGCGTTGTACACCCCGATAAATACGGTAATGTTCCCTTATGCTGCTACCCTTTTATAATCCATAATTTTTGGGCCAGGTAGTCTAATTACTTGGCGACATAATAACAGTATGAGTGCATGGTTTGGGAAAATAGATGCAGAAGGACAAATGGATGAAAGGATGGCCGCATCTGGCAACTTTACTGTTTGCTTTTTTTCAATGCAAAGGAGAAGCGTATAATTATTAAAAATCGTATTTTTGGAGATGGACAGGCAGGCTGTAGGGGAGGAGGTAGGCCTGTATTTTGAACTTAAAAACTCAAATGGGTTTTTGGGTTCAAAATGTGTATTTTTCACTAATGCTGCTATCCTTTTATAAACCATAATTTTTGTTCCAGGTAGTCTAATTACTTGGCGACATAATAACAGTATGAGTGCATGGTTTGGGAAAATAGATGCAGAAGGACAAATGGATGAAAGGATGGCCGCATCTGGCAACTTTACTGTTTGCTTTTTTTCAATGCAAAGGAGGAGCGTATAATTATTAAAAATTGTATTTTTGGAGATGGACAGGCAGGCTGTAGGGGAGGAGGTAGGCCTGTATTTTGAACTTAAAAACTCAAATGGGTTTTTGGGTTCAAAATGTGTATTTTTCCCTTATGCTGCTATCCTTTTATAATCCATCATTTTGGGGCCAGGTTGTCCGATAACTTGGCAAAGTGAAAACAGTATGAGTGTATGATGGTTTGGGAACATAGGTGTAGAAGCACAAATCAATGAAAGGATAGCAGCATATGGCAACTTAACTGTTTGTTTTTCCAAAGCAAATGAAGAGTGCATAATTATTAAAAAAGGGTATTTTTGGAGATGGACAGGCAGGCTGATGGGGAGGAGGTAGGCCTGTATTTTGATCTTAAAAACTCAAATGGGTTTTTGGGTTCAAAATATGTATTTTTCCCTTATGCTGCTATCCTTTTATAATCCATAATTTTTGGGCCAGGTAGTGTAATTACTTGGCGACATAATAACAGTATGAGTGCATGGTTTGGGAAAATAGATGCAGAAGGACAAACGGATGAATGGATGGCCGCATCTGGCAACTTTACTGTTTGCTTTTTTTCAATGCAAAGGAGGAAAGTATAATTATTAAAAGGGTATTTTTGGAGATGGACAGGCAGGCTGTAGGGGAGGAGGTAGGCCTGTATTTTGAACTTAAAAACTCAAATGGGTTTTTGGGTTCAAAATGTGTATTTTTCACTAATGCTGCTATCCTTTTATAATCCATAATTTTTGGGCCAGAAATCTAATTACTTTGCGACATAATAACAGTATGAGTGCATGGTTTGGGAAAATAGATGCAGAAGGACAAATGGATGAAAGGATGGCCGCATCTGGCAACTTTACTGTTTGCTTTTTTTCAATGCAAAGGAGGAGCGTATAATTATTAAAAAGGGTATTTTTGGAGATGGACAGGCAGGCTGTAGGGGAGGAGGTAGGCCTGTATTTTGAACTTAAAAACTCAAATGGGTTTTTGGGTTCAAAATGTGTATTTTTCACTAATGCTGCTATCCTTTTATAAACCATAATTTTTGGGCCAGGTAGTCTAATTACTTTGCGACATAATAACAGTATGAGTGCATGGTTTGGGAAAATAGATGCAGAAGGACAAATGGATGAAAGGATGGCCGCATCTGGCAACTTTACTGTTTGCTTTTTTTCAATGCAAAGGAGGAGCGTATAATTATTAAAAATGGTATTTTTGGAGATGGACAGGCAGGCTGTAGGGGAGGAGGTAGGCCTGTATTTTGAACTTAAAAACTCAAATGGGTTTTTGGGTTCAAAATGTGTATTTTTCCCTTATGCTGCTATCCTTTTATAATCCATAATTTTGGGGCCAGGTTGTCCGATATCTTGGCAAAGTGAAAACAGTATGAGTGTATGATGGTTACCCCTGCTATCGGCGCTGCTGCCCCTTATCTCCCCCTGGCTATCAGTGCCGCTGCCCCATTGCCGGCGCCGATAGCCAGGGGGAGAGAAACGGCGCCGGCAATGGGGCAGCGATGTCGACAGACAGGGGGAAAGAAGGGGCAGCGGCACCCATTGCCGGCGCCGCTGCCCCGTTGCCTCCCCCATCCCCGGTTGTATAATTACCTGTTGCTGGGGTCGGGTCAGCGCTGCTTCAGGCCTCCGGTGTGCATTCCCTGCATCGTTGCTATGCTTTGCATGGCGCGGCGCAATGATGAGAGACGTCACTCGTCATTGCGTCTCGCAACTTATAGCAATGATGCAGGGGACGCACAACAGAGGCCTGAAGCAGCTCGGACCCGACCCCGGAAACAGGTAATTATACAACTAGGGATGGGGGAGGCAACGGGGCAGCGGCGCCGGCAATGGGTGCCGCTGCCCCTTATGCCCCCCTGGCTATCGGTGCCGTTGCCCCATTACCGGCGCCGCTTCTCTCCCCCTGGCTATCGGCGCTGGCAATGGGACAGAGGCACCGATAGCCAGGGGGAGAGAAGGGGCAGCGGCGCCGATAGCAGGGGGAGAGAAGCGGCGGTAGCAGGGCTCTAGACCCCAGGAAAGGCAGGGGGAGAGAAGCAGGCAGCGACGGCCTCTCTCCCCCTGCCTTTCCTGGGGGCTCTGTGGGTTGAGAAGCAGTGTATCGGGGTACACACACATGCACACACACGCACCCTCATTTTATGAAGGATATTTGGGTAAAAACTTTTTTTACCCAAATATCCTTGGTAAAATGAGGGTGCGTGTTATAGGCCGGTGCGATGTACACCCCGATAAATAGGGTAATGTTCCCTTATGCTGCTACCCTTTTATAATCCATAATTTTTGGGCCAGGTAGTCTAATTACTTGGCGACATAATAACAGTATGAGTGCATGGTTTGGGAAAATAGATGCAGAAGGACAAATGGATGAAAGGATGGCCGCATCTGGCAACTTTACTGTTTGCTTTTTTTCAATGCAAAGGAGGAGCGTATAATTATTAAAAAGGGTATTTTTGGAGATGGACAGGCAGGCTGTAGGGGAGGAGGTAGGCCTGTATTTTGAACTTAAAAACTCAAATGGGTTTTTGGGTTCAAAATGTGTATTTTTCACTAATGCTGTTATCCTTTTATAAACCATAATTTTTGGGCCAGGTAGTCTAATTACTTGGCGACATAATAACAGTATGAGTGCATGGTTTGGGAAAATAGATGCAGAAGGACAAATGGATGAAAGGATGGCCGCATCTGGCAACTTTACTGTTTGCTTTTTTTCAATGCAAAGGAGAAGCGTATAATTATTAAAAATCGTATTTTTGGAGATGGACAGGCAGGCTGTAGGGGAGGAGGTAGGCCTGTATTTTGAACTTAAAAACTCAAATGGGTTTTTGGGTTCAAAATGTGTATTTTTCACTAATGCTGCTATCCTTTTATAAACCATAATTTTTGTTCCAGGTAGTCTAATTACTTGGCGACATAATAACAGTATGAGTGCATGGTTTGGGAAAATAGATGCAGAAGGACAAATGGATGAAAGGATGGCCGCATCTGGCAACTTTACTGTTTGCTTTTTTTCAATGCAAAGGAGGAGCGTATAATTATTAAAAATTGTATTTTTGGAGATGGACAGGCAGGCTGTAGGGGAGGAGGTAGGCCTGTATTTTGAACTTAAAAACTCAAATGGGTTTTTGGGTTCAAAATGTGTTTTTTTTCACTAATGCTGCTATCCTTTTATAATTCATAATGTTTGGGCCAGGTAGTCTAATTACTTGGCGACATAATAACAGTATGAGTGCATGGTTTGGGAAAATAGATGCAGAAGGACAAATGGATGAAAGGATGGCCGCATCTGGCAACTTTACTGTTTGCTTTTTTTCAATGCAAAGGAGGAGCGTATAATTATTAAAAAGGGTATTTTTGGAGATGGACAGGCAGGCTGTAGGGGAGGAGGTAGGCCTGTATTTTGAACTTAAAAACTCAAATGGGTTTTTGGGTTCAAAATGTGTATTTTTCACTAATGCTGCTATCCTTTTATAATCCATAATTTTTGGGCATGGTAGTCTAATTACTTGGCGACATAATAACAAAATGAGTGCATGGTTTGGGAAAATAGATGCAGAAGGACAAATGGATGAAAGGATGGCCGCATCTGGCAACTTTACTGTTTGCTTTTTTTCAATGCAAAGGAGGAGCGTATAATTATTAAAAAGGGTATTTTTGGAGATGGACAGGCAGGCTGTAGGGGAGGAGGTAGGCCTGTATTTTGAACTTAAAAACTCAAATGGGTTTTTGGGTTCAAAATGTGTATTTTTCACTAATGCTGCTATCCTTTTATAAACCATAATTTTTGGGCCAGGTAGTCTAATTACTTTGCGACATAATAACAGTATGAGTGCATGGTTTGGGAAAATAGATGCAGAAGGACAAATGGATGAAAGGATGGCCGCATCTGGCAACTTTACTGTTTGCTTTTTTTCAATGCAAAGGAGGAGCGTATAATTATTAAAAATGGTATTTTTGGAGATGGACAGGCAGGCTGTAGGGGAGGAGGTAGGCCTGTATTTTGAACTTAAAAACTCAAATGGGTTTTTGGGTTCAAAATGTGTATTTTTCCCTTATGCTGCTATCCTTTTATAATCCATAATTTTGGGGCCAGGTTGTCCGATATCTTGGCAAAGTGAAAACAGTATGAGTGTATGATGGTTACCCCTGCTATCGGCGCTGCTGCCCCTTATCTCCCCATGGCTATCAGTGCCGCTGCCCCATTGCCGGCGCCGATAGCCAGGGGGAGAGAAACGGCGCCGGCAATGGGGCAGCGATGTCGACAGACAGGGGGAAAGAAGGGGCAGCGGCACCCATTGCCGGCGCCGCTGCCCCGTTGCCTCCCCCATCCCCGGTTGTATAATTACCTGTTGCTGGGGTCGGGTCAGCGCTGCTTCAGGCCTCCGGTGTGCATTCCCTGCATCGTTGCTATGCTTTGCATGGCGCGGCGCAATGATGAGAGACGTCACTCGTCATTGCGTCTCGCAACTTATAGCAATGATGCAGGGGACGCACAACAGAGGCCTGAAGCAGCTCGGACCCGACCCCGGAAACAGGTAATTATACAACTAGGGATGGGGGAGGCAACGGGGCAGCGGCGCCGGCAATGGGTGCCGCTGCCCCTTATACCCCCCTGGCTATCGGTGCCGTTGCCCCATTACCGGCGCCGCTTCTCTCCCCCTGGCTATCGGCGCTGGCAATGGGACAGAGGCACCGATAGCCAGGGGGAGAGAAGGGGCAGCGGCGCCGATAGCAGGGGGAGAGAAGCGGCGGTAGCAGGGCTCTAGACCCCAGGAAAGGCAGGGGGAGAGAAGCAGGCAGCGACGGCCTCTCTCCCCCTGCCTTTCCTGGGGGCTCTGTGGGTTGAGAAGCAGTGTATCGGGGTACACACACATGCACACACACGCACCCTCATTTTATGAAGGATATTTGGGTAAAAACTTTTTTTACCCAAATATCCTTGGTAAAATGAGGGTGCGTGTTATAGGCCGGTGCGATGTACACCCCGATAAATACGGTAATGTTCCCTTATGCTGCTACCCTTTTATAATCCATAATTTTTGGGCCAGGTAGTCTAATTACTTGGCGACATAATAACAGTATGAGTGCATGGTTTGGGAAAATAGATGCAGAAGGACAAATGGATGAAAGGATGGCCGCATCTGGCAACTTTACTGTTTGCTTTTTTTCAATGCAAAGGAGGAGCGTATAATTATTAAAAAGGGTATTTTTGGAGATGGACAGGCAGGCTGTAGGGGAGGAGGTAGGCCTGTATTTTGAACTTAAAAACTCAAATGGGTTTTTGGGTTCAAAATGTGTATTTTTCACTAATGCTGTTATCCTTTTATAAACCATAATTTTTGGGCCAGGTAGTCTAATTACTTGGCGACATAATAACAGTATGAGTGCATGGTTTGGGAAAATAGATGCAGAAGGACAAATGGATGAAAGGATGGCCGCATCTGGCAACTTTACTGTTTGCTTTTTTTCAATGCAAAGGAGAAGCGTATAATTATTAAAAATCGTATTTTTGGAGATGGACAGGCAGGCTGTAGGGGAGGAGGTAGGCCTGTATTTTGAACTTAAAAACTCAAATGGGTTTTTGGGTTCAAAATGTGTATTTTTCACTAATGCTGCTATCCTTTTATAAACCATAATTTTTGGGCCAGGTAGTCTAATTACTTTGCGACATAATAACAGTATGAGTGCATGGTTTGGGAAAATAGATGCAGAAGGACAAATGGATGAAAGGATGGCCGCATCTGGCAACTTTACTGTTTGCTTTTTTTCAATGCAAAGGAGAAGCGTATAATTATTAAAAATCGTATTTTTGGAGATGGACAGGCAGGCTGTAGGGGAGGAGGTAGGCCTGTATTTTGAACTTAAAAACTCAAATGGGTTTTTGGGTTCAAAATGTGTATTTTTCACTAATGCTGCTATCCTTTTATAAACCATAATTTTTGTTCCAGGTAGTCTAATTACTTGGCGACATAATAACAGTATGAGTGCATGGTTTGGGAAAATAGATGCAGAAGGACAAATGGATGAAAGGATGGCCGCATCTGGCAACTTTACTGTTTGCTTTTTTTCAATGCAAAGGAGGAGCGTATAATTATTAAAAATTGTATTTTTGGAGATGGACGGGCAGGCTGTAGGGGAGGAGGTAGGCCTGTATTTTGAACTTAAAAACTCAAATGGGTTTTTGGGTTCAAAATGTGTTTTTTTTCACTAATGCTGCTATCCTTTTATAATTCATAATGTTTGGGCCAGGTAGTCTAATTACTTGGCGACATAATAACAGTATGAGTGCATGGTTTGGGAAAATAGATGCAGAAGGACAAATGGATGAAAGGATGGCCGCATCTGGCAACTTTACTGTTTGCTTTTTTTCAATGCAAAGGAGGAGCGTATAATTATTAAAAAGGGTATTTTTGGAGATGGACAGGCAGGCTGTAGGGGAGGAGGTAGGCCTGTATTTTGAACTTAAAAACTCAAATGGGTTTTTGGGTTCAAAATGTGTATTTTTCACTAATGCTGCTATCCTTTTATAATCCATAATTTTTGGGCATGGTAGTCTAATTACTTGGCGACATAATAACAAAATGAGTGCATGGTTTGGGAAAATAGATGCAGAAGGACAAATGGATGAAATGATGGCCGCATCTGGCAACTTTACTGTTTGCTTTTTTTCAATGCAAAGGAGGAGCGTATAATTATTAAAAAGAGTATTTTCTGGAGATGGACAGGCAGGCTGTAGGGGAGGAGGTAGGCCTGTATTTTGAACTTAAAAACTCAAATGGGTTTTTGGGTTCAAAATGTGTATTTTTCCCTTATGCTGCTATCCTTTTATAAACCATAATTTTTGGGCCAGGTAGTCTAATTACTTGGCGACATAATAACAGTATGAGTGCATGGTTTGGGAAAATTGATGCAGAAGGACAAATGGATGAAAGGATGGCCGCATCTGGCAACTTTACTGTTTGCTTTTTTTCAATGCAAAGGAGGAGCGTATAATTATTAAAAATGGTATTTTTGGAGATGGACAGGCAGGCTGTAGGGGAGGAGGTAGGCCTGTATTTTGAACTTAAAAACTCAAATGGGTTTTTGGGTTCAAAATGTGTATTTTTCCCTTATGCTGCTATCCTTTTATAATCCATAATTTTGGGGCCAGGTTGTCCGATATCTTGGCAAAGTGAAAACAGTATGAGTGTATGATGGTTACCCCTGCTATCGGCGCTGCTGCCCCTTATCTCCCCCTGGCTATCAGTGCCGCTGCCCCATTGCCGGCGCCGATAGCCAGGGGGAGAGAAACGGCGCCGGCAATGGGGCAGCGATGTCGACAGACAGGGGGAAAGAAGGGGCAGCGGCACCCATTGCCGGCGCCGCTGCCCCGTTGCCTCCCCCATCCCCGGTTGTATAATTACCTGTTGCTGGGGTCGGGTCAGCGCTGCTTCAGGCCTCCGGTGTGCATTCCCTGCATCGTTGCTATGCTTTGCATGGCGCGGCGCAATGATGAGAGACGTCACTCGTCATTGCGTCTCGCAACTTATAGCAATGATGCAGGGGACGCACAACAGAGGCCTGAAGCAGCTCGGACCCGACCCCGGCAACAGGTAATTATACAACTAGGGATGGGGGAGGCAACGGGGCAGCGGCGCCGGCAATGGGTGCCGCTGCCCCTTATGCCCCCCTGGCTATCGGTGCCGTTGCCCCATTACCGGCGCCGCTTCTCTCCCCCTGGCTATCGGCGCTGGCAATGGGACAGCGGCACCGATAGCCAGGGGGAGAGAAGGGGCAGCGGCGCCGATAGCAGGGGGAGAGAAGCGGCGGTAGCAGGGCTCTAGACCCCAGGAAAGGCAGGAGGAGAGAAGCAGGCAGCGATGGTCTCTCTCCCCCTGCCTTTCCTGGGGGCTCTGTGGGTTGAGAAGCAGTGTATCGGGGTACACACACATGCACACACACGCACCCTCATTTTATGAAGGATATTTGGGTAAAAACTTTTTTTACCCAAATATCCTTGGTAAAATGAGGGTGCGTGTTATAGGCCGGTGCGATGTACACCCCGATAAATACGGTAATGTTCCCTTATGCTGCTACCCTTTTATAATCCATAATTTTTGGGCCAGGTAGTCTAATTACTTGGCGACATAATAACAGTATGAGTGCATGGTTTGGGAAAATAGATGCAGAAGGACAAATGGATGAAAGGATGGCCGCATCTGGCAACTTTACTGTTTGCTTTTTTTCAATGCAAAGGAGGAGCGTATAATTATTAAAAAGGGTATTTTTGGAGATGGACAGGCAGGCTGTAGGGGAGGAGGTAGGCCTGTATTTTGAACTTAAAAACTCAAATGGGTTTTTGGGTTCAAAATATGTATTTTTCACTAATGCTGCTATCCTTTTATAATCCATAATTTTTGGGCCAGGTAGTCTAATTACTTGGCGACATAATAACAGTATGAGTGCATGGTTTGGGAAAATAGATGCAGAAGGACAAATGGATGAAAGGATGGCCGCATCTGGCAACTTTACTGTTTGCTTTTTTTCAATGCAAAGGAGGAGCGTATAATTATTAAAAATGGTATTTTTGGAGATGGACAGGCAGGCTGTAGGGGAGGAGGTAGGCCTGTATTTTGAACTTAAAAACTCAAATGGGTTTTTGGGTTCAAAATGTGTTTTTTTCACTAATGCTGCTATCCTTTTATAATCCATAATTTTTGGGCAAGGTAGTCTAATTACTTGGCGACATAATAACAGTATGAGTGCATGGTTTGGGAAAATAGATGCAGAAGGACAAATGGATGAATGGATGGCCGCATCTGGCAACTTTACTGTTTGCTTTTTTTCAATGCAAAGGAGGAAAGTATAATTATTAAAAGGGTATTTTTGGAGATGGACAGGCAGGCTGTAGGGGAGGAGGTAGGCCTGTATTTTGAACTTAAAAACTCAAATGGGTTTTTGGGTTCAAAATGTGTATTTTTCACTAATGCTGCTATCCTTTTATAATCCATAATTTTTGGGCCAGAAATCTAATTACTTTGCGACATAATAACAGTATGAGTGCATGGTTTGGGAAAATAGATGCAGAAGGACAAATGGATGAAAGGATGGCCGCATCTGGCAACTTTACTGTTTGCTTTTTTTCATTGCAAAGGAGGAGCGTATAATTATTAAAAAGGGTATTTTTGGAGATGGACAGGCAGGCTGTAGGGGAGGAGGTAGGCCTGTATTTTGAACTTAAAAACTCAAATGGGTTTTTGGGTTCAAAATGTGTATTTTTCACTAATGCTGCTATCCTTTTATAAACCATAATTTTTGGGCCAGGTAGTCTAATTACTTTGCGACATAATAACAGTATGAGTGCATGGTTTGGGAAAATAGATGCAGAAGGACAAATGGATGAAAGGATGGCCGCATCTGGCAACTTTACTGTTTGCTTTTTTTCAATGCAAAGGAGGAGCGTATAATTATTAAAAATGGTATTTTTGGAGATGGACAGGCAGGCTGTAGGGGAGGAGGTAGGCCTGTATTTTGAACTTAAAAACTCAAATGGGTTTTTGGGTTCAAAATGTGTATTTTTCCCTTATGCTGCTATCCTTTTATAATCCATAATTTTGGGGCCAGGTTGTCCGATATCTTGGCAAAGTGAAAACAGTATGAGTGTATGATGGTTACCCCTGCTATCGGCGCTGCTGCCCCTTATCTCCCCCTGGCTATCAGTGCCGCTGCCCCATTGCCGGCGCCGATAGCCAGGGGGAGAGAAACGGCGCCGGCAATGGGGCAGCGATGTCGACAGACAGGGGGAAAGAAGGGGCAGCGGCACCCATTGCCGGCGCCGCTGCCCCGTTGTCTCCCCCATCCCCGGTTGTATAATTACCTGTTGCTGGGGTCGGGTCAGCGCTGCTTCAGGCCTCCGGTGTGCATTCCCTGCATCGTTGCTATGCTTTGCATGGCGCGGCGCAATGATGAGAGACGTCACTCGTCATTGCGTCTCGCAACTTATAGCAATGATGCAGGGGACGCACAACAGAGGCCTGAAGCAGCTCGGACCCGACCCCGGCAACAGGTAATTATACAACTAGGGATGGGGGAGGCAACGGGGCAGCGGCGCCGGCAATGGGTGCCGCTGCCCCTTATGCCCCCCTGGCTATCGGTGCCGTTGCCCCATTACCGGCGCCGCTTCTCTCCCCCTGGCTATCGGCGCTGGCAATGGGACAGCGGCACCGATAGCCAGGGGGAGAGAAGGGGCAGCGGCGCCGATAGCAGGGGGAGAGAAGCGGCGGTAGCAGGGCTCTAGACCCCAGGAAAGGCAGGGGGAGAGAAGCAGGCAGCGACGGCCTCTCTCCCCCTGCCTTTCCTGGGGGCTCTGTGGGTTGAGAAGCAGTGTATCGGGGAACACACACATGCACACACATGCACCCTCATTTTATGAAGGATATTTGGGTAAAAACTTTTTTTACCCAAATGTCCTTGGTAAAATGAGGGTGCGTGTTATAGGCCGGTGCGATGTACACCCCGATAAATACGGTAATGTTCCCTTATGCTGCTACCCTTTTATAATCCATAATTTTTGGGCCAGGTAGTCTAATTACTTGGCGACATAATAACAGTATGAGTGCATGGTTTGGGAAAATAGATGCAGAAGGACAAATGGATGAAAGGATGGCCGCATCTGGCAACTTTACTGTTTGCTTTTTTTCAATGCAAAGGAGGAGCGTATAATTATTAAAAAGGGTATTTTTGGAGATGGACAGGCAGGCTGTAGGGGAGGAGGTAGGCCTGTATTTTGAACTTAAAAACTCAAATGGGTTTTTGGGTTCAAAATGTGTATTTTTCACTAATGCTGCTATCCTTTTATAAACCATAATTTTTGGGCCAGGTAGTCTAATTACTTGGCGACATAATAACAGTATGAGTGCATGGTTTGGGAAAATAGATGCAGAAGGACAAATGGATGAATGGATGGCCGCATCTGGCAACTTTACTGTTTGCTTTTTTTCAATGCAAAGGAGGAAAGTATAATTATTAAAAGGGTATTTTTGGAGATGGACAGGCAGGCTGTAGGGGAGGAGGTAGGCCTGTATTTTGAACTTAAAAACTCAAATGGGTTTTTGGGTTCGAAATGTGTATTTTTCACTAATGCTGCTATCCTTTTATAAACCATAATTTTTGGGCCAGGTAGTCTAATTACTTTGCGACATAATAACAGTATGAGTGCATGGTTTGGGAAAATAGATGCAGAAGGACAAATGGATGAAAGGATGGCCGCATCTGGCAACTTTACTGTTTGCTTTTTTTCAATGGAAAGGAGGAGCGTATAATTATTAAAAAGGGTATTTTTGGAGATGGACAGGCAGGCTGTAGGGGAGGAGGTAGGCCTGTATTTTGAACTTAAAAACTCAAATGGGTTTTTGGGTTCAAAATGTGTATTTTTCACTAATGCTGCTATCCTTTTATAAACCATAATTTTTGGGCCAGGTAGTCTAATTACTTGGCGACATAATAACAGTATGAGTGCATGGTTTGGGAAAATAGATGCAGAAGGACAAATGGATGAAAGGATGGCCGCATCTGGCAACTTTACTGTTTGCTTTTTTTCAATGCAAAGGAGGAGCGTATAATTATTAAAAATGGTATTTTTGGAGATGGACAGGCAGGCTGTAGGGGAGGAGGTAGGCCTGTATTTTGAACTTAAAAACTCAAATGGGTTTTTGGGTTCAAAATGTGTATTTTTCCCTTATACTGCTATCCTTTTATAATCCATAATTTTGGGGCCAGGTTGTCCGATATCTTGGCAAAGTGAAAACAGTATGAGTGTATGATGGTTACCCCTGCTATCGGCGCTGCTGCCCCTTATCTCCCCCTGGCTATCAGTGCCGCTGCCCCATTGCCGGCGCCGATAGCCAGGGGGAGAGAAACGGCGCCGGCAATGGGGCAGCGATGTCGACAGACAGGGGGAAAGAAGGGGCAGCGGCACCCTTTGCCGGCGCCGCTGCCTCGTTGCCTCCCCCATCCCCGGTTGTATAATTACCTGTTGCTGGGGTCGGGTCAGCGCTGCTTCAGGCCTCCGGTGTGCATTCCCTGCATCGTTGCTATGCTTTGCATGGCGCGGCGCAATGATGAGAGACGTCACTCGTCATTGCGTCTCGCAACTTATAGCAATGATGCAGGGGACGCACAACAGAGGCCTGAAGCAGCTCGGACCCGACCCCGGCAACAGGTAATTATACAACTAGGGATGGGGGAGGCAACGGGGCAGCGGCGCCGGCAATGGGTGCCGCTGCCCCTTATGCCCCCCTGGCTATCGGTGCCATTGCCCCATTACCGGCGCCGCTTCTCTCCCCCTGGCTATCGGTGCTGGCAATGGGACAGCGGCATCGATAGCCAGGGGGAGAGAAGGGGCAGCGGTGCCGATAGCAGGGGGAGAGAAGCGGCGGTAGCAGGGCTCTAGACCCCAGGAAAGGCAGGGGGAGAGAAGCAGGCAGCGACGGCCTCTCTCCCCCTGCCTTTCCTGGGGGCTCTGTGGGTTGAGAAGCAGTGTATCGGGGTACACACACATGCACACACACGCACCCTCATTTTATGAAGGATATTTGGGTAAAAACTTTTTTTACCCAAATATCCTTGGTAAAATGAGGGTGCGTGTTATAGGCCGGTGCGATGTACACCCCGATAAATACGGTAATGTTCCCTTATGCTGCTACCCTTTTATAATCCATAATTTTTGGGCCAGGTAGTCTAATTACTTGGCGACATAATAACAGTATGAGTGCATGGTTTGGGAAAATAGATGCAGAAGGACAAATGGATGAAAGGATGGCCGCATCTGGCAACTTTACTGTTTGCTTTTTTTCAATGCAAAGGAGGAGCGTATAATTATTAAAAAGGGTATTTTTGGAGATGGACAGGCAGGCTGTAGGGGAGGAGGTAGGCCTGTATTTTGAACTTAAAAACTCAAATGGGTTTTTGGGTTCAAAATGTGTATTTTTCACTAATGCTGCTATCCTTTTATAAACCATAATTTTTGGGCCAGGTAGTCTAATTACTTGGCGACATAATAACAGTATGAGTGCATGGTTTGGGAAAATAGATGCAGAAGGACAAATGGATGAAAGGATGGCCGCATCTGGCAACTTTACTGTTTGCTTTTTTTCAATGCAAAGGAGGAGCGTATAATTATTAAAAATGGTATTTTTGGAGATGGACAGGCAGGCTGTAGGGGAGGAGGTAGGCCTGTATTTTGAACTTAAAAACTCAAATGGGTTTTTGGGTTCAAAATGTGTTTTTTTCACTAATGCTGCTATCCTTTTATAATCCATAATTTTTGGGCAAGGTAGTCTAATTACTTGGCGACATAATAACAGTATGAGTGCATGGTTTGGGAAAATAGATGCAGAAGGACAAATGGATGAATGGATGGCCGCATCTGGCAACTTTACTGTTTGCTTTTTTTCAATGCAAAGGAGGAAAGTATAATTATTAAAAGGGTATTTTTGGAGATGGACAGGCAGGCTGTAGGGGAGGAGGTAGGCCTGTATTTTGAACTTAAAAACTCAAATGGGTTTTTGGGTTCAAAATGTGTATTTTTCACTAATGCTGCTATCCTTTTATAAACCATAATTTTTGGGCCAGGTAGTCTAATTACTTTGCGACATAATAACAGTATGAGTGCATGGTTTGGGAAAATAGATGCAGAAGGACAAATGGATGAAAGGATGGCCGCATCTGGCAACTTTACTGTTTGCTTTTTTTCAATGGAAAGGAGGAGCGTATAATTATTAAAAAGGGTATTTTTGGAGATGGACAGGCAGGCTGTAGGGGAGGAGGTAGGCCTGTATTTTGAACTTAAAAACTCAAATGGGTTTTTGGGTTCAAAATGTGTATTTTTCACTAATGCTGCTATCCTTTTATAAACCATAATTTTTGGGCCAGGTAGTCTAATTACTTTGCGACATAATAACAGTATGAGTGCATGGTTTGGGAAAATAGATGCAGAAGGACAAATGGATGAAAGGATGGCCGCATCTGGCAACTTTACTGTTTGCTTTTTTTCAATGGAAAGGAGGAGCGTATAATTATTAAAAAGGGTATTTTTGGAGATGGACAGGCAGGCTGTAGGGGAGGAGGTAGGCCTGTATTTTGAACTTAAAAACTCAAATGGGTTTTTGGGTTCAAAATGTGTATTTTTCACTAATGCTGCTATCCTTTTATAAACCATAATTTTTGGGCCAGGTAGTCTAATTACTTGGCGACATAATAACAGTATGAGTGCATGGTTTGGGAAAATAGATGCAGAAGGACAAATGGATGAAAGGATGGCCGCATCTGGCAACTTTACTGTTTGCTTTTTTTCAATGCAAAGGAGGAGCGTATAATTATTAAAAATGGTATTTTTGGAGATGAACAGGCAGGCTGTAGGGGAGGAGGTAGTCCTGTATTTTGAACTTAAAAACTCAAATGGGTTTTTGGGTTCAAAATGTGTATTTTTCCCTTATGCAGCTATCCTTTTATAATCCATAATTTTGGGGCCAGGTTGTCCGATATCTTGGCAAAGTGAAAACAGTATGAGTGTATGATGGTTACCCCTGCTATCGGCGCTGCTGCCCCTTATCTCCCCCTGGCTATCAGTGCCGCTGCCCCATTGCCGGCGCCGATAGCCAGGGGGAGAGAAACGGCGCCGGCAATGGGGCAGCGATGTCGACAGACAGGGGGAAAGAAGGGGCAGCGGCACCCATTGCCGGCGCCGCTGCCCCGTTGCCTCCCCCATCCCCGGTTGTATAATTACCTGTTGCTGGGGTCGGGTCAGCGCTGCTTCAGGCCTCCGGTGTGCATTCCCTGCATCGTTGCTATGCTTTGCATGGCGCGGCGCAATGATGAGAGACGTCACTCGTCATTGCGTCTCGCAACTTATAGCAATGATGCAGGGGACGCACAACAGAGGCCTGAAGCAGCTCGGACCCGACCCCGGCAACAGGTAATCATACAACTAGGAATGGGGGAGGCAACGGGGCAGCGGCGCCGGCAATGGGTGCCGCTGCCCCTTATGCCCCCCTGGCTATCGGTGCCGTTGCCCCATTACCGGCGCCGCTTCTCTCCCCCTGGCTATCGGCGCTGGCAATGGGACAGAGGCACCGATAGCCAGGGGGAGAGAAGGGGCAGCGGCGCCGATAGCAGGGGGAGAGAAGCGGCGGTAGCAGGGCTCTAGACCCCAGGAAAGGCAGGGGGAGAGAAGCAGGCAGCGACGGCCTCTCTCCCCCTGCCTTTCCTGGGGGCTCTGTGGGTTGAGAAGCAGTGTATCGGGGTACACACACATGCACACACACGCACCCTCATTTTATGAAGGATATTTGGGTAAAAACTTTTTTACCCAAATATCCTTGCTAAAATGAGGGTGCGTGTTATAGGCCGGTGCGATGTACACCCCGATAAATACGGTAATGTTCCCTTATGCTGCTACCCTTTTATAATCCATAATTTTTGGGCCAGGTAGTCTAATTACTTGGCGACATAATAACAGTATGAGTGCATGGTTTGGGAAAATAGATGCAGAAGGACAAATGGATGAAAGGATGGCCGCATCTGGCAACTTTACTGTTTGCTTTTTTTCAATGCAAAGGAAGAGCGTATAATTATTAAAAAGGGTATTTTTGGAGATGGACAGGCAGGCTGTAGGGGAGGAGGTAGGCCTGTATTTTGAACTTAAAAACTCAAATGGGTTTTTGGGTTCAAAATGTGTATTTTTCACTAATGCTGCTATCCTTTTATAAACCATAATTTTTGGGCCAGGTAGTCTAATTACTTGGTGACATAATAACAGTATGAGTGCATGGTTTGGGAAAATAGATGCAGAAGGACAAATGGATGAAAGGATGGCCGCATCTGGCAACTTTACTGTTTGCTTTTTTTCAATGCAAAGGAGGAGCGTATAATTATTAAAAATGGTATTTTTGGAGATGGACAGGCAGGCTGTAGGGGAGGAGGTAGGCCTGTATTTTGAACTTAAAAACTCAAATGGTTTTTTGGGTTCAAAATGTGTTTTTTTCACTAATGCTGCTATCCTTTTATAATCCATAATTTTTGGGCAAGGTAGTCTAATTACTTGGCGACATAATAACAGTATGAGTGCATGGTTTGGGAAAATAGATGCAGAAGGACAAATGGATGAATGGATGGCCGCATCTGGCAACTTTACTGTTTGCTTTTTTTCAATGCAAAGGAGGAAAGTATAATTATTAAAAGGGTATTTTTGGAGATGGACAGGCAGGCTGTAGGGGAGGAGGTAGGCCTGTATTTTGAACTTAAAAACTCAAATGGGTTTTTGGGTTCAAAATGTGTATTTTTCACTAATGCTGCTATCCTTTTATAAACCATAATTTTTGGGCCAGGTAGTCTAATTACTTTGCGACATAATAACAGTATGAGTGCATGGTTTGGGAAAATAGATGCAGAAGGACAAATGGATGAAAGGATGGCCGCATCTGGCAACTTTACTGTTTGCTTTTTTTCAATGGAAAGGAGGAGCGAATAATTATTAAAAAGGGTATTTTTGGAGATGGACAGGCAGGCTGTAGGGGAGGAGGTAGGCCTGTATTTTGAACTTAAAAACTCAAATGGGTTTTTGGGTTCAAAATGTGTATTTTTCACTAATGCTGCTATCCTTTTATAAACCATAATTTTTGGGCCAGGTAGTCTAATTACTTGGCGACATAATAACAGTATGAGTGCATGGTTTGGGAAAATAGATGCAGAAGGACAAATGGATGAAAGGATGGCCGCATCTGGCAACTTTACTGTTTGCTTTTTTTCAATGCAAAGGAGGAGCGTATAATTATTAAAAATGGTATTTTTGGAGATGGACAGGCAGGCTGTAGGGGAGGAGGTAGGCCTGTATTTTGAACTTAAAAACTCAAATGGGTTTTTGGGTTCAAAATGTGTATTTTTCCCTTATGCTGCTCTCCTTTTATAATCCATAATTTTGGGGCCTAGTTGTCCGATATCTTGGCAAAGTGAAAACAGTATGAGTGTATGATGGTTACCCCTGCTATCGGCGCTGCTGCCCCTTATCTCCCCCTGGCTATCAGTGCCGCTGCCCCATTGCCGGCGCCGATAGCCAGGGGGAGAGAAACGGCGCCGGCAATGGGGCAGCGATGTCGACAGACAGGGGGAAAGAAGGGGCAGCGGCACCCATTGCCGGCGCCGCTGCCCCGTTGCCTCCCCCATCCCCGGTTGTATAATTACCTGTTGCTGGGGTCGGGTCAGCGCTGCTTCAGGCCTCCGGTGTGCATTCCCTGCATCGTTGCTATGCTTTGCATGGCGCGGCGCAATGATGAGAGACGTCACTCGTCATTGCGTCTCGCAACTTATAGCAATGATGCAGGGGACGCACAACAGAGGCCTGAAGCAGCTCGGACCCGACCCCGGCAACAGGTAATTATACAACTAGGGATGGGGGAGGCAACGGGGCAGCGGCGCCGGCAATGGGTGCCTCTGCCCCTTATGCCCCCCTGGCTATCGGTGCCGTTGCCCCATTACCGGCGCCGCTTCTCTCCCCCTGGCTATCGGCGCTGGCAATGGGACAGAGGCACCGATAGCCAGGGGGAGAGAAGGGGCAGCGGCGCCGATAGCAGGGGGAGAGAAGCGGCGGTAGCAGGGCTCTAGACCCCAGGAAAGGCAGGGGGAGAGAAGCAGGCAGCGACGGCCTCTCTCCCCCTGCCTTTCCTGGGGGCTCTGTGGGTTGAGAAGCAGTGTATCGGGGTACACACACATGCACACACACGCACCCTCATTTTATGAAGGATATTTGGGTAAAAACTTTTTTTACCCAAATATCCTTGGTAAAATGAGGGTGCGTGTTATAGGCCGGTGCGATGTACACCCCGATAAATACGGTAATGTTCCCTTATGCTGCTACCCTTTTATAATCCATAATTTTTGGGCCAGGTAGTCTAATTACTTGGCGACATAATAACAGTATGAGTGCATGGTTTGGGAAAATAGATGCAGAAGGACAAATGGATGAAAGGATGGCCGCATCTGGCAACTTTACTGTTTGCTTTTTTTCAATGCAAAGGAGGAGCGTATAATTATTAAAAAGGGTATTTTTGGAGATGGACAGGCAGGCTGTAGGGGAGGAGGTAGGCCTGTATTTTGAACTTAAAAACTCAAATGGGTTTTTGGGTTCAAAATGTGTATTTTTCACTAATGCTGCTATCCTTTTATAAACCATAATTTTTGGGCCAGGTAGTCTAATTACTTGGCGACATAATAACAGTATGAGTGCATGGTTTGGGAAAATAGATGCAGAAGGACAAATGGATGAAAGGATGGCCGCATCTGGCAACTTTACTGTTTGCTTTTTTTCAATGCAAAGGAGGAGCGTATAATTATTAAAAATGGTATTTTTGGAGATGGACAGGCAGGCTGTAGGGGAGGAGGTAGGCCTGTATTTTGAACTTAAAAACTCAAATGGGTTTTTGGGTTCAAAATGTGTTTTTTTCACTAATGCTGCTATCCTTTTATAATCCATAATTTTTGGGCAAGGTAGTCTAATTACTTGGCGACATAATAACAGTATGAGTGCATGGTTTGGGAAAATAGATGCAGAAGGACAAATGGATGAATGGATGGCCGCATCTGGCAACTTTACTGTTTGCTTTTTTTCAATGCAAAGGAGGAAAGTATAATTATTAAAAGGGTATTTTTGGAGATGGACAGGCAGGCTGTAGGGGAGGAGGTAGGCCTGTATTTTGAACTTAAAAACTCAAATGGGTTTTTGGGTTCAAAATGTGTATTTTTCACTAATGCTGCTATCCTTTTATAAACCATAATTTTTGGGCCAGGTAGTCTAATTACTTTGCGACATAATAACAGTATGAGTGCATGGTTTGGGAAAATAGATGCAGAAGGACAAATGGATGAAAGGATGGCCGCATCTGGCAACTTTACTGTTTGCTTTTTTTCAGTGCAAAGGAGGAGCGTATAATTATTAAAAATGGTATTTTTGGAGATGGACAGGCAGGCTGTAGGGGAGGAGGTAGGCCTGTATTTTGAACTTAAAAACTCAAATGGGTTTTTGGGTTCAAAATGTGTTTTTTTCACTAATGCTGCTATCCTTTTATAATCCATAATTTTTGGGCAAGGTAGTCTAATTACTTGGCGACATAATAACAGTATGAGTGCATGGTTTGGGAAAATAGATGCAGAAGGACAAATGGATGAAAGGATGGCCGCATCTGGCAACTTTACTGTTTGCTTTTTTTCAATGCAAAGGAGGAAAGTATAATTATTAAAAGGGTATTTTTGGAGATGGACAGGCAGGCTGTAGGGGAGGAGGTAGGCCTGTATTTTGAACTTAAAAACTCAAATGGGTTTTTGGGTTCAAAATGTGTATTTTTCACTAATGCTGCTATCCTTTTATAAACCATAATTTTTGGGCCAAGTAGTCTAATTACTTGGCGACATAATAACAGTATGAGTGCATGGTTTGGGAAAATAGATGCAGAAGGACAAATGGATGAAAGGATGGCTGCATCTGGCAACTTTACTGTTTGCTTTTTTTCAATGCAAAGGAGGAGCGTATAATTATTAAAAAGGGTATTTTTGGAGATGGACAGGCAGGCTGTAGGGGAGGAGGTAGGCCTGTATTTTGAACTTAAAAACTCAAATGGGTTTTTGGGTTCAAAATGTGTATTTTTCACTAATGCTGCTATCCTTTTATAAACCATAATTTTTGGGCCAGGTAGTCTAATTACTTGGCGACATAATAACAGTATGAGTGCATGGTTTGGGAAAATAGATGCAGAAGGACAAATGGATGAAAGGATGGCCGCATCTGGCAACTTTACTGTTTGCTTTTTTTCAATGCAAAGGAGGAGCGTATAATTATTAAAAAGGGTATTTTTGGAGATGGACAGGCAGGCTGTAGGGGAGGAGGTAGGCCTGTATTTTGAACTTAAAAACTCAAATGGGTTTTTGGGTTCAAAATGTGTATTTTTCACTAATGCTGCTATCCTTTTATAAACCATAATTTTTGGGCCAGGTAGTCTAATTACTTGGCGACATAATAACAGTATGAGTGCATGGTTTGGGAAAATAGATGCAGAAGGACAAATGGATGAATGGATGGCCGCATCTGGCAACTTTACTGTTTGCTTTTTTTCAATGCAAAGGAGGAAAGTATAATTATTAAAAGGGTATTTTTGGAGATGGACAGGCAGGCTGTAGGGGAGGAGGTAGGCCTGTATTTTGAACTTAAAAACTCAAATGGGTTTTTGGGTTCAAAATGTGTATTTTTTACTAATGCTGCTATCCTTTTATAAACCATAATTTTTGGGCCAGGTAGTCTAATTACTTTGCGACATAATAACAGTATGAGTGCATGGTTTGGGAAAATAGATGCAGAAGGACAAATGGATGAAAGGATGGCCGCATCTGGCAACTTTACTGTTTGCTTTTTTTCAATGGAAAGGAGGAGCGTATAATTATTAAAAAGGGTATTTTTGGAGATGGACAGGCAGGCTGTAGGGGAGGAGGTAGGCCTGTATTTTGAACTTAAAAACTCAAATGGGTTTTTGGGTTCAAAATGTGTATTTTTCACTAATGCTGCTATCCTTTTATAAACCATAATTTTTGGGCCAGGTAGTCTAATTACTTGGCGACATAATAACAGTATGAGTGCATGGTTTGGGAAAATTGATGCAGAAGGACAAATGGATGAAAGGATGGCCGCATCTGGCAACTTTACTGTTTGCTTTTTTTCAATGCAAAGGAGGAGCGTATAATTATTAAAAATGGTATTTTTGGAGATGGACAGGCAGGCTGTAGGGGAGGAGGTAGGCCTGTATTTTGAACTTAAAAACTCAAATGGGTTTTTGGGTTCAAAATGTGTATTTTTCCCTTATGCTGCTATCCTTTTATAATCCATAATTTTGGGGCCAGGTTGTCCGATATCTTGGCAAAGTGAAAACAGTATGAGTGTATGATGGTTACCCCTGCTATCGGCGCTGCTGCCCCTTATCTCCCCCTGGCTATCAGTGCCGCTGCCCCATTGCCGGCGCCGATAGCCAGGGGGAGAGAAACGGCGCCGGCAATGGGGCAGCGATGTCGACAGACAGGGGGAAAGAAGGGGCAGCGGCACCCATTGCCGGCGCCGCTGCCCCGTTGCCTCCCCCATCCCCGGTTGTATAATTACCTGTTGCTGGGGTCGGGTCAGCGCTGCTTCAGGCCTCCGGTGTGCATTCCCTGCATCGTTGCTATGCTTTGCATGGCGCGGCGCAATGATGAGAGACGTCACTCGTCATTGCGTCTCGCAACTTATAGCAATGATGCAGGGGACGCACAACAGAGGCCTGAAGCAGCTCGGACCCGACCCCGGAAACAGGTAATTATACAACTAGGGATGGGGGAGGCAACGGGGCAGCGGCGCCGGCAATGGGTGCCGCTGCCCCTTATGCCCCCCTGGCTATCGGTGCCGTTGCCCCATTACCGGCGCCGCTTCTCTCCCCCTGGCTATCGGCGCTGGCAATGGGACAGAGGCACCGATAGCCAGGGGGAGAGAAGGGGCAGCGGCGCCGATAGCAGGGGGAGAGAAGCGGCGGTAGCAGGGCTCTAGACCCCAGGAAAGGCAGGGGGAGAGAAGCAGGCAGCGACGGCCTCTCTCCCCCTGCCTTTCCTGGGGGCTCTGTGGGTTGAGAAGCAGTGTATCGGGGTACACACACATGCACACACACGCACCCTCATTTTATGAAGGATATTTGGGTAAAAACTTTTTTTACCCAAATATCCTTGGTAAAATGAGGGGGCGTGTTATAGGCCGGTGCGATGTACACCCCGATAAATACGGTAATGTTCCCTTATGCTGCTACCCTTTTATAATCCATAATTTTTGGGCCAGGTAGTCTAATTACTTGGCGACATAATAACAGTATGAGTGCATGGTTTGGGAAAATAGATGCAGAAGGACAAATGGATGAAAGGATGGCCGCATCTGGCAACTTTACTGTTTGCTTTTTTTCAATGCAAAGGAGGAGCGTATAATTATTAAAAATGGTATTTTTGGAGATGGACAGGCAGGCTGTAGGGGAGGAGGTAGGCCTGTATTTTGAACTTAAAAACTCAAATGGGTTTTTGAGTTCAAAATGTGTTTTTTTCACTAATGCTGCTATCCTTTTATAATCCATAATTTTTGGGCAAGGTAGTCTAATTACTTGGCGACATAATAACAGTATGAGTGCATGGTTTGGGAAAATAGATGCAGAAGGACAAATGGATGAATGGATGGCCGCATCTGGCAACTTTACTGTTTGCTTTTTTTCAATGCAAAGGAGGAAAGTATAATTATTAAAAGGGTATTTTTGGAGATGGACAGGCAGGCTGTAGGGGAGGAGGTAGGCCTGTATTTTGAACTTAAAAACTCAAATGGGTTTTTGGGTTCAAAATGTGTTTTTTTTCACTAATGCTGCTATCCTTTTATAAACCATAATTTTTGGGCCAGGTAGTCTAATTACTTGGCGACATAATAACAGTATGAGTGCATGGTTTGGGAAAATAAATGCAGAAGGACAAAGGGATGAAAGGATGGCCGCATCTGGCAACTTTACTGTTTGCTTTTTTTCAATGCAAAGGAGGAGCGTATAATTATTAAAAATGGTATTTTTGGAGATGGACAGGCAGGCTGTAGGGGAGGAGGTAGGCCTGTATTTTGAACTTAAAAACTCAAATGGGTTTTTGCGTTCAAAATGTGTATTTTTCCCTTATGCTGCTATCCTTTTATAATCCATAATTTTGGGGCCAGGTTGTCCGATATCTTGGCAAAGTGAAAACAGTATGAGTGTATGATGGTTACCCCTGCTATCGGCGCTGCTGCCCCTTATCTCCCCCTGGCTATCAGTGCCGTTCTCCCATTGCCGGCGCCGATAGCCAGGGGGAGAGAAACGGCGCCGGCAATGGGGCAGCGATGTCGACAGACAGGGGGAAAGAAGGGGCAGCGGCACCCATTGCCGGCGCCGCTGCCCCGTTGCCTCCCCCATCCCCGGTTGTATAATTACCTGTTGCTGGGGTCGGGTCAGCGCTGCTTCAGGCCTCCGGTGTGCATTCCCTGCATCGTTGCTATGCTTTGCATGGCGCGGCGCAATGATGAGAGACGTCACTCGTCATTGTGTCTCGCAACTTATAGCAATGATGCAGGGGACGCACAACAGAGGCCTGAAGCAGCTCGGACCCGACCCCGGCAACAGGTAATTATACAACTAGGGATGGGGGAGGCAACGGGGCAGCGGCGCCGGCAATGGGTGCCGCTGCCCCTTATGCCCCCCTGGCTATCGGTGCCGTTGCCCCATTACCGGCGCCGCTTCTCTCCCCCTGGCTATCGGCGCTGGCAATGGGACAGAGGCACCGATAGCCAGGGGGAGAGAAGGGGCAGCGGCGCCGAAAGCAGGGGGAGAGAAGCGGCGGTAGCAGGGCTCTAGACCCCAGGAAAGGCAGGGGGAGAGAAGCAGGCAGCGACGGCCTCTCTCCCCCTGCCTTTCCTGGGGGCTCTGTGGGTTGAGAAGCAGTGTATCGGGGTACACACACATGCACACACACGCACCCTCATTTTATGAAGGATATTTGGGTAAAAACTTTTTTTACCCAAATATCCTTGGTAAAATGAGGGTGCGTGTTATAGGCCGGTGCGATGTACACCCCGATAAATACGGTAATGTTCCCTTATGCTGCTACCCTTTTATAATCCATAATTTTTGGGCCAGGTAGTCTAATTACTTGGCGACATAATAACAGTATGAGTGCATGGTTTGGGAAAATAGATGCAGAAGGACAAATGGATGAAAGGATGGCCGCATCTGGCAACTTTACTGTTTGCTTTTTTTCAATGCAAAGGAGGAGCGTATAATTATTAAAAAGGGTATTTTTGGAGATGGACAGGCAGGCTGTAGGGGAGGAGGTAGGCCTGTATTTTGAACTTAAAAACTCAAATGGGTTTTTGGGTTCAAAATGTGTATTTTTCACTAATGCTGCTATCCTTTTATAAACCATAATTTTTGGGCCAGGTAGTCTAATTACTTGGCGACATAATAACAGTATGAGTGCATGGTTTGGGAAAATAGATGCAGAAGGACAAATGGATGAAAGGATGGCCGCATCTGGCAACTTTACTGTTTGCTTTTTTTCAATGCAAAGGAGGAGCGTATAATTATTAAAAATGGTATTTTTGGAGATGGACAGGCAGGCTGTAGGGGAGGAGGTAGGCCTGTATTTTGAACTTAAAAACTCAAATGGGTTTTTGCGTTCAAAATGTGTATTTTTCCCTTATGCTGCTATCCTTTTATAATCCATAATTTTGGGGCCAGGTTGTCCGATATCTTGGCAAAGTGAAAACAGTATGAGTGTATGATGGTTACCCCTGCTATCGGCGCTGCTGCCCCTTATCTCCCCCTGGCTATCAGTGCCGCTCTCCCATTGCCGGCGCCGATAGCCAGGGGGAGAGAAACGGCGCCGGCAATGGGGCAGCGATGTCGACAGACAGGGGGAAAGAAGGGGCAGCGGCACCCATTGCCGGCGCCGCTGCCCCGTTGCCTCCCCCATCCCCGGTTGTATAATTACCTGTTGCTGGGGTCGGGTCAGCGCTGCTTCAGGCCTCCGGTGTGCATTCCCTGCATCGTTGCTATGCTTTGCATGGCGCGGCGCAATGATGAGAGACGTCACTCGTCATTGTGTCTCGCAACTTATAGCAATGATGCAGGGGACGCACAACAGAGGCCTGAAGCAGCTCGGACCCGACCCCGGCAACAGGTAATTATACAACTAGGGATGGGGGAGGCAACGGGGCAGCGGTGCCGGCAATGGGTGCCGCTGCCCCTTATGCCCCCCTGGCTATCGGTGCCGTTGCCCCATTACCGGCGCCGCTTCTCTCCCCCTGGCTATCGGCGCTGGCAATGGGACAGAGGCACCGATAGCCAGGGGGAGAGAAGGGGCAGCGGCGCCGATAGCAGGGGGAGAGAAGCGGCGGTAGCAGGGCTCTAGACCCCAGGAAAGGCAGGGGGAGAGAAGCAGGCAGCGACGGCCTCTCTCCCCCTGCCTTTCCTGGGGGCTCTGTGGGTTGAGAAGCAGTGTATCGGGGTACACACACATGCACACACACGCACCCTCATTTTATGAAGGATATTTGGGTAAAAACTTTTTTTACCCAAATATCCTTGGTAAAATGAGGGTGCGTGTTATAGGCCGGTGCGATGTACACCCCGATAAATACGGTAATGTTCCCTTATGCTGCTACCCTTTTATAATCCATAATTTTTGGGCCAGGTAGTCTAATTACTTGGCGACATAATAACAGTATGAGTGCATGGTTTGGGAAAATAGATGCAGAAGGACAAATGGATGAAAGGATGGCCGCATCTGGCAACTTTACTGTTTGCTTTTTTTCAATGCAAAGGAGGAGCGTATAATTATTAAAAAGGGTATTTTTGGAGATGGACAGGCAGGCTGTAGGGGAGGAGGTAGGCCTGTATTTTGAACTTAAAAACTCAAATGGGTTTTTGGGTTCAAAATGTGTATTTTTCACTAATGCTGCTATCCTTTTATAAACCATAATTTTTGGGCCAGGTAGTCTAATTACTTGGCGACATAATAACAGTATGAGTGCATGGTTTGGGAAAATAGATGCAGAAGGACAAATGGATGAAAGGATGGCCGCATCTGGCAACTTTACTGTTTGCTTTTTTTCAATGCAAAGGAGGAGCGTATAATTATTAAAAATGGTATTTTTGGAGATGGACAGGCAGGCTGTAGGGGAGGAGGTAGGCCTGTATTTTGAACTTAAAAACTCAAATGGGTTTTTGGGTTCAAAATGTGTTTTTTTCACTAATGCTGCTATCCTTTTATAATCCATAATTTTTGGGCAAGGTAGTCTAATTACTTGGCGACATAATAACAGTATGAGTGCATGGTTTGGGAAAATAGATGCAGAAGGACAAATGGATGAATGGATGGCCGCATCTGGCAACTTTACTGTTTGCTTTTTTTCAATGCAAAGGAGGAAAGTATAATTATTAAAAGGGTATTTTTGGAGATGGACAGGCAGGCTGTAGGGGAGGAGGTAGGCCTGTATTTTGAACTTAAAAACTCAAATGGGTTTTTGGGTTCAAAATGTGTATTTTTCACTAATGCTGCTATCCTTTTATAAACCATAATTTTTGGGCCAGGTAGTCTAATTACTTGGCGACATAATAACAGTATGAGTGCATGGTTTGGGAAAATAGATGCAGAAGGACAAATGGATGAATGGATGGCCGCATCTGGCAACTTTACTGTTTGCTTTTTTTCAATGCAAAGGAGGAAAGTATAATTATTAAAAGGGTATTTTTGGAGATGGACAGGCAGGCTGTAGGGGAGGAGGTAGGCCTGTATTTTGAACTTAAAAACTCAAATGGGTTTTTGGGTTCAAAATGTGTATTTTTCACTAATGCTGCTATCCTTTTATAAACCATAATTTTTGGGCCAGGTAGTCTAATTACTTGGCGACATAATAACAGTATGAGTGCATGGTTTGGGAAAATAGATGCAGAAGGACAAATGGATGAAAGGATGGCCGCATCTGGCAACTTTACTGTTTGCTTTTTTTCAATGCAAAGGAGGAGCGTATAATTATTAAAAAGGGTATTTTTGGAGATGGACAGGCAGGCTGTAGGGGAGGAGGTAGGCCTGTATTTTGAACTTAAAAACTCAAATGGGTTTTTGGGTTCAAAATGTGTATTTTTCACTAATGCTGCTATCCTTTTATAAACCATAATTTTTGGGCCAGGTAGTCTAATTACTTGGCAACATAATAACAGTATGAGTGCATGGTTTGGGAAAATAGATGCAGAAGGACAAATGGATGAAAGGATGGCCGCATCTGGCAACTTTACTGTTTGCTTTTTTTCAATGCAAAGGAGGAGCGTATAATTATTAAAAAGGGTATTTTTGGAGATGGACAGGCAGGCTGTAGGGGAGGAGGTAGGCCTGTATTTTGAACTTAAAAACTCAAATGGGTTTTTGGGTTCAAAATGTGTATTTTTCACTAATGCTGCTATCCTTTTATAAACCATAATTTTTGGGCCAGGTAGTCTAATTACTTGGCGACATAATAACAGTATGAGTGCATGGTTTGGGAAAATAGATGCAGAAGGACAAATGGATGAAAGGATGGCCGCATCTGGCAACTTTACTGTTTGCTTTTTTTCAATGCAAAGGAGGAGCGTATAATTATTAAAAATGGTATTTTTGGAGATGGACAGGCAGGCTGTAGGGGAGGAGGTAGGCCTGTATTTTGAACTTAAAAACTCAAATGGGTTTTTGGGTTCAAAATGTGTTTTTTTCACTAATGCTGCTATCCTTTTATAATCCATAATTTTTGGTCAAGGTAGTCTAATTACTTGGCGACATAATAACAGTATGAGTGCATGGTTTGGGAAAATAGATGCAGAAGGACAAATGGATGAATGGATGGCCGCATCTGGCAACTTTACTGTTTGCTTTTTTTCAATGCAAAGGAGGAAAGTATAATTATTAAAAGGGTATTTTTGAAGATGGACAGGCAGGCTGTAGGGGAGGAGGTAGGCCTGTATTTTGAACTTAAAACTCAAATGGGTTTTTGGGTTCAAAATGTGTATTTTTCACTAATGCTGCTATCCTTTTATAAACCATAATTTTTGGGCCAGGTAGTCTAATTACTTGGCGACATAATAACAGTATGAGTGCATGGTTTGGGAAAATAGATGCAGAAGGACAAATGGATGAAAGGATGGCCGCATCTGGCAACTTTACTGTTTGCTTTTTTTCAATGCAAAGGAGGAGCGTATAATTATTAAAAAGGGTATTTTTGGAGATGGACAGGCAGGCTGTAGGGGAGGAGGTAGGCCTGTATTTTGAACTTAAAAACTCAAATGGGTTTTTGGGTTCAAAATGTGTATTTTTCACTAATGCTGCTATCCTTTTATAATCCATAATTTTTGGGCATGGTAGTCTAATTACTTGGCGACATAATAACAAAATGAGTGCATGGTTTGGGAAAATAGATGCAGAAGGACAAATGGATAAAAGGATGGCCGCATCTGGCAACTTTACTGTTTGCTTTTTTTCAATGCAAAGGAGGAGCGTATAATTATTAAAAGGCTATTTTTGGAGATGGACAGGCAGGCTGTAGGGGAGGAGGTAGGCCTGTATTTTGAACTTAAAAACTCAAATGGGTTTTTGGGTTCAAAATGTGTATTTTTCCCTTATGCTGCTATCCTTTTATAATCCATAATTTTTGGGCCAGGTTGTCCGATAACTTGGCAAAGTGAAAACAGTATGAGTGTATGATGGTTACCCCTGCTATCGGCGCTGCTGCCCCTTATCTCCCCCTGGCTATCAGTGCCGCTGCCCCATTGCCGGCGCCGATAGCCAGGGGGAGAGAAACGGCGCCGGCAATGGGGCAGCGATGTCGACAGACAGGGGGAAAGAAGGGGCAGCGGCACCCATTGCCGGCGCCGCTGCCCCTTTGCCTCCCCCATCCCCGGTTGTATAATTACCTGTTGCTGGGGTCGGGTCAGCGCTGCTTCAGGCCTCCGGTGTGCATTCCCTGCATTGTTGCTATGCTTTGCATGGCGCGGCGCAATGATGAGAGACGTCATTCGTCATTGCGTCTCGCAACTTATAGCAATGATGCAGGGGACGCACAACAGAGGCCTGAAGCAGCTCGGACCCGACCCCGGCAACAGGTAATTATACAACTAGGGATGGGGGAGGCAACGGGGCAGCGGCGCCGGCAATGGGTGCCGCTGCCCCTTATGCCCCCCTGGCTATCGGTGCCGTTGCCCCATTACTGGCGCCGCTTCTCTCCCCCTGGCTATCGGCGCTGGCAATGGGACAGCGGCACCGATAGCCAGGGGGAGAGAAGGGGCAGCGGCGCCGATAGCAGGGGGAGAGAAGCGGCGGTAGCAGGGCTCTAGACCCCAGGAAAGGCAGGGGGAGAGAAGTAGGCAGCGACGGCCTCTCTCCCCCTGCCTTTCCTGGGGGCTCTGTGGGTTGAGAAGCAGTGTTTCGGGGTACACACACATGCACACACACGCACCCTCATTTTATGAAGGATATTTGGGTAAAAACTTTTTTTACCCAAATATCCTTGGTAAAATGAGGGTGCGTGTTATAGGCCGGTGCGATGTACACCCCGATAAATACGGTAATGTTCCCTTATGCTGCTACCCTTTTATAATCCATAATTTTTGGGCCAGGTAGTCTAATTACTTGGCGACATAATAACAGTATGAGTGCATGGTTTGGGAAAATAGATGCAGAAGGACAAATGGATGAAAGGATGGCCGCATCTGGCAACTTTACTGTTTGCTTTTTTTCAATGCAAAGGAGGAGCGTATAATTATTAAAAAGGGTATTTTTGGAGATGGACAGGCAGGCTGTAGGGGAGGAGGTAGGCCTGTATTTTGAACTTAAAAACTCAAATGGGTTTTTGGGCTCAAAATGTGTTTTTTTCACTAATGCTGCTATCCTTTTATAATTCATAATGTTTGGGCCAGGTAGTCTAATTACTTGGCGACATAATAACAGTATGAGTGCATGGTTTGGGAAAATAGATGCAGAAGGACAAATGGATGAAAGGATGGCCGCATCTGGCAACTTTACTGTTTGCTTTTTTTCAATGCAAAGGAGGAGCGTATAATTATTAAAAAGGGTATTTTTGGAGATGGACAGGCAGGCTGTAGGGGAGGAGGTAGGCCTGTATTTTGAACTTAAAAACTCAAATGGGTTTTTGGGTTCAAAATGTGTATTTTTCCCTTATGCTGCTATCCTTTTATAATCCATAATTTTAGGGCCAGGTAGTCTAATTACTTGGCGACATAATAACAGTATGAGTGCGTGGTTTGGGAAAATAGATGCAGAAGGACAAATGGATGAAAGGATGGCCGCATCTGGCAACTTTACTGTTTGCTTTTTTTCAATGCAAAGGAGGAGCGTATAATTATTAAAAGGCTATTTTTGGAGATGGACAGGCAGGCTGTAGGGGAGGAGGTAGGCCTGTATTTTGAACTTAAAAACTCAAATGGGTTTTTGGGTTCAAAATGTGTATTTTTCCCTTATGCTGCTATCCTTTTATAATCCATAATTTTGCGGCCAGGTTGTCCGATAACTTGGCAAAGTGAAAACAGTATGAGTGTATGATGGTTTGGGAACATAGGTGTAGAAGCACAAATCGATGAAAGGATAGCAGCATATGGCAACTTAACTGTTTGTTTTTCCAAAGCAAATGAAGAGTGCATAATTATTAAAAAAAGGGTATTTTTGGAGATGGACAGGCAGGCTGATGGGGAGGAGGTAGGCCTGTATTTTGAACTTAAAAACTCAAATGGGTTTTTGGGTTTAAAATATGTATTTTTCCCTTATGCTGCTATCCTTTTATAATCCATAATTTTTGGGCCAGGTAGTGTAATTACTTGGCGACATAATAACAGTATGAGTGCATGGTTTGGGAAAATAGATGCAGAAGGACAAATGGATGAAAGGATGGCCGCATCTGGCAACTTTACTGTTTGCTTTTTTTCAGTGCAAAGGAGGAGCGTATAATTATTAAAAATGGTATTTTTGGAGATGGACAGGCAGGCTGTAGGGGAGGAGGTAGGCCTGTATTTTGAACTTAAAAACTCAAATGGGTTTTTGGGTTCAAAATGTGTTTTTTTCACTAATGCTGCTATCCTTTTATAATCCATAATTTTTGGGCAAGGTAGTCTAATTACTTGGCGACATAATAACAGTATGAGTGCATGGTTTGGGAAAATAGATGCAGAAGGACAAATGGATGAATGGATGGCCGCATCTGGCAACTTTACTGTTTGCTTTTTTTCAATGCAAAGGAGGAAAGTATAATTATTAAAAGGGTATTTTTGGAGATGGACAGGCAGGCTGTAGGGGAGGAGGTAGGCCTGTATTTTGAACTTAAAAACTCAAATGGGTTTTTGGGTTCAAAATGTGTATTTTTCACTAATGCTGCTATCCTTTTATAAACCATAATTTTTGGGCCAGGTAGTCTAATTACTTGGCGACATAATAACAGTATGAGTGCATGGTTTGGGAAAATAGATGCAGAAGGACAAATGGATGAAAGGATGGCCGCATCTGGCAACTTTACTATTTGCTTTTTTTCAATGCAAAGGAGGAGCGTATAATTATTAAAAAGGGTATTTTTGGAGATGGACAGGCAGGCTGTAGGGGAGGAGGTAGGCCTGTATTTTGAACTTAAAAACTCAAATGGGTTTTTGGGTTCAAAATGTGTATTTTTCACTAATGCTGCTATCCTTTTATAAACCATAATTTTTGGGCCAGGTAGTCTAATTACTTGGCGACATAATAACAGTATGAGTGCATGGTTTGGGAAAATAGATGCAGAAGGACAAATGGATGAAAGGATGGCCGCATCTGGCAACTTTACTGTTTGCTTTTTTTCAATGCAAAGGAGGAGCGTATAATTATTAAAAAGGGTATTTTTGGAGATGGACAGGCAGGCTGTAGGGGAGGAGGTAGGCCTGTATTTTGAACTTAAAACTCAAATGGGTTTTTGGGTTCAAAATGTGTATTTTTCACTAATGCTGCTATCCTTTTATAATCCATAATTTTTGGGCAAGGTAGTCTAATTACTTGGCGACATAATAACAGTATGAGTGCATGGTTTGGGAAAATAGATGCAGAAGGACAAATGGATGAATGGATGGCCGCATCTGGCAACTTTACTGTTTGCTTTTTTTCAATGCAAAGGAGGAAAGTATAATTATTAAAAGGGTATTTTTGGAGATGGACAGGCAGGCTGTAGGGGAGGAGGTAGGCCTGTATTTTGAACTTAAAAACTCAAATGGGTTTTTGGGTTCAAAATGTGTATTTTTTACTAATGCTGCTATCCTTTTATAAACCATAATTTTTGGGCCAGGTAGTCTAATTACTTTGCGACATAATAACAGTATGAGTGCATGGTTTGGGAAAATAGATGCAGAAGGACAAATGGATGAAAGGATGGCCGCATCTGGCAACTTTACTGTTTGCTTTTTTTCAATGGAAAGGAGGAGCGTATAATTATTAAAAAGGGTATTTTTGGAGATGGACAGGCAGGCTGTAGGGGAGGAGGTAGGCCTGTATTTTGAACTTAAAAACTCAAATGGGTTTTTGGGTTCAAAATGTGTATTTTTCACTAATGCTGCTATCCTTTTATAAACCATAATTTTTGGGCCAGGTAGTCTAATTACTTGGCGACATAATAACAGTATGAGTGCATGGTTTGGGAAAATTGATGCAGAAGGACAAATGGATGAAAGGATGGCCGCATCTGGCAACTTTACTGTTTGCTTTTTTTCAATGCAAAGGAGGAGCGTATAATTATTAAAAATGGTATTTTTGGAGATGGACAGGCAGGCTGTAGGGGAGGAGGTAGGCCTGTATTTTGAACTTAAAAACTCAAATGGGTTTTTGGGTTCAAAATGTGTATTTTTCCCTTATGCTGCTATCCTTTTATAATCCATAATTTTGGGGCCAGGTTGTCCGATATCTTGGCAAAGTGAAAACAGTATGAGTGTATGATGGTTACCCCTGCTATCGGCGCTGCTGCCCCTTATCTCCCCCTGGCTATCAGTGCCGCTGCCCCATTGCCGGTGCCGATAGCCAGGGGGAGAGAAACGGCGCCGGCAATGGGGCAGCGATGTCGACAGACAGGGGGAAAGAAGGGGCAGCGGCACCCATTGCCGGCGCCGCTGCCCCGTTGCCTCCCCCATCCCCGGTTGTATAATTACCTGTTGCTGGGGTCGGGTCAGCGCTGCTTCAGGCCTCCGGTGTGCATTCCCTGCATCGTTGCTATGCTTTGCATGGCGCGGCGCAATGATGAGAGACGTCACTCGTCATTGCGTCTCGCAACTTATAGCAATGATGCAGGGGACGCACAACAGAGGCCTGAAGCAGCTCGGACCCGACCCCGGAAACAGGTAATTATACAACTAGGGATGGGGGAGGCAACGGGGCAGCGGCGCCGGCAATGGGTGCCGCTGCCCCTTATGCCCCCCTGGCTATCGGTGCCGTTGCCCCATTACCGGCGCCGCTTCTCTCCCCCTGGCTATCGGCGCTGGCAATGGGACAGAGGCACCGATAGCCAGGGGGAGAGAAGGGGCAGCGGCGCCGATAGCAGGGGGAGAGAAGCGGCGGTAGCAGGGCTCTAGACCCCAGGAAAGGCAGGGGGAGAGAAGCAGGCAGCGACGGCCTCTCTCCCCCTGCCTTTCCTGGGGGCTCTGTGGGTTGAGAAGCAGTGTATCGGGGTACACACACATGCACACACACGCACCCTCATTTTATGAAGGATATTTGGGTAAAAACTTTTTTTACCCAAATATCCTTGGTAAAATGAGGGGGCGTGTTATAAGCCGGTGCGATGTACACCCCGATAAATACGGTAATGTTCCCTTATGCTGCTACCCTTTTATAATCCATAATTTTTGGGCCAGGTAGTCTAATTACTTGGCGACATAATAACAGTATGAGTGCATGGTTTGGGAAAATAGATGCAGAAGGACAAATGGATGAAAGGATGGCCGCATCTGGCAACTTTACTGTTTGCTTTTTTTCAATGCAAAGGAGGAGCGTATAATTATTAAAAATGGTATTTTTGGAGATGGACAGGCAGGCTGTAGGGGAGGAGGTAGGCCTGTATTTTGAACTTAAAAACTCAAATGGGTTTTTGAGTTCAAAATGTGTTTTTTTCACTAATGCTGCTATCCTTTTATAATCCATAATTTTTGGGCAAGGTAGTCTAATTACTTGGCGACATAATAACAGTATGAGTGCATGGTTTGGGAAAATAGATGCAGAAGGACAAATGGATGAATGGATGGCCGCATCTGGCAACTTTACTGTTTGCTTTTTTTCAATGCAAAGGAGGAAAGTATAATTATTAAAAGGGTATTTTTGGAGATGGACAGGCAGGCTGTAGGGGAGGAGGTAGGCCTGTATTTTGAACTTAAAAACTCAAATGGGTTTTTGGGTTCAAAATGTGTATTTTTCACTAATGCTGCTATCCTTTTATAAACCATAATTTTTGGGCCAGGTAGTCTAATTACTTGGCGACATAATAACAGTATGAGTGCATGGTTTGGGAAAATAAATGCAGAAGGACAAAGGGATGAAAGGATGGCCGCATCTGGCAACTTTACTGTTTGCTTTTTTTCAATGCAAAGGAGGAGCGTATAATTATTAAAAATGGTATTTTTGGAGATGGACAGGCAGGCTGTAGGGGAGGAGGTAGGCCTGTATTTTGAACTTAAAAACTCAAATGGGTTTTTGCGTTCAAAATGTGTATTTTTCCCTTATGCTGCTATCCTTTTATAATCCATAATTTTGGGGCCAGGTTGTCCGATATCTTGGCAAAGTGAAAACAGTATGAGTGTATGATGGTTACCCCTGCTATCGGCGCTGCTGCCCCTTATCTCCCCCTGGCTATCAGTGCCGCTCTCCCATTGCCGGCGCCGATAGCCAGGGGGAGAGAAACGGCGCCGGCAATGGGGCAGCGATGTCGACAGACAGGGGGAAAGAAGGGGCAGCGGCACCCATTGCCGGCGCCGCTGCCCCGTTGCCTCCCCCATCCCCGGTTGTATAATTACCTGTTGCTGGGGTCGGGTCAGCGCTGCTTCAGGCCTCCGGTGTGCATTCCCTGCATCGTTGCTATGCTTTGCATGGCGCGGCGCAATGATGAGAGACGTCACTCGTCATTGTGTCTCGCAACTTATAGCAATGATGCAGGGGACGCACAACAGAGGCCTGAAGCAGCTCGGACCCGACCCCGGCAACAGGTAATTATACAACTAGGGATGGGGGAGGCAACGGGGCAGCGGCGCCGGCAATGGGTGCCGCTGCCCCTTATGCCCCCCTGGCTATCGGTGCCGTTGCCCCATTACCGGCGCCGCTTCTCTCCCCCTGGCTATCGGCGCTGGCAATGGGACAGAGGCACCGATAGCCAGGGGGAGAGAAGGGGCAGCGGCGCCGATAGCAGGGGGAGAGAAGCGGCGGTAGCAGGGCTCTAGACCCCAGGAAAGGCAGGGGGAGAGAAGCAGGCAGCGACGGCCTCTCTCCCCCTGCCTTTCCTGGGGGCTCTGTGGGTTGAGAAGCAGTGTATCGGGGTACACACACATGCACACACACGCACCCTCATTTTATGAAGGATATTTGGGTAAAAACTTTTTTTACCCAAATATCCTTGGTAAAATGAGGGGGCGTGTTATAGGCCGGTGCGATTTATACACCCCGATAAATACGGTAATGTTCCCTTATGCTGCTACCCTTTTATAATCCATAATTTTTGGGCCAGGTAGTCTAATTACTTGGCGACATAATAACAGTATGAGTGCATGGTTTGGGAAAATAGATGCAGAAGGACAAATGGATGAAAGGATGGCCGCATCTGGCAACTTTACTGTTTGCTTTTTTTCAATGCAAAGGAGGAGCGTATAATTATTAAAAAGGGTATTTTTGGAGATGGACAGGCAGGCTGTAGGGGAGGAGGTAGGCCTGTATTTTGAACTTAAAAACTCAAATGGGTTTTTGCGTTCAAAATGTGTATTTTTCCCTTATGCTGCTATCCTTTTATAATCCATAATTTTGGGGCCAGGTTGTCCGATATCTTGGCAAAGTGAAAACAGTATGAGTGTATGATGGTTACCCCTGCTATCGGCGCTGCTGCCCCTTATCTCCCCCTGGCTATCAGTGCCGCTCTCCCATTGCCGGCGCCGATAGCCAGGGGGAGAGAAACGGCGCCGGCAATGGGGCAGCGATGTCGACAGACAGGGGGAAAGAAGGGGCAGCGGCACCCATTGCCGGCGCCGCTGCCCCGTTGCCTCCCCCATCCCCGGTTGTATAATTACCTGTTGCTGGGGTCGGGTCAGCGCTGCTTCAGGCCTCCGGTGTGCATTCCCTGCATCGTTGCTATGCTTTGCATGGCGCGGCGCAATGATGAGAGACGTCACTCGTCATTGTGTCTCGCAACTTATAGCAATGATGCAGGGGACGCACAACAGAGGCCTGAAGCAGCTCGGACCTGACCCCGGCAACAGGTAATTATACAACTAGGGATGGGGGAGGCAACGGGGCAGCGGTGCCGGCAATGGGTGCCGCTGCCCCTTATGCCCCCCTGGCTATCGGTGCCGTTGCCCCATTACCGGCGCCGCTTCTCTCCCCCTTGCTATCGGCGCTGGCAATGGGACAGAGGCACCGATAGCCAGGGGGAGAGAAGGGGCAGCGGCGCCGATAGCAGGGGGAGAGAAGCGGCGGTAGCAGGGCTCTAGACCCCAGGAAAGGCAGGGGGAGAGAAGCAGGCAGCGACGGCCTCTCTCCCCCTGCCTTTCCTGGGGGCTCTGTGGGTTGAGAAGCAGTGTATCGGGGTACACACACATGCACACACACGCACCCTCATTTTATGAAGGATATTTGGGTAAAAACTTTTTTTACCCAAATATCCTTGGTAAAATGAGGGTGCGTGTTATAGGCCGGTGCGATGTACACCCCGATAAATACGGTAATGTTCCCTTATGCTGCTACCCTTTTATAATCCATAATTTTTGGGCCAGGTAGTCTAATTACTTGGCGACATAATAACAGTATGAGTGCATGGTTTGGGAAAATAGATGCAGAAGGACAAATGGATGAAAGGATGGCCGCATCTGGCAACTTTACTGTTTGCTTTTTTTCAATGCAAAGGAGGAGCGTATAATTATTAAAAAGGGTATTTTTGGAGATGGACAGGCAGGCTGTAGGGGAGGAGGTAGGCCTGTATTTTGAACTTAAAAACTCAAATGGGTTTTTGGGTTCAAAATGTGTATTTTTCACTAATGCTGCTATCCTTTTATAAACCATAATTTTTGGGCCAGGTAGTCTAATTACTTGGCGACATAATAACAGTATGAGTGCATTGTTTGGGAAAATAGATGCAGAAGGACAAATGGATGAAAGGATGGCCGCATCTGGCAACTTTACTGTTTGCTTTTTTTCAATGCAAAGGAGGAGCGTATAATTATTAAAAATGGTATTTTTGGAGATGGACAGGCAGGCTGTAGGGGAGGAGGTAGGCCTGTATTTTGAACTTAAAAACTCAAATGGGTTTTTGGGTTCAAAATGTGTTTTTTTTTCACTAATGCTGCTATCCTTTTATAATCCATAATTTTTGGGCAAGGTAGTCTAATTACTTGGCGACATAATAACAGTATGAGTGCATGGTTTGGGAAAATAGATGCAGAAGGACAAATGGATGAATGGATGGCCGCATCTGGCAACTTTACTGTTTGCTTTTTTTCAATGCAAAGGAGGAAAGTATAATTATTAAAAGGGTATTTTTGGAGATGGACAGGCAGGCTGTAGGGGAGGAGGTAGGCCTGTATTTTGAACTTAAAAACTCAAATGGGTTTTTGGGTTCAAAATGTGTATTTTTCACTAATGCTGCTATCCTTTTATAAACCATAATTTTTGGGCCAGGTAGTCTAATTACTTGGCGACATAATAACAGTATGAGTGCATGGTTTGGGAAAATAGATGCAGAAGGACAAATGGATGAAAGGATGGCCGCATCTGGCAACTTTACTGTTTGCTTTTTTTCAATGCAAAGGAGGAGCGTATAATTATTAAAAAGGGTATTTTTGGAGATGGACAGGCAGGCTGTAGGGGAGGAGGTAGGCCTGTATTTTGAACTTAAAAACTCAAATGGGTTTTTGGGTTCAAAATGTGTATTTTTCACTAATGCTGCTATCCTTTTATAAACCATAATTTTTGGGCCAGGTAGTCTAATTACTTGGCAACATAATAACAGTATGAGTGCATGGTTTGGGAAAATAGATGCAGAAGGACAAATGGATGAAAGGATGGCCGCATCTGGCAACTTTACTGTTTGCTTTTTTTCAATGCAAAGGAGGAGCGTATAATTATTAAAAAGGGTATTTTTGGAGATGGACAGGCAGGCTGTAGGGGAGGAGGTAGGCCTGTATTTTGAACTTAAAAACTCAAATGGGTTTTTGGGTTCAAAATGTGTATTTTTCACTAATGCTGCTATCCTTTTATAAACCATAATTTTTGGGCCAGGTAGTCTAATTACTTGGCGACATAATAACAGTATGAGTGCATGGTTTGGGAAAATAGATGCAGAAGGACAAATGGATGAAAGGATGGCCGCATCTGGCAACTTTACTGTTTGCTTTTTTTCAATGCAAAGGAGGAGCGTATAATTATTAAAAATGGTATTTTTGGAGATGGACAGGCAGGCTGTAGGGGAGGAGGTAGGCCTGTATTTTGAACTTAAAAACTCAAATGGGTTTTTGGGTTCAAAATGTGTTTTTTTCACTAATGCTGCTATCCTTTTATAATCCATAATTTTTGGTCAAGGTAGTCTAATTACTTGGCGACATAATAACAGTATGAGTGCATGGTTTGGGAAAATAGATGCAGAAGGACAAATGGATGAATGGATGGCCGCATCTGGCAACTTTACTGTTTGCTTTTTTTCAATGCAAAGGAGGAAAGTATAATTATTAAAAAGGGAATTTTTGAAGATGGACAGGCAGGCTGTAGGGGAGGAGGTAGGCCTGTATTTTGAACTTAAAACTCAAATGGGTTTTTGGGTTCAAAATGTGTATTTTTCACTAATGCTGCTATCCTTTTATAAACCATAATTTTTGGGCCAGGTAGTCTAATTACTTGGCGACATAATAACAGTATGAGTGCATGGTTTGGGAAAATAGATGCAGAAGGACAAATGGATGAAAGGATGGCCGCATCTGGCAACTTTACTGTTTGCTTTTTTTCAATGCAAAGGAGGAGCGTATAATTATTAAAAAGGGTATTTTTGGAGATGGACAGGCAGGCTGTAGGGGAGGAGGTAGGCCTGTATTTTGAACTTAAAAACTCAAATGGGTTTTTGGGTTCAAAATGTGTATTTTTCACTAATGCTGCTATCCTTTTATAATCCATAATTTTTGGGCATGGTAGTCTAATTACTTGGCGACATAATAACAAAATGAGTGCATGGTTTGGGAAAATAGATGCAGAAGGACAAATGGATAAAAGAATGGCCGCATCTGGCAACTTTACTGTTTGCTTTTTTTCAATGCAAAGGAGGAGCGTATGATTATTAAAAAGAGTATTTTCTGGAGATGGACAGGCAGGCTGTAGGGGAGGAGGTAGGCCTGTATTTTGAACTTAAAAACTCAAATGGGTTTTTGGGTTCAAAATGTGTATTTTTCCCTTATGCTGCTATCCTTTTATAATCCATAATTTTTGGGCCAGGTAGTCTAATTACTTGGCGACATAATAACAGTATGAGTGCGTGGTTTGGGAAAATAGATGCAGAAGGACAAATGGATGAAAGGATGGCCGCATCTGGCAACTTTACTGTTTGCTTTTTTTCAATGCAAAGGAGGAGCGTATAATTATTAAAAGGCTATTTTTGGAGATGGACAGGCAGGCTGTAGGGGAGGAGGTAGGCCTGTATTTTGAACTTAAAAACTCAAATGGGTTTTTGGGTTCAAAATGTGTATTTTTCCCTTATGCTGCTATCCTTTTATAATCCATAATTTTTGGGCCAGGTTGTCCGATAACTTGGCAAAGTGAAAACAGTATGAGTGTATGATGGTTACCCCTGCTATCGGCGCTGCTGCCCCTTATCTCCCCCTGGCTATCAGTGCCGCTGCCCCATTGCCGGCGCCGATAGCCAGGGGGAGAGAAACGGCGCCGGCAATGGGGCAGCGATGTCGACAGACAGGGGGAGAGAAGGGGCAGCGGCACCCATTGCCGGCGCCGCTGCCCCTTTGCCTCCCCCATCCCCGGTTGTATAATTACCTGTTGCTGGGGTCGGGTCAGCGCTGCTTCAGGCCTCCGGTGTGCATTCCCTGCATTGTTGCTATGCTTTGCATGGCGCGGCGCAATGACGAGAGACGTCACTCGTCATTGCGTCTCGCAACTTATAGCAATGATGCAGGGGACGCACAACAGAGGCCTGAAGCAGCTCGGACCCGACCCCGGCAACAGGTAATTATACAACTAGGGATGGGGGAGGCAACGGGGCAGCGGCGCCGGCAATGGGTGCCGCTGCCCCTTATGCCCCCCTGGCTATCGGTGCCGTTGCCCCATTACTGGCGCCGCTTCTCTCCCCCTGGCTATCGGCGCTGGCAATGGGACAGCGGCACCGATAGCCAGGGGGAGAGAAGGGGCAGCGGCGCCGATAGCAGGGGGAGAGAAGCGGCGGTAGCAGGGCTCTAGACCCCAGGAAAGGCAGGGGGAGCGAAGTAGGCAGCGACGGCCTCTCTCCCCCTGCCTTTCCTGGGGGCTCTGTGGGTTGAGAAGCAGTGTTTCGGGGTACACACACATGCACACACACGCACCCTCATTTTATGAAGGATATTTGGGTAAAAACTTTTTTTACCCAAATATCCTTGGTAAAATGAGGGTGCGTGTTATAGGCCGGTGCGATGTACACCCCGATAAATACGGTAATGTTCCCTTATGCTGCTACCCTTTTATAATCCATAATTTTTGGGCCAGGTAGTCTAATTACTTGGCGACATAATAACAGTATGAGTGCATGGTTTGGGAAAATAGATGCAGAAGGACAAATGGATGAAAGGATGGCCGCATCTGGCAACTTTACTGTTTGCTTTTTTTCAATGCAAAGGAGGAGCGTATAATTATTAAAAAGGGTATTTTTGGAGATGGACAGGCAGGCTGTAGGGGAGGAGGTAGGCCTGTATTTTGAACTTAAAAACTCAAATGGGTTTTTGGGCTCAAAATGTGTTTTTTTCACTAATGCTGCTATCCTTTTATAATTCATAATGTTTGGGCCAGGTAGTCTAATTACTTGGCGACATAATAACAGTATGAGTGCATGGTTTGGGAAAATAGATGCAGAAGGACAAATGGATGAAAGGATGGCCGCATCTGGCAACTTTACTGTTTGCTTTTTTTCAATGCAAAGGAGGAGCGTATAATTATTAAAAAGGGTATTTTTGGAGATGGACAGGCAGGCTGTAGGGGAGGAGGTAGGCCTGTATTTTGAACTTAAAAACTCAAATGGGTTTTTGGGTTCAAAATGTGTTTTTTTTTCACTAATGCTGCTATCCTTTTATAATCCATAATTTTTGGGCAAGGTAGTCTAATTACTTGGCGACATAATAACAGTATGAGTGCATGGTTTGGGAAAATAGATGCAGAAGGACAAATGGATGAATGGATGGCCGCATCTGGCAACTTTACTGTTTGCTTTTTTTCAATGCAAAGGAGGAAAGTATAATTATTAAAAGGGTATTTTTGGAGATGGACAGGCAGGCTGTAGGGGAGGAGGTAGGCCTGTATTTTGAACTTAAAAACTCAAATGGGTTTTTGGGTTCAAAATGTGTATTTTTCACTAATGCTGCTATCCTTTTATAAACCATAATTTTTGGGCCAGGTAGTCTAATTACTTGGCGACATAATAACAGTATGAGTGCATGGTTTGGGAAAATAGATGCAGAAGGACAAATGGATGAAAGGATGGCCGCATCTGGCAACTTTACTGTTTGCTTTTTTTCAATGCAAAGGAGGAGCGTATAATTATTAAAAAGGGTATTTTTGGAGATGGACAGGCAGGCTGTAGGGGAGGAGGTAGGCCTGTATTTTGAACTTAAAAACTCAAATGGGTTTTTGGGTTCAAAATGTGTATTTTTCACTAATGCTGCTATCCTTTTATAAACCATAATTTTTGGGCCAGGTAGTCTAATTACTTGGCAACATAATAACAGTATGAGTGCATGGTTTGGGAAAATAGATGCAGAAGGACATATGGATGAAAGGATGGCCGCATCTGGCAACTTTACTGTTTGCTTTTTTTCAATGCAAAGGAGGAGCGTATAATTATTAAAAAGGGTATTTTTGGAGATGGACAGGCAGGCTGTAGGGGAGGAGGTAGGCCTGTATTTTGAACTTAAAAACTCAAATGGGTTTTTGGGTTCAAAATGTGTATTTTTCACTAATGCTGCTATCCTTTTATAAACCATAATTTTTTGGCCAGGTAGTCTAATTACTTGGCGACATAATAACAGTATGAGTGCATGGTTTGGGAAAATAGATGCAGAAGGACAAATGGATGAAAGGATGGCCGCATCTGGCAACTTTACTGTTTGCTTTTTTTCAATGCAAAGGAGGAGCGTATAATTATTAAAAATGGTATTTTTGGAGATGGACAGGCAGGCTGTAGGGGAGGAGGTAGGCCTGTATTTTGAACTTAAAAACTCAAATGGGTTTTTGGGTTCAAAATGTGTTTTTTTCACTAATGCTGCTATCCTTTTATAATCCATAATTTTTGGGCAAGGTAGTCTAATTACTTGGCGACATAATAACAGTATGAGTGCATGGTTTGGGAAAATAGATGCAGAAGGACAAATGGATGAATGGATGGCCGCATCTGGCAACTTTACTGTTTGCTTTTTTTCAATGCAAAGGAGGAAAGTATAATTATTAAAAGGGTATTTTTGAAGATGGACAGGCAGGCTGTAGGGGAGGAGGTAGGCCTGTATTTTGAACTTAAAACTCAAATGGGTTTTTGGGTTCAAAATGTGTATTTTTCACTAATGCTGCTATCCTTTTATAAACCATAATTTTTGGGCCAGGTAGTCTAATTACTTGGCGACATAATAACAGTATGAGTGCATGGTTTGGGAAAATAGATGCAGAAGGACAAATGGATGAAAGGATGGCCGCATCTGGCAACTTTACTGTTTGCTTTTTTTCAATGCAAAGGAGGAGCGTATAATTATTAAAAAGGGTATTTTTGGAGATGGACAGGCAGGCTGTAGGGGAGGAGGTAGGCCTGTATTTTGAACTTAAAAACTCAAATGGGTTTTTGGGTTCAAAATGTGTATTTTTCACTAATGCTGCTATCCTTTTATAATCCATAATTTTTGGGCATGGTAGTCTAATTACTTGGCGACATAATAACAAAATGAGTGCATGGTTTGGGAAAATAGATGCAGAAGGACAAATGGATGAAAGGATGGCCGCATCTGGCAACTTTACTGTTTGCTTTTTTTCAATGCAAAGGAGGAGCGTATGATTATTAAAAAGAGTATTTTCTGGAGATGGACAGGCAGGCTGTAGGGGAGGAGGTAGGCCTGTATTTTGAACTTAAAAACTCAAATGGGTTTTTGGGTTCAAAATGTGTATTTTTCCCTTATGCTGCTATCCTTTTATAATCCATAATTTTTGGGCCAGGTAGTCTAATTACTTGGCGACATAATAACAGTATGAGTGCGTGGTTTGGGAAAATAGATGCAGAAGGACAAATGGATGAAAGGATGGCCGCATCTGGCAACTTTACTGTTTGCTTTTTTTCAATGCAAAGGAGGAGCGTATAATTATTAAAAGGCTATTTTTGGAGATGGACAGGCAGGCTGTAGGGGAGGAGGTAGGCCTGTATTTTGAACTTAAAAACTCAAATGGGTTTTTGGGTTCAAAATGTGTATTTTTCCCTTATGCTGCTATCCTTTTATAATCCATAATTTTTGGGCCAGGTTGTCCGATAACTTGGCAAAGTGAAAACAGTATGAGTGTATGATGGTTACCCCTGCTATCGGCGCTGCTGCCCCTTATCTCCCCCTGGCTATCAGTGCCGCTGCCCCATTGCCGGCGCCGATAGCCAGGGGGAGAGAAACGGCGCCGGCAATGGGGCAGCGATGTCGACAGACAGGGGGAAAGAAGGGGCAGCGGCACCCATTGCCGGCGCCGCTGCCCCTTTGCCTCCCCCATCCCCGGTTGTATAATTACCTGTTGCTGGGGTCGGGTCAGCGCTGCTTCAGGCCTCCGGTGTGCATTCCCTGCATTGTTGCTATGCTTTGCATGGCGCGGCGCAATGATGAGAGACGTCACTCGTCATTGCGTCTCGCAACTTATAGCAATGATGCAGGGGACGCACAACAGAGGCCTGAAGCAGCTCGGACCCGACCCCGGCAACAGGTAATTATACAACTAGGGATGGGGGAGGCAACGGGGCAGCGGCGCCGGCAATGGGTGCCGCTGCCCCTTATGCCCCCCTGGCTATCGGTGCCGTTGCCCCATTACTGGCGCCGCTTCTCTCCCCCTGGCTATCGGCGCTGGCAATGGGACAGCGGCACCGATAGCCAGGGGGAGAGAAGGGGCAGCGGCGCCGATAGCAGGGGAAGAGAAGCGGCGGTAGCAGGGCTCTAGACCCCAGGAAAGGCAGGGGGAGAGAAGTAGGCAGCGACGGCCTCTCTCCCCCTGCCTTTCCTGGGGGCTCTGTGGGTTGAGAAGCAGTGTTTCGGGGTACACACACATGCACACACACGCACCCTCATTTTATGAAGGATATTTGGGTAAAAACTTTTTTTACCCAAATATCCTTGGTAAAATGAGGGTGCGTGTTATAGGCCGGTGCGATGTACACCCCGATAAATACGGTAATGTTCCCTTATGCTGCTACCCTTTTATAATCCATAATTTTTGGGCCAGGTAGTCTAATTACTTGGCGACATAATAACAGTATGAGTGCATGGTTTGGGAAAATAGATGCAGAAGGACAAATGGATGAAAGGATGGCCGCATCTGGCAACTTTACTGTTTGCTTTTTTTCAATGCAAAGGAGGAGCGTATAATTATTAAAAAGGGTATTTTTGGAGATGGACAGGCAGGCTGTAGGGGAGGAGGTAGGCCTGTATTTTGAACTTAAAAACTCAAATGGGTTTTTGGGTTCAAAATGTGTATTTTCCCCTTATGCTGCTATCCTTTTATAATCCATAATTTTTGGGCCAGGTAGTCTAATTACTTGGCGACATAATAACAGTATGAGTGCGTGGTTTGGGAAAATAGATGCAGAAGGACAAATGGATGAAAGGATGGCCGCATCTGGCAACTTTACTGTTTGCTTTTTTTCAATGCAAAGGAGGAGCGTATAATTATTAAAAATGGTATTTTTGGAGATGGACAGGCAGGCTGTAGGGGAGGAGGTAGGCCTGTATTTTGAACTTAAAAACTCAAATGGGTTTTTGGGTTCAAAATGTGTATTTTCCCTTATGCTGCTATCCTTTTATAATCCATAATTTTGGGGCCAGGTTGTCCGATAACTTGGCAAAGTGAAAACAGTATGAGTGTATGATGGTTTGGGAACATAGGTGTAGAAGCACAAATCGATGAAAGGATAGCAGCATTTGGCAACTTAACTGTTTGTTTTTCCAAAGCAAATGAAGAGTGCTTAATTATTAAAAAAGGGTATTTTTGGAGATGGACAGGCAGGCTGATGGGGAGGAGGTAGGCCTGTATTTTGAACTTAAAAACTCAAATGGGTTTTTGGGTTCAAAATATGTATTTTTCCCTTATGCTGCTATCCTTTTATAATCCATAATTTTTGGGCCAGGTAGTGTAATTACTTGGCGACATAATAACAGTATGAGTGCATGGTTTGGGAAAATAGATGCAGAAGGACAAATGGATGAAAGGATGGCCGCATCTGGCACATTTACTGTTTGCTTTTTTTCAATGCAAAGGAGGAGCGTATAATTATTAAAAAGGGTATTTTTGGAGATGGACAGGCAGGCTGTAGGGGAGGAGGTAGAAAGAAAGAAAGAAGGGGCAGCGGCACCCATTGCCGGCGCCGCTTCCCTGTTGCCTCCCCCATCCCCGGTTGTATAATTACCTGTTGCTGGGGTCGTGTCAGCGCTGCTTCAGGCCTCCGGGGTGCATCCCCTGCGTCGTTGCTATGCGCTGCATGGCGCGGCGCAATGACGAGTGACATCACTCGTCATTGCGTCTCGCAACGCATAGCAATGATGTAGGGGACGCACACTGGAGGCCTGAAGCAGCGCGGACCCGACCCTGGCAACAGGTAATTATACAACTAGGGATGGGGGAGGCAACGGGGCAGCGGCGACGGCAATGGGTGCCGCTGCCCCTTAAGCCCCCCTGGCTATCGGTGCCGTTGCCCCATTACCGGCGCCGCTTCTCTCCCCCTGGCTATCGGCGCTGGCAATGGGACAGCGGCACCGATAGCCAGGGGGAGAGAAGGGGCAGCGGCGCCGATAGCAGGGGGAGAGAAGCAGCGGTAGCAGGGCTCTAGACCCCAGGAAAGGCAGGGGGAGAGAAGCAGGCAGCGATGGCCTCTCTCCCCCTGCCTTTCCTGGGGGCTCTGTGGGTTGAGAAGCAGTGTATCGGGGTACACACATGCACACACACGCACCCTCATTTTATGAAGGATATTTGGGTAAAAACTTATTTTACCCAAATATCCTTGGTAAAATGAGGGTGCGTGTTATAGGCCGGTGCGTTGTTCACCCCGATAAATACGGTAATGTTCCTTTATGCTGCTACCCTTTTATAATCCATAATTTTTGGGCCAGGTAGTCTAATTACTTGGCGACATAAAAACAGTATGAGTGCATGGTTTGGGAAAATAGATGCAGAAGGACAAATGGATGAAAGGATGGCCGCATCTGGCAACTTTACTGTTTGCTTTTTTTCAATGCAAAGGAGGAGCTTATAATTATTAAAAAGGGTAATTTTGGAGATGGACAGGCAGGCTGTAGGGGAGGAGGTAGGCCTGTATTTTGAACTTAAAAACTCAAATGGGTTTTTGGGTTCAAAATGTGTTTTTTTCACTATTGCTGCTATCCTTTTATAATTCATGTTTGGGCCAGGTAGTCTAATTACTTGGCGACATAATAACAGTATGAGTGCATGGTTTGGGAAAATAGATGCAGAAGGACAAATGGATGAAAGGATGGCCGCATCTGGCAACTTTACTGTTTGCTTTTTTTCAATGCAAAGGAGAAGCGTATAATTATTAAAAATCGTATTTTTGGAGATGGACAGGCAGGCTGTAGGGGAGGAGGTAGGCCTGTATTTTGAACTTAAAAACTCAAATGGGTTTTTGGGTTCAAAATGTGTATTTTTCACTAATGCTGCTATCCTTTTATAAACCATAATTTTTGTTCCAGGTAGTCTAATTACTTGGCGACATAATAACAGTATGAGTGCATGGTTTGGGAAAATAGATGCAGAAGGACAAATGGATGAAAGGATGGCCGCATCTGGCAACTTTACTGTTTGCTTTTTTTCAATGCAAAGGAGGAGCATATAATTATTAAAAATTGTATTTTTGGAGATGGACAGGCAGGCTGTAGGGGAGGAGGTAGGCCTGTATTTTGAACTTAAAAACTCAAATGGGTTTTTGGGTTCAAAATGTGTTTTTTTCACTAATGCTGCTATCCTTTTATAATCCATAATTTTTGGGCAAGGTAGTCTAATTACTTGGCGACATAATAACAGTATGAGTGCATGGTTTGGGAAAATAGATGCAGAAGGACAAATGGATGAATGGATGGCCGCATCTGGCAACTTTACTGTTTGCTTTTTTTCAATGCAAAGGAGGAAAGTATAATTATTAAAAGGGTATTTTTGGAGATGGACAGGCAGGCTGTAGGGGAGGAGGTAGGCCTGTATTTTAACTTAAAAACTCAAATGGGATTTTGGGTTCAAAATGTGTATTTTTCACTAATGCTGCTATCCTTTTATAAACCATAATTTTTGGGCCAGGTAGTCTAATTACTTTGCGACATAATAACAGTATGAGTGCATGGTTTGGGAAAATAGATGCAGAAGGACAAATGGATGAAAGGATGGCCGCATCTGGCAACTTTACTGTTTGCTTTTTTTCTATGCAAAGGAGGAGCGTATAATTATTAAAAAGGGTATTTTTGGAGATGGACAGGCAGGCTGTAGGGGAGGAGGTAGGCCTGTATTTTGAACTTAAAAACTCAAATGGGTTTTTGGGTTCAAAATGTGTATTTTTCACTAATGCTGCTATCCTTTTATAAACCATAATTTTTGGGCCAGGTAGTCTAATTACTTGGCGACATAATAACAGTATGAGTGCATGGTTTGGGAAAATAGATGCAGAAGGACAAATGGATGAAAGGATGGCCGCATCTGGCAACTTTACTGTTTGCTTTTTTCAATGCAAAGGAGGAGCGTATAATTATTAAAAATGGTATTTTTGGAGATGGACAGGCAGGCTGTAGGGGAGGAGGTAGGCCTGTATTTTGAACTTAAAAACTCAAATGGGTTTTTGGGTTCAAAATGTGTTTTTTTCACTAATGCTGCTATCCTTTTATAATCCATAATTTTTGGGCATGGTAGTCTAATTGCTTGGCGACATAATAACAGTATGAGTGCATTGTTTGGGAAAATAGATGCAGAAGGACAAATGGATGAAAGGATGGCCGCATCTGGCAACTTTACTGTTTGCTTTTTTTCAATGCAAAGGAGGAGCGTATAATTATTAAAAAGGGTATTTTTGGAGATGGACAGGCAGGCTGTAGGGGAGGAGGTAGGCCTGTATTTTGAACCTAAAAACTCAAATGGGTTTTTGGGTTCAAAATGTGTATTTTTCACTAATGCTGCTATCCTTTTATAAACCATAATTTTTGGGCCAGGTAGTCTAATTACTTGGCGACATAATAACAGTATGAGTGCATGGTTTGGGAAAATAGATGCAGAAGGACAAATGGATGAAAGGATGGCCGCATCTGGCAACTTTACTGTTTGCTTTTTTTCAATGCAAAGGAGGAGCGTATAATTATTAAAAATGGTATTTTTGGAGATGGACAGGCAGGCTGTAGGGGAGGAGGTAGGCCTGTATTTTGAACTTAAAAACTCAAATGGGTTTTTGGGTTCAAAATGTGTTTTTTTCACTAATGCTGCTATCCTTTTATAATCCATAATTTTTGGGCAAGGTAGTCTAATTACTTGGCGACATAATAACAGTATGAGTGCATGGTTTGGGAAAATAGATGCAGAAGGACAAATGGATGAATGGATGGCCGCATCTGGCAACTTTACTGTTTGCTTTTTTTCAATGCAAAGGAGGAAAGTATAATTATTAAAAGGGTATTTTTGGAGATGGACAGGCAGGCTGTAGGGGAGGAGGTAGGCCTGTATTTTGAACTTAAAACTCAAATGGGTTTTTGGGTTCAAAATGTGTATTTTTCACTAATGCTGCTATCCTTTTATAAACCATAATTTTTGGGCCAGGTAGTCTAATTACTTGGCGACATAATAACAGTATGAGTGCATGGTTTGGGAAAATAGATGCAGAAGGACAAATGGATGAAAGGATGGCCGCATCTGGCAACTTTACTGTTTGCTTTTTTTCAATGCAAAGGAGGAGCGTATAATTATTAAAAAGGGTATTTTTGGAGATGGACAGGCAGGCTGTAGGGGAGGAGGTAGGCCTGTATTTTGAACTTAAAAACTCAAATGGGTTTTTGGGTTCAAAATGTGTATTTTTCACTAATGCTGCTATCCTTTTATAATCCATAATTTTTGGGCATGGTAGTCTAATTACTTGGCGACATAATAACAAAATGAGTGCATGGTTTGGGAAAATATATGCAGAAGGACAAATGGATGAAAGGATGGCCGCATCTGGCAACTTTACTGTTTGCTTTTTTTCAATGCAAAGGAGGAGCGTATGATTATTAAAAAGAGTATTTTCTGGAGATGGACAGGCAGGCTGTAGGGGAGGAGGTAGGCCTGTATTTTGAACTTAAAAACTCAAATGGGTTTTTGGGTTCAAAATGTGTATTTTTCCCTTATGCTGCTATCCTTTTATAATCCATAATTTTTGGGCCAGGTAGTCTAATTACTTGGCGACATAATAACAGTATGAGTGCGTGGTTTGGGAAAATAGATGCAGAAGGACAAATGGATGAAAGGATGGCCGCATCTGGCAACTTTACTGTTTGCTTTTTTTCAATGCAAAGGAGGAGCGTATAATTATTAAAAGGCTATTTTTGGAGATGGACAGGCAGGCTGTAGGGGAGGAGGTAGGCCTGTATTTTGAACTTAAAAACTCAAATGGGTTTTTGGGTTCAAAATGTGTATTTTTCCCTTATGCTGCTATCCTTTTATAATCCATAATTTTTGGGCCAGGTTGTCCGATAACTTGGCAAAGTGAAAACAGTATGAGTGTATGATGGTTACCCCTGCTATCGGCGCTGCTGCCCCTTATCTCCCCCTGGCTATCAGTGCCGCTGCCCCATTGCCGGCGCCGATAGCCAGGGGGAGAGAAACGGCGCCGGCAATGGGGCAGCGATGTCGACAGACAGGGGGAAAGAAGGGGCAGCGGCACCCATTGCCGGCGCCGCTGCCCCTTTGCCTCCCCCATCCCCGGTTGTATAATTACCTGTTGCTGGGGTCGGGTCAGCGCTGCTTCAGGCCTCCGGTGTGCATTCCCTGCATTGTTGCTATGCTTTGCATGGCGCGGCGCAATGATGAGAGACGTCACTCGTCATTGCGTCTCGCAACTTATAGCAATGATGCAGGGGACGCACAACAGAGGCCTGAAGCAGCTCGGACCCGACCCCGGCAACAGGTAATTATACAACTAGGGATGGGGGAGGCAACGGGGCAGCGGCGCCGGCAATGGGTGCCGCTGCCCCTTATGCCCCCCTGGCTATCGGTGCCGTTGCCCCATTACTGGCGCCGCTTCTCTCCCCCTGGCTATCGGCGCTGGCAATGGGACAGCGGCACCGATAGCCAGGGGGAGAGAAGGGGCAGCGGCGCCGATAGCAGGGGGAGAGAAGCGGCGGTAGCAGGGCTCTAGACCCCAGGAAAGGCAGGGGGAGAGGAGTAGGCAGCGACGGCCTCTCTCCCCCTGCCTTTCCTGGGGGCTCTGTGGGTTGAGAAGCAGTGTTTCGGGGTACACACACATGCACACACACGCACCCTCATTTTATGAAGGATATTTGGGTAAAAACTTTTTTTACCCAAATATCCTTGGTAAAATGAGGGTGCGTGTTATAGGCCGGTGCGATGTACACCCCGATAAATACGGTAATGTTCCCTTATGCTGCTACCCTTTTATAATCCATAATTTTTGGGCCAAGTAGTCTAATTACTTGGCGACATAATAACAGTATGAGTGCATGGTTTGGGAAAATAGATGAAGAAGGACAAATGGATGAAAGGATGGCCGCATCTGGCAACTTTACTGTTTGCTTTTTTTCAATGCAAAGGAGGAGCGTATAATTATTAAAAAGGGTATTTTTGGAGATGGACAGGCAGGCTGTAGGGGAGGAGGTAGGCCTGTATTTTGAACTTAAAAACTCAAATGGGTTTTTGGGTTCAAAATGTGTATTTTTCCCTTATGCTGCTATCCTTTTATAATCCATAATTTTGGGGCCAGGTTGTCCGATAACTTGGCAAAGTGAAAACAGTATGAGTGTATGATGGTTTGGGAACATAGGTGTAGAAGCACAAATCGATGAAAGGATAGCAGCATTTGGCAACTTAACTGTTTGTTTTTCCAAAGCAAATGAAGAGTGCTTAATTATTAAAAAAGGGTATTTTTGGAGATGGACAGGCAGGCTGATGGGGAGGAGGTAGGCCTGTATTTTGAACTTAAAAACTCAAATGGGTTTTTGGGTTCAAAATATGTATTTTTCCCTTATGCTGCTATCCTTTTATAATCCATAATTTTTGGGCCAGGTAGTGTAATTACTTGGCGACATAATAACAGTATGAGTGCATGGTTTGGGAAAATAGATGCAGAAGGACAAATGGATGAAAGGATGGCCGCATCTGGCACATTTACTGTTTGCTTTTTTTCAATGCAAAGGAGGAGCGTATAATTATTAAAAAGGGTATTTTTGGAGATGGACAGGCAGGCTGTAGGGGAGGAGGTAGAAAGAAAGAAAGAAGGGGCAGCGGCACCCATTGCCGGCGCCGCTTCCCTGTTGCCTCCCCCATCCCCGGTTGTATAATTACCTGTTGCTGGGGTCGTGTCAGCGCTGCTTCAGGCCTCCGGGGTGCATCCCCTGCGTCGTTGCTATGCGCTGCATGGCGCGGCGCAATGACGAGTGACATCACTCGTCATTGCGTCTCGCAACGCATAGCAATGATGTAGGGGACGCACACTGGAGGCCTGAAGCAGCGCGGACCCGACCCTGGCAACAGGTAATTATACAACTAGGGATGGGGGAGGCAACGGGGCAGCGGCGACGGCAATGGGTGCCGCTGCCCCTTAAGCCCCCCTGGCTATCGGTGCCGTTGCCCCATTACCGGCGCCGCTTCTCTCCCCCTGGCTATCGGCGCTGGCAATGGGACAGCGGCACCGATAGCCAGGGGGAGAGAAGGGGCAGCGGCGCCGATAGCAGGGGGAGAGAAGCAGCGGTAGCAGGGCTCTAGACCCCAGGAAAGGCAGGGGGAGAGAAGCAGGCAGCGATGGCCTCTCTCCCCCTGCCTTTCCTGGGGGCTCTGTGGGTTGAGAAGCAGTGTATCGGGGTACACACATGCACACACACGCACCCTCATTTTATGAAGGATATTTGGGTAAAAACTTATTTTACCCAAATATCCTTGGTAAAATGAGGGTGCGTGTTATAGGCCGGTGCGTTGTTCACCCCGATAAATACGGTAATGTTCCTTTATGCTGCTACCCTTTTATAATCCATAATTTTTGGGCCAGGTAGTCTAATTACTTGGCGACATAAAAACAGTATGAGTGCATGGTTTGGGAAAATAGATGCAGAAGGACAAATGGATGAAAGGATGGCCGCATCTGGCAACTTTACTGTTTGCTTTTTTTCAATGCAAAGGAGGAGCTTATAATTATTAAAAAGGGTAATTTTGGAGATGGACAGGCAGGCTGTAGGGGAGGAGGTAGGCCTGTATTTTGAACTTAAAAACTCAAATGGGTTTTTGGGTTCAAAATGTGTTTTTTTCACTATTGCTGCTATCCTTTTATAATTCATGTTTGGGCCAGGTAGTCTAATTACTTGGCGACATAATAACAGTATGAGTGCATGGTTTGGGAAAATAGATGCAGAAGGACAAATGGATGAAAGGATGGCCGCATCTGGCAACTTTACTGTTTGCTTTTTTTCAATGCAAAGGAGAAGCGTATAATTATTAAAAATCGTATTTTTGGAGATGGACAGGCAGGCTGTAGGGGAGGAGGTAGGCCTGTATTTTGAACTTAAAAACTCAAATGGGTTTTTGGGTTCAAAATGTGTATTTTTCACTAATGCTGCTATCCTTTTATAAACCATAATTTTTGTTCCAGGTAGTCTAATTACTTGGCGACATAATAACAGTATGAGTGCATGGTTTGGGAAAATAGATGCAGAAGGACAAATGGATGAAAGGATGGCCGCATCTGGCAACTTTACTGTTTGCTTTTTTTCAATGCAAAGGAGGAGCATATAATTATTAAAAATTGTATTTTTGGAGATGGACAGGCAGGCTGTAGGGGAGGAGGTAGGCCTGTATTTTGAACTTAAAAACTCAAATGGGTTTTTGGGTTCAAAATGTGTTTTTTTCACTAATGCTGCTATCCTTTTATAATCCATAATTTTTGGGCAAGGTAGTCTAATTACTTGGCGACATAATAACAGTATGAGTGCATGGTTTGGGAAAATAGATGCAGAAGGACAAATGGATGAATGGATGGCCGCATCTGGCAACTTTACTGTTTGCTTTTTTTCAATGCAAAGGAGGAAAGTATAATTATTAAAAGGGTATTTTTGGAGATGGACAGGCAGGCTGTAGGGGAGGAGGTAGGCCTGTATTTTAACTTAAAAACTCAAATGGGATTTTGGGTTCAAAATGTGTATTTTTCACTAATGCTGCTATCCTTTTATAAACCATAATTTTTGGGCCAGGTAGTCTAATTACTTTGCGACATAATAACAGTATGAGTGCATGGTTTGGGAAAATAGATGCAGAAGGACAAATGGATGAAAGGATGGCCGCATCTGGCAACTTTACTGTTTGCTTTTTTTCTATGCAAAGGAGGAGCGTATAATTATTAAAAAGGGTATTTTTGGAGATGGACAGGCAGGCTGTAGGGGAGGAGGTAGGCCTGTATTTTGAACTTAAAAACTCAAATGGGTTTTTGGGTTCAAAATGTGTATTTTTCACTAATGCTGCTATCCTTTTATAAACCATAATTTTTGGGCCAGGTAGTCTAATTACTTGGCGACATAATAACAGTATGAGTGCATGGTTTGGGAAAATAGATGCAGAAGGACAAATGGATGAAAGGATGGCCGCATCTGGCAACTTTACTGTTTGCTTTTTTCAATGCAAAGGAGGAGCGTATAATTATTAAAAATGGTATTTTTGGAGATGGACAGGCAGGCTGTAGGGGAGGAGGTAGGCCTGTATTTTGAACTTAAAAACTCAAATGGGTTTTTGGGTTCAAAATGTGTTTTTTTCACTAATGCTGCTATCCTTTTATAATCCATAATTTTTGGGCATGGTAGTCTAATTGCTTGGCGACATAATAACAGTATGAGTGCATTGTTTGGGAAAATAGATGCAGAAGGACAAATGGATGAAAGGATGGCCGCATCTGGCAACTTTACTGTTTGCTTTTTTTCAATGCAAAGGAGGAGCGTATAATTATTAAAAAGGGTATTTTTGGAGATGGACAGGCAGGCTGTAGGGGAGGAGGTAGGCCTGTATTTTGAACCTAAAAACTCAAATGGGTTTTTGGGTTCAAAATGTGTATTTTTCACTAATGCTGCTATCCTTTTATAAACCATAATTTTTGGGCCAGGTAGTCTAATTACTTGGCGACATAATAACAGTATGAGTGCATGGTTTGGGAAAATAGATGCAGAAGGACAAATGGATGAAAGGATGGCCGCATCTGGCAACTTTACTGTTTGCTTTTTTTCAATGCAAAGGAGGAGCGTATAATTATTAAAAATGGTATTTTTGGAGATGGACAGGCAGGCTGTAGGGGAGGAGGTAGGCCTGTATTTTGAACTTAAAAACTCAAATGGGTTTTTGGGTTCAAAATGTGTTTTTTTCACTAATGCTGCTATCCTTTTATAATCCATAATTTTTGGGCAAGGTAGTCTAATTACTTGGCGACATAATAACAGTATGAGTGCATGGTTTGGGAAAATAGATGCAGAAGGACAAATGGATGAATGGATGGCCGCATCTGGCAACTTTACTGTTTGCTTTTTTTCAATGCAAAGGAGGAAAGTATAATTATTAAAAGGGTATTTTTGGAGATGGACAGGCAGGCTGTAGGGGAGGAGGTAGGCCTGTATTTTGAACTTAAAACTCAAATGGGTTTTTGGGTTCAAAATGTGTATTTTTCACTAATGCTGCTATCCTTTTATAAACCATAATTTTTGGGCCAGGTAGTCTAATTACTTGGCGACATAATAACAGTATGAGTGCATGGTTTGGGAAAATAGATGCAGAAGGACAAATGGATGAAAGGATGGCCGCATCTGGCAACTTTACTGTTTGCTTTTTTTCAATGCAAAGGAGGAGCGTATAATTATTAAAAAGGGTATTTTTGGAGATGGACAGGCAGGCTGTAGGGGAGGAGGTAGGCCTGTATTTTGAACTTAAAAACTCAAATGGGTTTTTGGGTTCAAAATGTGTATTTTTCACTAATGCTGCTATCCTTTTATAATCCATAATTTTTGGGCATGGTAGTCTAATTACTTGGCGACATAATAACAAAATGAGTGCATGATTTGGGAAAATATATGCAGAAGGACAAATGGATGAAAGGATGGCCGCATCTGGCAACTTTACTGTTTGCTTTTTTTCAATGCAAAGGAGGAGCGTATGATTATTAAAAAGAGTATTTTCTGGAGATGGACAGGCAGGCTGTAGGGGAGGAGGTAGGCCTGTATTTTGAACTTAAAAACTCAAATGGGTTTTTGGGTTCAAAATGTGTATTTTTCCCTTATGCTGCTATCCTTTTATAATCCATAATTTTTGGGCCAGGTAGTCTAATTACTTGGCGACATAATAACAGTATGAGTGCGTGGTTTGGGAAAATAGATGCAGAAGGACAAATGGATGAAAGGATGGCCGCATCTGGCAACTTTACTGTTTGCTTTTTTTCAATGCAAAGGAGGAGCGTATAATTATTAAAAGGCTATTTTTGGAGATGGACAGGCAGGCTGTAGGGGAGGAGGTAGGCCTGTATTTTGAACTTAAAAACTCAAATGGGTTTTTGGGTTCAAAATGTGTATTTTTCCCTTATGCTGCTATCCTTTTATAATCCATAATTTTTGGGCCAGGTTGTCCGATAACTTGGCAAAGTGAAAACAGTATGAGTGTATGATGGTTACCCCTGCTATCGGCGCTGCTGCCCCTTATCTCCCCCTGGCTATCAGTGCCGCTGCCCCATTGCCGGCGCCGATAGCCAGGGGGAGAGAAACGGCGCCGGCAATGGGGCAGCGATGTCGACAGACAGGGGGAAAGAAGGGGCAGCGGCACCCATTGCCGGCGCCGCTGCCCCTTTGCCTCCCCCATCCCCGGTTGTATAATTACCTGTTGCTGGGGTCGGGTCAGCGCTGCTTCAGGCCTCCGGTGTGCATTCCCTGCATTGTTGCTATGCTTTGCATGGCGCGGCGCAATGATGAGAGACGTCACTCGTCATTGCGTCTCGCAACTTATAGCAATGATGCAGGGGACGCACAACAGAGGCCTGAAGCAGCTCGGACCCGACCCCGGCAACAGGTAATTATACAACTAGGGATGGGGGAGGCAACGGGGCAGCGGCGCCGGCAATGGGTGCCGCTGCCCCTTATGCCCCCCTGGCTATCGGTGCCGTTGCCCCATTACTGGCGCCGCTTCTCTCCCCCTGGCTATCGGCGCTGGCAATGGGACAGCGGCACCGATAGCCAGGGGGAGAGAAGGGGCAGCGGCGCCGATAGCAGGGGGAGAGAAGCGGCGGTAGCAGGGCTCTAGACCCCAGGAAAGGCAGGGGGAGAGGAGTAGGCAGCGACGGCCTCTCTCCCCCTGCCTTTCCTGGGGGCTCTGTGGGTTGAGAAGCAGTGTTTCGGGGTACACACACATGCACACACACGCACCCTCATTTTATGAAGGATATTTGGGTAAAAACTTTTTTTACCCAAATATCCTTGGTAAAATGAGGGTGCGTGTTATAGGCCGGTGCGATGTACACCCCGATAAATACGGTAATGTTCCCTTATGCTGCTACCCTTTTATAATCCATAATTTTTGGGCCAGGTAGTCTAATTACTTGGCGACATAATAACAGTATGAGTGCATGGTTTGGGAAAATAGATGAAGAAGGACAAATGGATGAAAGGATGGCCGCATCTGGCAACTTTACTGTTTGCTTTTTTTCAATGCAAAGGAGGAGCGTATAATTATTAAAAAGGGTATTTTTGGAGATGGACAGGCAGGCTGTAGGGGAGGAGGTAGGCCTGTATTTTGAACTTAAAAACTCAAATGGGTTTTTGGGCTCAAAATGTGTTTTTTTCACTAATGCTGCTATCCTTTTATAATTCATAATGTTTGGGCCAGGTAGTCTAATTACTTGGCGACATAATAACAGTATGAGTGCATGGTTTGGGAAAATAGATGCAGAAGGACAAATGGATGAAAGGATGGCCGCATCTGGCAACTTTATTGTTTGCTTTTTTTCAATGCAAAGGAGGAGCGTATAATTATTAAAAAGGGTATTTTTGGAGATGGACAGGCAGGCTGTAGGGGAGGAGGTAGGCCTGTATTTTGAACTTAAAAACTCAAATGGGTTTTTGGGTTCAAAATGTGTATTTTTCCCTTATGCTGCTATCCTTTTATAATCCATAATTTTAGGGCCAGGTAGTCTAATTACTTGGCGACATAATAACAGTATGAGTGCGTGGTTTGGGAAAATAGATGCAGAAGGACAAATGGATGAAAGGATGGCCGCATCTGGCAACTTTACTGTTTGCTTTTTTTCAATGCAAAGGAGGAGCGTATAATTATTAAAAGGCTATTTTTGGAGATGGACAGGCAGGCTGTAGGGGAGGAGGTAGGCCTGTATTTTGAACTTAAAAAGTCAAATGGGTTTTTGGGTTCAAAATGTGTATTTTTCCCTTATGCTGCTATCCTTTTATAATCCATAATTTTGCGGCCAGGTTGTCCGATAACTTGGCAAAGTGAAAACAGTATGAGTGTATGATGGTTTGGGAACATAGGTGTAGAAGCACAAATCGATGAAAGGATAGCAGCATTTGGCAACTTAACTGTTTGTTTTTCCAAAGCAAATGAAGAGTGCTTAATTATTAAAAAAGGGTATTTTTGGAGATGGACAGGCAGGCTGATGGGGAGGAGGTAGGCCTGTATTTTGAACTTAAAAACTCAAATGGGTTTTTGGGTTCAAAATATGTATTTTTCCCTTATGCTGCTATCCTTTTATAATCCATAATTTTTGGGCCAGGTAGTGTAATTACTTGGCGACATAATAACAGTATGAGTGCATGGTTTGGGAAAATAGATGCAGAAGGACAAATGGATGAAAGGATGGCCGCATCTGGCACATTTACTGTTTGCTTTTTTTCAATGCAAAGGAGGAGCGTATAATTATTAAAAAGGGTATTTTTGGAGATGGACAGGCAGGCTGTAGGGGAGGAGGTAGAAAGAAAGAAAGAAGGGGCAGCGGCACCCATTGCCGGCGCCGCTTCTCTGTTGCCTCCCCCATCCCCGGTTGTATAATTACCTGTTGCTGGGGTCGTGTCAGCGCTGCTTCAGGCCTCCGGGGTGCATCCCCTGCGTCGTTGCTATGCGCTGCATGGCGCGGCGCAATGACGAGTGACATCACTCGTCATTGCGTCTCGCAACGCATAGCAATGATGTAGGGGACGCACACCGGAGGCCTGAAGCAGCGCGGACCCGACCCTGGCAACAGGTAATTATACAACTAGGGATGGGGGAGGCAACGGGGCAGCGGCGACGGCAATGGGTGCCGCTGCCCCTTAAGCCCCCCTGGCTATCGGTGCCGTTGCCCCATTACCGGCGCCGCTTCTCTCCCCCTGGCTATCGGCGCTGGCAATGGGACAGCGGCACCGATAGCCAGGGGGAGAGAAGGGGCAGCGGCGCCGATAGCAGGGGGAGAGAAGCAGCGGTAGCAGGGCTCTAGACCCCAGGAAAGGCAGGGGGAGAGAAGCAGGCAGCGATGGCCTCTCTCCCCCTGCCTTTCCTGGGGGCTCTGTGGGTTGAGAAGCAGTGTATCGGGGTACACACATGCACACACACGCACCCTCATTTTATGAAGGATATTTGGGTAAAAACTTATTTTACCCAAATATCCTTGGTAAAATGAGGGTGCGTGTTATAGGCCGGTGCGTTGTACACCCCGATAAATACGGTAATGTTCCTTTATGCTGCTACCCTTTTATAATCCATAATTTTTGGGCCAGGTAGTCTAATTACTTGGCGACATAAAAACAGTATGAGTGCATGGTTTGGGAAAATAGATGCAGAAGGACAAATGGATGAAAGGATGGCCGCATCTGGCAACTTTACTGTTTGCTTTTTTTCAATGCAAAGGAGGAGCTTATAATTATTAAAAAGGGTAATTTTGGAGATGGACAGGCAGGCTGTAGGGGAGGAGGTAGGCCTGTATTTTGAACTTAAAAACTCAAATGGGTTTTTGGGTTCAAAATGTGTTTTTTTCACTATTGCTGCTATCCTTTTATAATTCATGTTTGGGCCAGGTAGTCTAATTACTTGGCGACATAATAACAGTATGAGTGCATGGTTTGGGAAAATAGATGCAGAAGGACAAATGGATGAAAGGATGGCCGCATCTGGCAACTTTACTGTTTGCTTTTTTTCAATGCAAAGGAGAAGCGTATAATTATTAAAAATCGTATTTTTGGAGATGGACAGGCAGGCTGTAGGGGAGGAGGTAGGCCTGTATTTTGAACTTAAAAACTCAAATGGGTTTTTGGGTTCAAAATGTGTATTTTTCACTAATGCTGCTATCCTTTTATAAACCATAATTTTTGTTCCAGGTAGTCTAATTACTTGGCGACATAATAACAGTATGAGTGCATGGTTTGGGAAAATAGATGCAGAAGGACAAATGGATGAAAGGATGGCCGCATCTGGCAACTTTACTGTTTGCTTTTTTTCAATGCAAAGGAGGAGCGTATAATTATTAAAAGGGTATTTTTGGAGATGGACAGGCAGGCTGTAGGGGAGGAGGTAGGCCTGTATTTTGAACTTAAAAACTCAAATGGGTTTTTGGGTTCAAAATGTGTTTTTTTCACTAATGCTGCTATCCTTTTATAATCCATAATTTTTGGGCCAGGTAGTCTAATTACTTGGCGACATAATAACAGTATGAGTGCATGGTTTGGGAAAATAGATGCAGAAGGACAAATGGATGAATGGATGGCCGCATCTGGCAACTTTACTGTTTGCTTTTTTTCAATGCAAAGGAGGAAAGTATAATTATTAAAAGGGTATTTTTGGAGATGGACAGGCAGGCTGTAGGGGGAGGAGGTAGGCCTGTATTTTAACTTAAAAACTCAAATGGGATTTTGGGTTCAAAATGTGTATTTTTCACTAATGCTGCTATCCTTTTATAAACCATAATTTTTGGGCCAGGTAGTCTAATTACTTTGCGACATAATAACAGTATGAGTGCATGGTTTGGGAAAATAGATGCAGAAGGACAAATGGATGAAAGGATGGCCGCATCTGGCAACTTTACTGTTTGCTTTTTTTCAATGCAAAGGAGGAGCGTATAATTATTAAAAGGCTATTTTTGGAGATGGACAGGCAGGCTGTAGGGGAGGAGGTAGGCCTGTATTTTGAACTTAAAAACTCAAACGGGTTTTTGGGTTCAAAATGTGTTTTTTTCACTAATGCTGCTATCCTTTTATAATCCATAATTTTTGGGCAAGGTAGTCTAATTACTTGGCGACATAATAGCAGTATGAGTGCATGGTTTGGGAAAATAGATGCAGAAGGACAAATGGATGAATGGATGGCCGCATCTGGCAACTTTACTGTTTGCTTTTTTTCAATGCAAAGGAGGAAAGTATAATTATTAAAAGGGTATTTTTGGAGATGGACAGGCAGGCTGTAGGGGAGGAGGTAGGCCTGTATTTTGAACTTAAAAACTCAAATGGGTTTTTGTGTTCAAAATGTGTATTTTTCCCTTATGCTGCTATCCTTTTATAATCCATAATTTTTGGGCCAGGTAGTCTAATTACTTGGCGACATAATAACAGTATGAGTGCGTGGTTTGGGAAAATAGATGCAGAAGGACAAATGGATGAAAGGATGGCCGCATCTGGCAACTTTACTGTTTGCTTTTTTTCAATGCAAAGGAGGAGCGTATAATTATTACAAGGCTATTTTTGGAGATGGACAGGCAGGCTGTAGGGGAGGAGGTAGGCCTGTATTTTGAACTTAAAAACTCAAATGGGTTTTTGGGTTCAAAATGTGTATTTTTCCCTTATGCTGCTATCCTTTTATAATCCATCATTTTGGGGCCAGGTTGTCCGATAACTTGGCAAAGTGAAAACAGTATGAGTGTATGATGGTTTGGGAACATAGGTGTAGAAGCACAAATCGATGAAAGGATAGCAGCATATGGCAACTTAACTGTTTGTTTTTCCAAAGCAAATGAAGAGTGCATAATTATTAAAAAAGGGTATTTTGGGAGATGGACAGGCAGGCTGATGGGGAGGAGGTAGGCCTGTATTTTGAACTTAAAAACTCAAATGGGTTTTTGGGTTCAAAATATGTATTTTTCCCTTATGCTGCTATCCTTTTATAATCCATAATTTTTGGGCCAGGTAGTCTAATTACTTGGCGACATAATAACAGTATGAGTGCATGGTTTGGGAAAATAGATGCAGAAGGACAAATGGATGAAAGGATGGCCGCATCTGGCACCTTTACTGTTTGCTTTTTTTCAATGCAAAGGAGGAGCGTATAATTATTAAAAAGGGTATTTTTGGAGATGGACAGGCAGGCTGTAGGGGAGGAGGTAGAAAGAAAGAAAGAAGGGGCAGCGGCACCCATTGCCGGCGCCGCTTCCCTGTTGCCTCCCCCATCCCCGGTTGTATAATTACCTGTTGCTGGGGTCGGGTCAGCGCTGCTTCAGGCCTCCGGGGTGCATCCCCTGCGTCGTTGCTATGCGCTGCATGGCGCGGCGCAATGACGAGTGACGAGAGACACTCGTCATTGCGTCTCGCAACGCATAGCAATGATGTAGGGGACGCACACCGGAGGCCTGAAGCAGCGCGGACCCGACCCCGGCAACAGGTAATTATACAACTAGGGATGGGGGAGGCAACGGGGCAGCGGCGACGGCAATGGGTGCTGCTGCCCCTTAAGTCCCCCTGGCTATCGGTGCCGTTGCCCCATTACCGGCGCCGCTTCTCTCCCCCTGGCTATCGGCGCTGGCAATGGGACAGCGGCACCGATAGCCAGGGGGAGAGAAGGGGCAGCGGCGCCGATAGCAGGGGGAGAGAAGCGGCGGTAGCAGGGCTCTAGACCCCAGGAAAGGCAGGGGGAGAGAAGCAGGCAGCGATGGCCTCTCTCCCCCTGCCTTTCCTGGGGGCTCTGTGGGTTGAGAAGCAGTGTATCGGGGTACACACATGCACACACACGCACCCTCATTTTATGAAGGATATTTGGGTAAAAACTTTTTTTACCCAAATATCCTTGGTAAAATGAGGGTGCGTGTTATAGGCCGGTGCGTTGTACACCCCGATAAATACGGTAATGTTCCCTTATGCTGCTACCCTTTTATAATCCATAATTTTTGGGCCAGGTAGTCTAATTACTTGGCGACATAATAACAGTATGAGTGCATGGTTTGGGAAAATAGATGCAGAAGGACAAATGGATGAAAGGATGGCCGCATCTGGCAACTTTACTGTTTGCTTTTTTTCAATGCAAAGGAGAAGCGTATAATTATTAAAAATCATATTTTTGGAGATGGACAGGCAGGCTGTAGGGGAGGAGGTAGGCCTGTATTTTGAACTTAAAAACTCAAATGGGTTTTTGGGTTCAAAATGTGTTTTTTTCACTAATGCTGCTATACTTGGCGACATAATAACAGTATGAGTGCATGGTTTGGGAAAATAGATGCAGAAGGACAAATGGATGAAAGGAAGGCCGCATCTGGCAACTTTACTGTTTGCTTTTTTTCAATGCAAAGGAGGAGCGTATAATTATTAAAAGGCTATTTTTGGAGATGGACAGGCAGGCTGTAGGGGAGGAGGTAGGCCTGTATTTTGAACTTAAAAACTCAAATGGGTTTTTGGGTTCAAAATGTGTATTTTTCACTAATGCTGCTATCCTTTTATAAACCATAATTTTTGGGCCAGGTAGTCTAATTACTTTGCGACATAATAACAGTATGAGTGCATGGTTTGGGAAAATAGATGCAGAAGGACAAATGGATGAAAGGATGGCCGCATCTGTCAACTTTACTGTTTGCTTTTTTTCAATGCAAAGAAGGAGCGTATAATTATTAAAAGGCTATTTTTGGAGATGGACAGGCAGGCTGTAGGGGAGGAGGTAGGCCTGTATTTTGAACTTAAAAACTCAAATGGGTTTTTGGGTTCAAAATGTGTATTTTTCACTAATGCTGCTATCCTTTTATAAACCATAATTTTTGGGCCAGGTAGTCTAATTACTTGGCGACATAATAACAGTATGAGTGCATGGTTTGGGAAAATAGATGCAGAAGGACAAATGGATGAAAGGATGGCCGCATCTGGCAACTTTACTGTTTGCTTTTTTCCAATGCAAAGGAGGAGCGTATAATTATTAAAAATGGTATTTTTGGAGATGGACAGGCAGGCTGTAGGGGAGGAGGTAGGCCTGTATTTTGAACTTAAAAACTCAAATGGGTTTTTGGGTTCAAAATGTGTATTTTTCCCTTATGCTGCTATCCTTTTATAATCCATAATTTTGGGGCCAGGTTGTCCGATATCTTGGCAAAGTGAAAACAGTATGAGTGTATGATGGTTACCCCTGCTATCGGCGCTGCTGCCCCTTATCTCCCCCTGGCTATCAGTGCCGCTGCCCCATTGCCGGCGCCGATAGCCAGGGGGAGAGAAACGGCGCCGGCAATGGGGCAGCGATGTCGACAGACAGGGGGAAAGAAGGGGCAGCGGCACCCATTGCCGGCGCCGCTGCCCCGTTGCCTCTCCCATCCCCGGTTGTATAATTACCTGTTGCTGGGGTCGGGTCAGCGCTGCTTCAGGCCTCCGGTGTGCATTCCCTGCATCGTTGCTATGCTTTGCATGGCGCGGCGCAATGATGAGAGACGTTACTCGTCATTGCGTCTCGCAACTTATAGCAATGATGCAGGGGACGCACAACAGAGGCCTGAAGCAGCTCGGACCCGACCCCGGCAACAGGTAATTATACAACTAGGGATGGGGGAGGCAACGGGGCAGCGGCGCCGGCAATGGGTGCTGCTGCCCCTTATGCCCCCCTGGCTATCGGTGCCGTTGCCCCATTACCGGCGCCGCTTCTCTCCCCCTGGCTATCGGCGCTGGCAATGGGACAGCGGCACCGATAGCCAGGGGGAGAGAAGGGGCAGCGGCGCCGATAGCAGGGGGAGAGAAGCGGCGGTAGCAGGGCTCTAGACCCCAGAAAAGGCAGGGGGAGAGAAGCAGGCAGCGACGGCCTCTCTCCCCCTGCCTTTCCTGGGGGCTCTGTGGGTTGAGAAGCAGTGTATCGGGGTACACACATGCACACACACGCACCCTCATTTTATGAAGGATATTTGGGTAAAAAAATTCTTTTACCCAAATATCCTTGGTAAAATGAGGGTGTGTGTTATAGGCGGATGCGTGGTACACCCCGATAAATACGGTAATGTTCCCTTATGCTGCTACCCTTTTATAATCCATAATTTTTGGGCCAGGTAGTCTAATTACTTGGCGACATAATAACAGTATGAGTGCATGGTTTGGGAAAATAGATGCAGAAGGACAAATGGATGAAAGGATGGCCGCATCTGGCAACTTTACTGTTTGCTTTTTTTCAATGCAAAGGAGGAGCGTATAATTATTAAAAAGGGTATTTTTGGAGATGGACAGGCAGGCTGTAGGGGAGGAGGTAGGCCTGTATTTTGAACTTAAAAACTCAAATGGGTTTTTGAGTTCAAAATGTGTATTTTTCACTAATGCTGCTATCCTTTTATAAACCATAATTTTTGGGCCAGGTAGTCTAATTACTTGGCGACATAATAACAGTATGAGTGCATGGTTTGGGAAAATAGATGCAGAAGGACAAATGGATGAAAGGATGGCTGCATCTGGCAACTTTACTGTTTGCTTTTTTTCAATGCAAAGGAGGAGCGTATAATTATTAAAAAATTTATTTTTGGAGATGGACAGGCAGGCTGTAGGGGAGGAGGTAGGCCTGTATTTTGAACTTAAAAACTCAGATGGGTTTTTGGGTTCAAAATGTGTTTTTTTCACTAATGCTGCTATCCTTTTATAATTCATAATGTTTGGGCCAGGTAGTCTAATTACTTGGCGACATAATAACAGTATGAGTGCATGGTTTGGGAAAATAGATGCAGAAGGACAAATGGATGAAAGGATGGCCGCATCTGGCAACTTTACTGTTTGCTTTTTTTCAATGCAAAGGAGGAGCGTTTAATTATTAAAAAGGGTATTTTTGGAGATGGACAGGCAGGCTGTAGGGGAGGAGGTATGCCTGTATTTTGAACTTAAAAACTCAAATGGGTTTTTGTGTTCAAAATGTGTATTTTTCCCTTATGCTGCTATCCTTTTATAATCCATAATTTTTGGGCCAGGTAGTCTAATTACTTGGCGACATAATAACAGTATGAGTGCGTGGTTTGGGAAAATAGATGCAGAAGGACAAATGGATGAAAGGATGGCCGCATCTGGCAACTTTACTGTTTGCTTTTTTTCAATGCAAAGGAGGAGCGTTTAATTATTAAAAAGGGTATTTTTGGAGATGGACAGGCAGGCTGTAGGGGAGGAGGTAGGCCTGTATTTTGAACTTAAAAACTCAAATGGGTTTTTGTGTTCAAAATGTGTATTTTTCCCTAATGCTGCTATCCTTTTATAATCCATAATTTTTGGGCCAGGTAGTCTAATTACTTGGCGACATAATAACAGTATGAGTGCGTGGTTTGGGAAAATAGATGCAGAAGGACAAATGGATGAAAGGATGGCCGCATCTGGCAACTTTACTGTTTGCTTTTTTTCAATGCAAAGGAGGAGCGTATAATTATTACAAGGCTATTTTTGGAGATGGACAGGCAGGCTGTAGGTGAGGAGGTAGGCCTGAATTTTGAACTTAAAAACTCAAATGGGTTTTTGGGTTCAAAATGTGTATTTTTCCCTTATGCTGCTATCCTTTTATAATCCATAATTTTGGGGCCAGGTTGTCCGATAACTTGGCAAAGTGAAAACAGTATGAGTGTATGATGGTTTGGGAACATAGGTGTAGAAGCACAAATCGATGAAAGGATAGCAGCATATGGCAACTTAACTGTTTGTTTTTCCAAAGCAAATGAAGAGTGCATAATTATTAAAAAAGGGTATTTTGGGAGATGGACAGGCAGGCTGATGGGGAGGAGGTAGGCCTGTATTTTGAACTTAAAAACTCAAATGGGTTTTTGGGTTCAAAATATGTATTTTTCCCTTATGCTGCTATCCTTTTATAAACCATAATTTTTGGGCCAGGTAGTCTAATTACTTGGCGACATAATAACAGTATGAGTGCATGGTTTGGGAAAATAGATGCAGAAGGACAAATGGATGAAAGGATGGCCGCATCTGGCAACTTTACTGTTTGCTTTTTTCAATGCAAAGGAGGAGCGTATAATTATTAAAAAGGGTATTTTTGGAGATGGACAGGCAGGCTGTAGGGGAGGAGGTAGGCCTGTATTTTGAACTTAAAAACTCAAATGGGTTTTTGGGTTCAAAATGTGTATTTTTCCCTTATGCTGCTATGCTTTTATAATCCATAATTTTGGGGCCAGGTTGTCCGATAACTTGGCAAAGTGAAAACAGTATGAGTGTATGATGGTTACCCCTGCTATCGGCGCTGCTGCCCCTTCTCTCCCCCTGGCTATCAGTGCCGCTGCCCCATTGCCGGCGCCGATAGCCAGGGGAGAGAAACGGCGCCGGCAATGGGGCAGCGATGTCGGAGACAGGGGGAAAGAAGGGGCAGCGGCACCCATTGCCGGCGCCGCTGCCCCGTTGCCTCCCCCATCCCCGGTTGTATAATTACCTGTTGCTGGGGTCGGGTCAGCGCTGCTTCAGGCCTCCGGTGTGCATTCCCTGCGTCATTGCTATGCTTTGCATGGCGCGGCGCAATGACGAGAGACGTCACTCGTCATTGCGTCTCGCAACGCATAGCAATGATGCAGGGGACGCACAACAGAGGCCTGAAGCAGCTCGGACCCGACCCCGGCAACAGGTAATTATACAACTAGGGATGGGGGAGGCAACGGGGCAGCGGCGCCGGCAATAGGTGCCGCTGCCCCTTATGCCCCCCTGGCTATCGGTGCCGTTGCCCCATTACCGGCGCCTCTTTCCCCCTGTCTATCGGCGCTGGCAATGGTACAGCGGCACCGATAGCCAGGGGGAGAGAAGGGGCAGCGGCGCCGATAGCAGGGGGAGAGAAGCGGCGTTAGCAGGGATCTAGACCCCAGGAAAGGCAGGGGGAGAGAAGCAGGCAGCGACGGCCTCTCTCCCCCTGCCTTTCCTGGGGGCTCTGTGGGTTGAGAAGCAGTGTTTCGGGGTACACACATGCACACACACGCACCCTCATTTTATGAAGGATATTTGGGTAAAAACTTTTTTTACTCAAATATCCTTGGTAAAATGAGGGTGCGTGTTATAGGCCAGTGCGATGTACACCCCGATAAATACGGTAATGTTCCCTTATGCTGCTACCCTTTTATAATCCATAATTTTTGGGCCAGGTAGTCTAATTACTTGGCGACATAATAACAGTATGAGTGCATGGTTTGGGAAAATAGATGCAGAAGGACAAATGGATGAAAGGATGGCCGCATCTGGCAACTTTACTGTTTGCTTTTTTTCAATGCAAAGGAGGAGCGTATAATTATTAAAAATTGTATTTTTGGAGATGGACAGGCAGGCTGTAGGGGAGGAGGTAGGCCTGTATTTTGAACTTAAAAACTCAAATGGGTTTTTGGGTTCAAAATGTGTTTTTTTCACTAATGCTGCTATCCTTTTATAATCCATAATTTTTGGGCAAGGTAGTCTAATTACTTGGCGACATAATAACAGTATGAGTGCATGGTTTGGGAAAATAGATGCAGAAGGACAAATGGATGAAAGGATGGCCGCATCTGGCAACTTTACTGTTTGCTTTTTTTCAATGCAAAGGAGGAGCGTATAATTATTAAAAGGGTATTTTTGGAGATGGACAGGCAGGCTGTAGGGGAGGAGGTAGGCCTGTATTTTGAACTTAAAAACTCAAATGGGTTTTTGGGTTCAAAATGTGTATTTTTCACTAATGCTGCTATCCTTTTATAAACCATAATTTTTGGGGCAGGTAGTCTAATTACTAGGCGACATAATAACAGCATGAGTGCATGGTTTGGGAAAATAGATGCAGAAGGACAAATGGATGAAAGGATGGCCGCATCTGGCAACTTTACTGTTTGCTTTTTTTCAATGCAAAGGAGAGGCGTATAATTATTAAAAATCGTATTTTTGGAGATGGACAGGCAGGCTGTAGGGGAGGAGGTAGGCCTGTATTTTGAACTTAAAAACTCAAATGGGTTTTTGGGTTCAAAATGTGTTTTTTTCACTAATGCTGCTATCCTTTTATAATTCGTAATGTTTGGGCCAGGTAGTCTAATTACTTGGCGACATAATAACAGTATGAGTGCATGGTTTGGGAAAATAGATGCAGAAGGACAAATGGATGAAAGGATGGCCGCATCTGGCAACTTTACTGTTTGCTTTTTTTCAATGCAAAGGAGGAGCGTATAATTATTAAAAATGGTATTTTTGGAGATGGACAGGCAGGCTGTAGGGGAGGAGGTAGGCCTGTATTTTGAACTTAAAAACTCAAATGGGTTTTTGGGTTCAAAATGTGTATTTTTCCCTTATGCTGCTATCCTTTTATAATCCATAATTTTTGGGCCAGGTAGTCTAATTACTTGGCGACATAATAACAGTATGAGTGCGTGGTTTGGGAAAATAGATGCAGAAGGACAAATGGATGAAAGGATGGCCGCATCTGGCAACTTTACTGTTTGCTTTTTTTCAATGCAAAGGAGGAGCGTTTAATTATTAAAAAGGGTATTTTTGGAGATGGACAGGCAGGCTGTAGGGGAGGAGGTAGGCCTGTATTTTGAACTTAAAAACTCAAATGGGTTTTTGTGTTCAAAATGTGTATTTTTCCCTAATGCTGCTATCCTTTTATAATCCATAATTTTTGGGCCAGGTAGTCTAATTACTTGGCGACATAATAACAGTATGAGTGCGTGGTTTGGGAAAATAGATGCAGAAGGACAAATGGATGAAAGGATGGCCGCATCTGGCAACTTTACTGTTTGCTTTTTTCAATGCAAAGGAGGAGCGTATAATTATTAAAAAGGGTATTTTTGGAGATGGACAGGCAGGCTGTAGGGGAGGAGGTAGGCCTGTATTTTGAACTTAAAAACTCAAATGGGTTTTTGGGTTCAAAATGTGTTTTTTTTCACTAATGCTGCTATCCTTTTATAATTCATAATGTTTGGGCCAGGTAGTCTAATTACTTGGCGACATAATAACAGTATGAGTGCATGGTTTGGGAAAATAGATGCAGAAGGACAAATGGATGAAAGGATGGCCGCATCTGGCAACTTTACTGTTTGCTTTTTTTCAATGCAAAGGAGGAGAGTATACTTATTAAAAAGGGTATTTTTGGAGATGGACAGGCAGGCTGTAGGGGAGGAGGTAGGCCTGTATTTTGAACTTAAAAACTCAAATGGGTTTTTGGGTTCAAAATGTGTATTTTTCACTAATGCTGCTATCCTTTTATAATCCATAATTTTTGGGCACGGTAGTCTAATTACTTGGCGACATAATAACAGTATGAGTGCATGGTTTGGGAAAATAGATGCAGAAGGACAAATTTATGAAAGGATGGCCGCATCTGGCAACTTTACTGTTTGCTTTTTTTCAATGCAAAGGAGGAGCGTATAATTATTAAAAAGGGTATTTTTGGAGATGGACAGGCAGGCTGTAGGGGAGGAGGTAGGCCTGTATTTTGAACTTAAAAACTCAAATGGGTTTTTGGGTTCAAAATGTGTATTTTTCCCTTATGCTGCTATCCTTTTATAATCCATAATTTTTGGGCCAGGTAGTCTAATTACTTGGCGACATAATAACAGTATGAGTGCGTGGTTTGGGAAAATAGATGCAGAAGGACAAATGGATGAAAGGATGGCCGCATCTGGCAACTTTACTGTTTGCTTTTTTTCAATGCAAAGGAGGAGCGTTTAATTATTAAAAAGGGTATTTTTGGAGATGGACAGGCAGGCTGTAGGGGAGGAGGTAGGCCTGTATTTTGAACTTAAAAACTCAAATGGGTTTTTGTGTTCAAAATGTGTATTTTTCCCTAATGCTGCTATCCTTTTATAATCCATAATTTTTGGGCCAGGTAGTCTAATTACTTGGCGACATAATAACAGTATGAGTGCGTGGTTTGGGAAAATAGATGCAGAAGGACAAATGGATGAAAGGATGGCCGCATCTGGCAACTTTACTGTTTGCTTTTTTTCAATGCAAAGGAGGAGCGTATAATTATTACAAGGCTATTTTTGGAGATGGACAGGCAGGCTGTAGGTGAGGAGGTAGGCCTGAATTTTGAACTTAAAAACTCAAATGGGTTTTTGGGTTCAAAATGTGTATTTTTCCCTTATGCTGCTATCCTTTTATAATCCATAATTTTGGGGCCAGGTTGTCCGATAACTTGGCAAAGTGAAAACAGTATGAGTGTATGATGGTTTGGGAACATAGGTGTAGAAGCACAAATCGATGAAAGAATAGCAGCATATGGCAACTTAACTGTTTGTTTTTCCAAAGCAAATGAAGAGTGCATAATTATTAAAAAAGGGTATTTTGGGAGATGGACAGGCAGGCTGATGGGGAGGAGGTAGGCCTGTATTTTGAACTTAAAAACTCAAATGGGTTTTTGGGTTCAAAATATGTATTTTTCCCTTATGCTGCTATCCTTTTATAAACCATAATTTTTGGGCCAGGTAGTCTAATTACTTGGCGACATAATAACAGTATGAGTGCATGGTTTGGGAAAATAGATGCAGAAGGACAAATGGATGAAAGGATGGCCGCATCTGGCAACTTTACTGTTTGCTTTTTTCAATGCAAAGGAGGAGCGTATAATTATTAAAAAGGGTATTTTTGGAGATGGACAGGCAGGCTGTAGGGGAGGAGGTAGGCCTGTATTTTGAACTTAAAAACTCAAATGGGTTTTTGGGTTCAAAATGTGTATTTTTCCCTTATGCTGCTATGCTTTTATAATCCATAATTTTGGGGCCAGGTTGTCCGATAACTTGGCAAAGTGAAAACAGTATGAGTGTATGATGGTTACCCCTGCTATCGGCGCTGCTGCCCCTTCTCTCCCCCTGGCTATCAGTGCCGCTGCCCCATTGCCGGCGCCGATAGCCAGGGGAGAGAAACGGCGCCGGCAATGGGGCAGCGATGTCGGAGACAGGGGGAAAGAAGGGGCAGCGGCACCCATTGCCGGCGCCGCTGCCCCGTTGCCTCCCCCATCCCCGGTTGTATAATTACCTGTTGCTGGGGTCGGGTCAGCGCTGCTTCAGGCCTCCGGTGTGCATTCCCTGCGTCATTGCTATGCTTTGCATGGCGCGGCGCAATGACGAGAGACGTCACTCGTCATTGCGTCTCGCAACGCATAGCAATGATGCAGGGGACGCACAACAGAGGCCTGAAGCAGCTCGGACCCGACCCCGGCAACAGGTAATTATACAACTAGGGATGGGGGAGGCAACGGGGCAGCGGCGCCGGCAATAGGTGCCGCTGCCCCTTATGCCCCCCTGGCTATCGGTGCCGTTGCCCCATTACCGGCGCCTCTTTCCCCCTGTCTATCGGCGCTGGCAATGGTACAGCGGCACCGATAGCCAGGGGGAGAGAAGGGGCAGCGGCGCCGATAGCAGGGGGAGAGAAGCGGCGTTAGCAGGGATCTAGACCCCAGGAAAGGCAGGGGGAGAGAAGCAGGCAGCGACGGCCTCTCTCCCCCTGCCTTTCCTGGGGGCTCTGTGGGTTGAGAAGCAGTGTATCGGGGTACACACATGCACACACACGCACCCTCATTTTATGAAGGATATTTGGGTAAAAACTTTTTTTACTCAAATATCCTTGGTAAAATGAGGGTGCGTGTTATAGGCCAGTGCGATGTACACCCCGATAAATACGGTAATGTTCCCTTATGCTGCTACCCTTTTATAATCCATAATTTTTGGGCCAGGTAGTCTAATTACTTGGCGACATAATAACAGTATGAGTGCATGGTTTGGGAAAATAGTTGCAGAAGGACAAATGGATGAAAGGATGGCCGCATCTGGCAACTTTACTGTTTGCTTTTTTTCAATGCAAAGGAGGAGCGTATAATTATTAAAAATTGTATTTTTGGAGATGGACAGGCAGGCTGTAGGGGAGGAGGTAGGCCTGTATTTTGAACTTAAAAACTCAAATGGGTTTTTGGGTTCAAAATGTGTTTTTTTCACTAATGCTGCTATCCTTTTATAATCCATAATTTTTGGGCAAGGTAGTCTAATTACTTGGCGACATAATAACAGTATGAGTGCATGGTTTGGGAAAATAGATGCAGAAGGACAAATGGATGAAAGGATGGCCGCATCTGGCAACTTTACTGTTTGCTTTTTTTCAATGCAAAGGAGGAGCGTATAATTATTAAAAGGGTATTTTTGGAGATGGACAGGCAGGCTGTAGGGGAGGAGGTAGGCCTGTATTTTGAACTTAAAAACTCAAATGGGTTTTTGGGTTCAAAATGTGTATTTTTCACTAATGCTGCTATCCTTTTATAAACCATAATTTTTGGGGCAGGTAGTCTAATTACTAGGCGACATAATAACAGCATGAGTGCATGGTTTGGGAAAATAGATGCAGAAGGACAAATGGATGAAAGGATGGCCGCATCTGGCAACTTTACTGTTTGCTTTTTTTCAATGCAAAGGAGAGGCGTATAATTATTAAAAATCGTATTTTTGGAGATGGACAGGCAGGCTGTAGGGGAGGAGGTAGGCCTGTATTTTGAACTTAAAAACTCAAATGGGTTTTTGGGTTCAAAATGTGTTTTTTTCACTAATGCTGCTATCCTTTTATAATTCGTAATGTTTGGGCCAGGTAGTCTAATTACTTGGCGACATAATAACAGTATGAGTGCATGGTTTGGGAAAATAGATGCAGAAGGACAAATGGATGAAAGGATGGCCGCATCTGGCAACTTTACTGTTTGCTTTTTTTCAATGCAAAGGAGGAGCGTATAATTATTAAAAATGGTATTTTTGGAGATGGACAGGCAGGCTGTAGGGGAGGAGGTAGGCCTGTATTTTGAACTTAAAAACTCAAATGGGTTTTTGGGTTCAAAATGTGTATTTTTCCCTTATGCTGCTATCCTTTTATAATCCATAATTTTTGGGCCAGGTAGTCTAATTACTTGGCGACATAATAACAGTATGAGTGCGTGGTTTGGGAAAATAGATGCAGAAGGACAAATGGATGAAAGGATGGCCGCATCTGGCAACTTTACTGTTTGCTTTTTTTCAATGCAAAGGAGGAGCGTTTAATTATTAAAAAGGGTATTTTTGGAGATGGACAGGCAGGCTGTAGGGGAGGAGGTAGGCCTGTATTTTGAACTTAAAAACTCAAATGGGTTTTTGTGTTCAAAATGTGTATTTTTCCCTAATGCTGCTATCCTTTTATAATCCATAATTTTTGGGCCAGGTAGTCTAATTACTTGGCGACATAATAACAGTATGAGTGCGTGGTTTGGGAAAATAGATGCAGAAGGACAAATGGATGAAAGGATGGCCGCATCTGGCAACTTTACTGTTTGCTTTTTTCAATGCAAAGGAGGAGCGTATAATTATTAAAAAGGGTATTTTTGGAGATGGACAGGCAGGCTGTAGGGGAGGAGGTAGGCCTGTATTTTGAACTTAAAAACTCAAATGGGTTTTTGGGTTCAAAATGTGTATTTTTCCCTTATGCTGCTATGCTTTTATAATCCATAATTTTGGGGCCAGGTTGTCCGATAACTCGGCAAAGTGAAAACAGTATGAGTGTATGATGGTTACCCCTGCTATCGGCGCTGCTGCCCCTTCTCTCCCCCTGGCTATCAGTGCCGCTGCCCCATTGCCGGCGCCGATAGCCAGGGAAGAGAAACGGCGCCGGCAATGGGGCAGCGATGTCGACAGACAGGGGGAAAGAAGGGGCAGCGGCACCCATTGCCGGCGCCGCTGCCCCGTTGCCTCCCCCATCCCCGGTTGTATAATTACCTGTTGCTGGGGTCGGGTCAGCGCTGCTTCAGGCCTCCGGTGTGCATTCCCTGCGTCATTGCTATGCTTTGCATGGCGCGGCGCAATGACGAGAGACGTCACTCGTCATTGCGTCTCGCAACGCATAGCAATGATGCAGGGGACGCACAACAGAGGCCTGAAGCAGCTCGGACCCGACCCCGGCAACAGGTAATTATACAACTAGGGATGGGGGAGGCAACGGGGCAGCGGCGCCGGCAATAGGTGCCGCTGCCCCTTATGCCCCCCTGGCTATCGGTGCCGTTGCCCCATTACCGGCGCCTCTTTCCCCCTGTCTATCGGCGCTGGCAATGGTACAGCGGCACCGATAGCCAGGGGGAGAGAAGGGGCAGCGGCGCCGATAGCAGGGGGAGAGAAGCGGCGTTAGCAGGGATCTAGACCCCAGGAAAGGCAGGGGGAGAGAAGCAGGCAGCGACGGCCTCTCTCCCCCTGCCTTTCCTGGGGGCTCTGTGGGTTGAGAAGCAGTGTATCGGGGTACACACATGCACACACACGCACCCTCATTTTATGAAGGATATTTGGGTAAAAACTTTTTTTACTCAAATATCCTTGGTAAAATGAGGGTGCGTGTTATAGGCCAGTGCGATGTACACCCCGATAAATACGGTAATGTTCCCTTATGCTGCTACCCTTTTATAATCCATAATTTTTGGGCCAGGTAGTCTAATTACTTGGCGACATAATAACAGTATGAGTGCATGGTTTGGGAAAAAAGATGCAGAAGGACAAATGGATGAAAGGATGGCCGCATCTGGCAACTTTACTGTTTGCTTTTTTTCAATGCAAAGGAGGAGCGTATAATTATTAAAAATTGTATTTTTGGAGATGGACAGGCAGGCTGTAGGGGAGGAGGTAGGCCTGTATTTTGAACTTAAAAACTCAAATGGGTTTTTGGGTTCAAAATGTGTTTTTTTCACTAATGCTGCTATCCTTTTATAATCCATAATTTTTGGGCAAGGTAGTCTAATTACTTGGCGACATAATAACAGTATGAGTGCATGGTTTGGGAAATTAGATGCAGAAGGACAAATGGATGAAAGGATGGCCGCATCTGGCAACTTTACTGTTTGCTTTTTTTCAATGCAAAGGAGGAGCGTATAATTATTAAAAGGGTATTTTTGGAGATGGACAGGCAGGCTGTAGGGGAGGAGGTAGGCCTGTATTTTGAACTTAAAAACTCAAATGGGTTTTTGGGTTCAAAATGTGTTTTTTTTCACTAATGCTGCTATCCTTTTATAATTCGTAATGTTTGGGCCAGGTAGTCTAATTACTTGGCGACATAATAACAGTATGAGTGCATGGTTTGGGAAAATAGATGCAGAAGGACAAATGGATGAAAGGATGGCCGCATCTGGCAACTTTACTGTTTGCTTTTTTTCAATGCAAAGGAGGAGCGTATAATTATTAAAAAGGGTATTTTTGGAGATGGACAGGCAGGCTGTAGGGGAGGAGGTAGGCCTGTATTTTGAACTTAAAAACTCAAATGGGTTTTTGGGTTCAAAATGTGTATTTTTCCCTTATGCTGCTATCCTTTTATAATCCATAATTTTTGGGCCAGGTAGTCTAATTACTTGGCGACATAATAACAGTATGAGTGCGTGGTTTGGGAAAATAGATGCAGAAGGACAAATGGATGAAAGGATGGCCGCATCTGGCAACTTTACTGTTTGCTTTTTTTCAATGCAAAGGAGGAGCGTATAATTATTAAAAGGGTATTTTTGGAGATGGACAGGCAGGCTGTAGGGGATGAGGTAGGCCTGTATTTTGAACTTAAAAACTCAAATGGGTTTTTGGGTTCAAAATGTGTATTTTTCACTAATGCTGCTATCCTTTTATAAACCATAATTTTTGGGGCAGGTAGTCTAATTACTTGGCGACATAATAACAGCATGAGTGCATGGTTTGGGAAAATAGATGCAGAAGGACAAATGGATGAAAGGATGGCCGCATCTGGCAACTTTACTGTTTGCTTTTTTTCAATGCAAAGGAGAGGCGTATAATTATTAAAAATCACATTTTTGGAGATGGACAGGCAGGCTGTAGGGGAGGAGGTAGGCCTGTATTTTGAACTTAAAAACTCAAATGGGTTTTTGGGTTCAAAATGTGTTTTTTTCACTAATGCTGCTATCCTTTTATAATTCATAATGTTTGGGCCAGGTAGTCTAATTACTTGGCGACATAATAACAGTATGAGTGCATGGTTTGGGAAAATAGATGCAGAAGGACAAATGGATGAAAGGATGGCCGCATCTGGCAACTTTACTGTTTGCTTTTTTTCAATGCAAAGGAGGAGAGTATACTTATTAAAAAGGGTATTTTTGGAGATGGACAGGCAGGCTGTAGGGGAGGAGGTAGGCCTGTATTTTGAACTTAAAAACTCAAATGGGTTTTTGGGTTCAAAATGTGTATTTTTCACTAATGCTGCTATCCTTTTATAATCCATAATTTTTGGGCACGGTAGTCTAATTACTTGGCGACATAATAACAGTATGAGTGCATGGTTTGGGAAAATAGATGCAGAAGGACAAATTTATGAAAGGATGGCCGCATCTGGCAACTTTACTGTTTGCTTTTTTTCAATGCAAAGGAGGAGCGTATAATTATTAAAAAGGGTATTTTTGGAGATGGACAGGCAGGCTGTAGGGGAGGAGGTAGGCCTGTATTTTGAACTTAAAAACTCAAATGGGTTTTTGGGTTCAAAATGTGTATTTTTCCCTTATGCTGCTATCCTTTTATAATCCATAATTTTTGGGCCAGGTAGTCTAATTACTTGGCGACATAATAACAGTATGAGTGCGTGGTTTGGGAAAATAGATGCAGAAGGACAAATGGATGAAAGGATGGCCGCATCTGGCAACTTTACTGTTTGCTTTTTTTCAATGCAAAGGAGGAGCGTATAATTATTAAAAGGCTATTTTTGGAGATGGACAGGCAGGCTGTAGGGGAGGAGGTAGGCCTGTATTTTGAACTTAAAAACTCAAATGGGTTTTTGGGTTCAAAATGTGTATTTTTCCCTTATGCTGCTATGCTTTTATAATCCATAATTTTGGGGCCAGGTTGTCCGATAACTTGGCAAAGTGAAAACAGTATGAGTGTATGATGGTTACCCCTGCTATCGGCGCTGCTGCCCCTTCTCTCCCCCTGGCTATCAGTGCCGCTGCCCCATTGCCGGCGCCGATGGCCAGGGGGAGAGAAACGGCGCCGGCAATGGGGCAGCGATGTCGACAGACAGGGGGAAAGAAGGGGCAGCGGCACCCATTGCCGGCGCCGCTGACCCGTTGCCTCCCCCTTCCCCGGTTGTATAATTACCTGTTGCTGGGGTCGGGTCAGCGCTGCTTCAGGCCTCCGGTGTGCATTCCCTGCGTCGTTGCTATGCTTTGCATGGCGCGGCGCAATGACGAGAGACGTCACTCGTCATTGCGTCTCGCAACACATAGCAATTATGCAGGGGACGCACAACAGAGGCCTGAAGCAGCTCGGACCCGACCCCGGCAACAGGTAATTATACAACTAGGGATGGGGGAGGCAACGGGGCAGCGGCGCCAGCAATAGGTGCCGCTGCCCCTTATGCCCCCCTGGCTATCGGTGCCGTTGCCCCATTACCGGCGCCGCTTCTCTCCCCCTGGCTATCGGCGCTGGCAATGGGACAGCGGCACCGATAGCCAGGGGGAGAGAAGGGGCAGCGGCGCCGATAGCAGGGGGAGAGAAGCGGCGTTAGCAGGGATCTAGACCCCAGGAAAGGCAGGGGGAGAGAAGCAGGCAGCGATGGCCTCTCTCTCCCTGCCTTTCCTGGGGGCTCTGTGGGTTGAGAAGCAGTGTATCGGGGTACACACATGCACACACACGCACCCTCATTTTATGAAGGATATTTGGGTAAAAACTTTTTTTACCCAAATATCCTTGGTAAAATGAGGGTGCGTGTTATAGGCCAGTGCGATGTACACCCCGATAAATACGGTAATGTTCCCTTATGCTGCTACCCTTTTATAATCCATAATTTTTGGGCCAGGTAGTCTAATTACTTGGCGACATAATAACAGTATGAGTGCATGGTTTTGGAAAATAGATGCAGAAGGACAAATGGATGAAAGGATGGCCGCATCTGGCAACTTTACTCTTTGCTTTTTTTCAATGCAAAGGAGGAGCGTATAATTATTAAAAATGGTATTTTTGGAGATGGACAGGCAGGCTGTAGGGGAGGAGGTAGGCCTGTATTTTGAACTTAAAAACTCAAATGGGTTTTTGGGTTCAAAATGTGTTTTTTTCACTAATGCTGCTATCCTTTTATAATCCATAATTTTTGGGCAAGGTAGTCTAATTACTTGGCGACATAATAACAGTATGAGTGCATGGTTTGGGAAAATAGATGCAGAAGGACAAATGGATGAAAGGATGGCCGCATCTGGCAACTTTACTGTTTGCTTTTTTTCAATGCAAAGGAGGAGAGTATAATTATTAAAAGGGTATTTTTGGAGATGGACAGGCAGGCTGTAGGGGAGGAGGTAGGCCTGTATTTTGAACTTAAAAACTCAAATGGGTTTTTGGGTTCAAAATGTGTATTTTTCACTAATGCTGCTATCCTTTTATAAACCATAATTTTTGGGCCAGGTAGTCTAATTACTTGGCGACATAATAACAGCATGAGTGCATGGTTTGGGAAAATAGATGCAGAAGGACAAATGGATGAAAGGATGGCCGCATCTGGCAACTTTACTGTTTGCTTTTTTTCAATGCAAAGGAGAGGCGTATAATTATTAAAAATCGCATTTTTGGAGATGGACAGGCAGGCTGTAGGGGAGGAGGTAGGCCTGTATTTTGAACTTAAAAACTTAAATGGGTTTTTGGGTTCAAAATGTGTTTTTTTCACTAATGCTGCTATCCTTTTATAATCCATAATTTTTGGGCACGGTAGTCTAATTACTTGGCTACATAATAACAGTATGAGTGCATGGTTTGGGAAAATAGATGCAGAAGGACAAATTTATGAAAGGATGGCCGCATCTGGCAACTTTACTGTTTGCTTTTTTTCAATGCAAAGGAGGAGCGTATAATTATTAAAAAGGGTATTTTTGGAGATGGACAGGCAGGCTGTAGGGGAGGAGGTAGGCCTGTATTTTGAACTTAAAAACTCAAATGGGTTTTTGGGTTCAAAATGTGTATTTTTCCCTTATGCTGCTATCCTTTTATAATCCATAATTTTTGGGCCAGGTAGTCTAATTACTTGGCGACATAATAACAGTATGAGTGCGTGGTTTGGGAAAATAGATGCAGAAGGACAAATGGATGAAAGGATGGCCGCATCTGGCAACTTTACTGTTTGCTTTTTTTCAATGCAAAGGAGGAGCGTATAATTATTAAAAGGCTATTTTTGGAGATGGACAGGCAGGCTGTAGGGGAGGAGGTAGGCCTGTATTTTGAACTTAAAAACTCAAATGGGTTTTTGGGTTCAAAATGTTTATTTTTCCCTTATGCTGCTATGCTTTTATAATCCATAATTTTGGGGCCAGGTTGTCCGATAACTTGGCAAAGTGAAAACAGTATGAGTGTATGATGGTTACTCCTGCTATCGGCGCTGCTGCCCCTTCTCTCCCCCTGGCTATCAGTGCCGCTGCCCCATTGCCGGCGCCGATAGCCAGGGGGAGAGAAACGGCGCCTGTAATGGGGCAGCGATGTCGACAGACAGGGGGAAAGAAGGGGCAGCGGCACCCATTGCCGGCGCCGCTGCCCCGTTGCCTCCCCCTTCCCCGGTTGTATAATTACCTGTTGCTGGGGTCGGGTCAGCGCTGCTTCAGGCCTCCGGTGTGCATTCCCTGCGTCGTTGCTATGCTTTGCATGGCGCGGCGCAATGACGAGAGACGTCACTCGTCATTGCGTCTCGCAACGCATAGCAATGATGCAGGGGACGCACAACAGAGGCCTGAAGCAGCTCAGACCCGACCCCGGCAACAGGTAATTATACAACTAGGGAAGGGGGAGGCAACGGGGCAGCGGCGCCGGCAATAGGTGCCGCTGCCCCTTATGCCCCCCTGGCTATCGGTGCCGTTGCCCCATTACTGGCGCCGCTTCTCTCCCCCTGGCTATCGGCGCTGGCAATGGGACAGCGGCACCGATAGCCAGGGGGAGAGAAGGGGCAGCGGCGCCGATAGCAGGGGGAGAGAAGCGGCGTTAGCAGGGATCTAGACCCCAGGAAAGGCAGGGGGAGAGAAGCAGGCAGCGACGGCCTCTCTCCCCCTGCCTTTCCTGGGGGCTCTGTGGGTTGAGAAGCAGTGTATCGGGGTACACACATGCACACACACGCACCCTCATTTTATGAAGGATATTTGGGTAAAAACTTTTTTTACCCAAATATCCTTGGTAAAATGAGGGTGCGTGTTATAGGCCAGTGCGATGTACACCCCGATAAATACGGTAATTTTCCCTTATGCTGCTACCCTTTTATAATCCATAATTTTTGGGCCAGGTAGTCTAATTACTTGGCGACATAATAACAGTATGAGTGCATGGTTTTGGAAAATAGATGCAGAAGGACAAATGGATGAAGGGATGGCCGCATCTGGCAACTTTACTGTTTGCTTTTTTTCAATGCAAAGGAGGAGCGTATAATTATTAAAAAATGGTATTTTTGGAGATGGACAGGCAGGCTGTAGGGGAGGAGGTAGGCCTGTATTTTGAACTTAAAAACTCAAATGGGTTTTTGGGTTCAAAATGTGTTTTTTTCACTAATGCTGCTATCCTTTTATAATCCATAATTTTTGGGCAAGGTAGTCTAATTACTTGGCGACATAATAACAGTATGAGTGCATGGTTTGGGAAAATAGATGCAGAAGGACAAATGGATGAAAGGATGGCCGCATCTGGCAACTTTACTGTTTGCTTTTTTTCAATGCAAAGGAGGAGAGTATAATTATTAAAAGGGTATTTTTGGAGATGGACAGGCAGGCTGTAGGGGAGGAGGTAGGCCTGTATTTTGAACTTAAAAACTCAAATGGGTTTTTGGGTTCAAAATGTGTATTTTTCACTAATGCTGCTATCCTTTTATAAACCATAATTTTTGGGCCAGGTAGTCTAATTACTTGGCGACATAATAACAGCATGAGTGCATGGTTTGGGAAAATAGATGCAGAAGGACAAATGGATGAAAGGATGGCCGCATCTGGCAACTTTACTGTTTGCTTTTTTTCAATGCAAAGGAGAGGCGTATAATTATTAAAAATCGTATTTTTGGAGATGGACAGGCAGGCTGTAGGGGAGGAGGTAGGCCTGTATTTTGAACTTAAAAACTCAAATGGGTTTTTGGGTTCAAAATGTGTTTTTTTCACTAATGCTGCTATCCTTTTATAATTCATAATGTTTGGGCCAGGTAGTCTAATTACTTGGCGACATAATAACAGTATGAGTGCATGGTTTGGGAAAATAGATGCAGAAGGACAAATGGATGAAAGGATGGCCGCATCTGGCAACTTTACTGTTTGCTTTTTTTTCAATGCAAAGGAGGAGCGTATAATTATTAAAAAGGGTATTTTTGGAGATGGACAGGCAGGCTGTAGGGGAGGAGGTAGGCCTGTATTTTGAACTTAAAAACTCAAATGGGTTTTTGGGTTCAAAATGTGTATTTTTCCCTTATGCTGCTATCCTTTTATAATCCATAATTTTTGGGCCAGGTAGTCTAATTACTTGGCGACATAATAACAGTATGAGTGCGTGGTTTGGGAAAATAGATGCAGAAGGACAAATGGATGAAAGGATGGCCGCATCTGGCAACTTTACTGTTTGCTTTTTTTCAATGCAAAGGAGAAGCGTATAATTATTAAAATGCTATTTTTGGAGATGGACAGGCAGGCTGTAGGGGAGGAGGTAGGCCTGTATTTTGAACTTAAAAACTCAAATGGGTTTTTGGGTTCAAAATGTGTATTTTTCCCTTATGCTGCTATCCTTTTATAATCCATAATTTTGGGGCCAGGTTGTCCGATAACTTGGCAAAGTGAAAACAGTATGAGTGTATGATGGTTTGGGAACATAGGTGTAGAAGCACAAATCGATGAAAAGATAGCAGCATATGGCAACTTAACTGTTTGTTTTTCCAAAGCAAATGAAGAGTGCATAATTATTAAAAAAGGGTATTTTTGGAGATGGACAGGCAGGCTGATGAGGAGGAGGTAGGCCTGTATTTTGAACTTAAAAACTCAAATGGGTTTTTGGGTTCAAAATATGTATTTTTCCCTTATGCTGCTATCCTTTTATAATCCATAATTTTTGGGCCAGGTAGTCTAATTACTTGGCGACATAATAACATCATGAGTGCATGGTTTGGGAAAATAGATGCAGAAGGACAAATGGATGAAAGGATGGCCGCATCTGGCACCTTTACTGTTTGCTTTTTTTCAATGCAAAGGAGGAGCGTATAATTATTAAAAAGGGTATTTTTGGAGATGGACAGGCAGGCTGTAGGGGAGGAGGTAGGCCTGTATTTTGAACTTAAAAACTCAAATGGGTTTTTGGGTTCAAAATGTGTATTTTTCCCTTATGCTGCTATCCTTTTATAATCCATAATTTTTGGGCCAGGTAGTCTAATTACTTGGCGACATAATAACAGTATGAGTGCATGGTTTGGGAAAATAGATGCAGAAGGACAAATGGATGAAAGGATGGCCGCATCTGGCAACTTTACTGTTTGCTTTTTTTCAATGCAAAGGAGAAGCGTATAATTATTAAAAGGCTATTTTTGGAGATGGACAGGCAGGCTGTAGGGGAGGAGGTAGGCCTGTATTTTGAACTTAAAAACTCAAATTGGTTTTTGGGTTCAAAATGTGTTTTTTTCCCTTATGCTGCTATCCTTTTATAATCCATAATTTTGGGGCCAGGTTGTCCGATAACTTGGCAAAGTGAAAACAGTATGAGTGTATGATGGTTTGGGAACATAGGTGTAGAAGCACAAATCGATGAAAGGATAGCAGCATATGGCTACTTAACTGTTTGTTTTTCCAAAGCAAATGAAGAGTGCATCATTATTAAAAAAGGGTATTTTTGGAGATGGACAGGCAGGCTGATGGGGAGGAGGTAGGCCTGTATTTTGAACTTAAAAACTCAAATGGGTTTTTGGGTTCAAAATATGTATTTTTCCCTTATGCTGCTATCCTTTTATAATCCATAATTTTTGGGCCAGGTAGTCTAATTACTTGGCGACATAATAACAGTATGAGTGCATGGTTTGGGAAAATAGATGCAGAAGGACAAATGGATGAAAGGATGGCCGCATCTGGCACCTTTACTGTTTGCTTTTTTTCAATGCAAAGGAGGAGCGTATAATTATTAAAAAGGGTATTTTTGGAGATGGACAGGCAGGCTGTAGGGGAGGAGGTAGAAAGAAAGAAAGAAGGGGCAGCGGCACCCATTGCCGGTGCCGCTTCCCTGTTGCCTCCCCCATCCCCGGTTGTATAATTACCTGTTGCTGGGGTCGGGTCAGCGCTGCTTCAGGACTCCGGGGTGCATCCCCTGCGTCGTTGCTATGCACTGCATGGCGCGGCGCAATGACGAGTGACATCACTCGTCATTGCGTCTCGCAACGCATAGCAATGATGTAGGGGACGCACACCGGAGGCCTGAAGCAGCGCGGACCCGACCCCGGCAACAGGTAATTATACAACTAGGGATGGGGGAGGCAACGGGGCAGCGGCGACGGCAATAGGTGCCGCTGCCCCTTATCTCCCCCTGGCTATCGGTGCAGCTGCCCCATTGCCGACACCGCTTCTCTCCCCCTGGCTATCGGTGCTGGCCATAGGACAGCGGCAACGATAGCCAGGGGGAGAGAAGGGGCAGCGGCGCCGATAGCAGGGGGAGAGAAGCGGCGGTAGCAGGGCTCTAGACCCCAGGAAAGGCAGGGGGAGAGAAGCAGGCAGCGACGGCCTCTCTCCCCCTGCCTTTCCTGGGGGCTCTGTGGGGTGAGAAGCAGTGTATTGGGGTATACACATGCACACACACGCACCCTCATTTTAAGAAGGATATTTGGGTAAAAAAATTCTTTTACCCAAATATCCTTGATAAAATGAGGGTGTGTGTTATAGGCGGATGCGTGGTACACCCCGATAAATACGGTAATGTTCCTTTATGCTGCTACCCTTTCATAATCCATAATTTTTGGGCCAGGTAGTCTAATTACTTGGCGACATAATAACAGTATGAGTGCATGGTTTGGGAAAATAGATGCAGAAGGACAAATGGATGAAAGGATGGCCGCATCTGGCAACTTTACTGTTTGCTTTTTTTCAATGCAAAGGAGGAGCGTATAATTATTAAAAAGGGTATTTTTGGAGATGGACAGGCAGGCTGTAGGGGAGGAGGTAGGCCTGTATTTTGAACTTAAAAACTCAAATGGGTTTTTGGGTTCAAAATGTGTATTTTTCCCTTATGCTGCTATCCTTTTATAATCCATAATTTTGGGGCCAGGTTGTCCGATAACTTGGCAAAGTGAAAACAGTATGAGTGTATGATGGTTTGGGAACATAGGTGTAGAAGCACAAATCGATGAAAGGATAGCAGCATATGGCAACTTAACTGTTTGTTTTTCCAAAGCAAATGAAGAGTGCATAATTATTAAAAAAGGGTATTTTTGGAGATGGACAGGCAGGCTGATGAGGAGGAGGTAGGCCTGTATTTTGAACTTAAAAACTCAAATGGGTTTTTGGGTTCAAAATATGTATTTTTCCCTTATGCTGCTATCCTTTTATAATCCATAATTTTTGGGCCAGGTAGTCTAATTACTTGGCGACATAATAACATCATGAGTGCATGGTTTGGGAAAATAGATGCAGAAGGACAAATGGATGAAAGGATGGCCGCATCTGGCACCTTTACTGTTTGCTTTTTTTCAATGCAAAGGAGGAGCGTATAATTATTAAAAAGGGTATTTTTGGAGATGGACAGGCAGGCTGTAGGGGAGGAGGTAGGCCTGTATTTTGAACTTAAAAACTCAAATGGGTTTTTGGGTTCAAAATGTGTATTTTTCCCTTATGCTGCTATCCTTTTATAATCCATAATTTTTGGGCCAGGTAGTCTAATTACTTGGCGACATAATAACAGTATGAGTGCATGGTTTGGGAAAATAGATGCAGAAGGACAAATGGATGAAAGGATGGCCGCATCTGGCAACTTTACTGTTTGCTTTTTTTCAATGCAAAGGAGAAGCGTATAATTATTAAAAGGCTATTTTTGGAGATGGACAGGCAGGCTGTAGGGGAGGAGGTAGGCCTGTATTTTGAACTTAAAAACTCAAATTGGTTTTTGGGTTCAAAATGTGTTTTTTTCCCTTATGCTGCTATCCTTTTATAATCCATAATTTTGGGGCCAGGTTGTCCGATAACTTGGCAAAGTGAAAACAGTATGAGTGTATGATGGTTTGGGAACATAGGTGTAGAAGCACAAATCGATGAAAGGATAGCAGCATATGGCTACTTAACTGTTTGTTTTTCCAAAGCAAATGAAGAGTGCATCATTATTAAAAAAGGGTATTTTTGGAGATGGACAGGCAGGCTGATGGGGAGGAGGTAGGCCTGTATTTTGAACTTAAAAACTCAAATGGGTTTTTGGGTTCAAAATATGTATTTTTCCCTTATGCTGCTATCCTTTTATAATCCATAATTTTTGGGCCAGGTAGTCTAATTACTTGGCGACATAATAACAGTATGAGTGCATGGTTTGGGAAAATAGATGCAGAAGGACAAATGGATGAAAGGATGGCCGCATCTGGCACCTTTACTGTTTGCTTTTTTTCAATGCAAAGGAGGAGCGTATAATTATTAAAAAGGGTATTTTTGGAGATGGACAGGCAGGCTGTAGGGGAGGAGGTAGAAAGAAAGAAAGAAGGGGCAGCGGCACCCATTGCCGGTGCCGCTTCCCTGTTGCCTCCCCCATCCCCGGTTGTATAATTACCTGTTGCTGGGGTCGGGTCAGCGCTGCTTCAGGACTCCGGGGTGCATCCCCTGCGTCGTTGCTATGCACTGCATGGCGCGGCGCAATGACGAGTGACATCACTCGTCATTGCGTCTCGCAACGCATAGCAATGATGTAGGGGACGCACACCGGAGGCCTGAAGCAGCGCGGACCCGACCCCGGCAACAGGTAATTATACAACTAGGGATGGGGGAGGCAACGGGGCAGCGGCGACGGCAATAGGTGCCGCTGCCCCTTATCTCCCCCTGGCTATCGGTGCAGCTGCCCCATTGCCGACACCGCTTCTCTCCCCCTGGCTATCGGTGCTGGCCATAGGACAGCGGCAACGATAGCCAGGGGGAGAGAAGGGGCAGCGGCGCCGATAGCAGGGGGAGAGAAGCGGCGGTAGCAGGGCTCTAGACCCCAGGAAAGGCAGGGGGAGAGAAGCAGGCAGCGACGGCCTCTCTCCCCCTGCCTTTCCTGGGGGCTCTGTGGGGTGAGAAGCAGTGTATTGGGGTATACACATGCACACACACGCACCCTCATTTTAAGAAGGATATTTGGGTAAAAAAATTCTTTTACCCAAATATCCTTGATAAAATGAGGGTGTGTGTTATAGGCGGATGCGTGGTACACCCCGATAAATACGGTAATGTTCCTTTATGCTGCTACCCTTTCATAATCCATAATTTTTGGGCCAGGTAGTCTAATTACTTGGCGACATAATAACAGTATGAGTGCATGGTTTGGGAAAATAGATGCAGAAGGACAAATGGATGAAAGGATGGCCGCATCTGGCAACTTTACTGTTTGCTTTTTTTCAATGCAAAGGAGGAGCGTATAATTATTAAAAAGGGTATTTTTGGAGATGGACAGGCAGGCTGTAGGGGAGGAGGTAGGCCTGTATTTTGAACTTAAAAACTCAAATGGGTTTTTGGGTTCAAAATGTGTATTTTTCCCTTATGCTGCTATCCTTTTATAATCCATAATTTTTGGGCCAGGTAGTCTAATTACTTGGCGACATAATAACAGTATGAGTGCGTGGTTTGGGAAAATAGATGAAGAAGGACAAATGGATGAAAGGATGGCCGCATCTGGCAACTTTACTGTTTGCTTTTTTTCAATGCAAAGGAGAAGCGTATAATTATTAAAAGGCTATTTTTGGAGATGGACAGGCAGGCTGTAGGGGAGGAGGTAGGCCTGTATTTTGAACTTTAAAACTCAAATGGGTTTTTGGGTTCAAAATGTGTATTTTTCCCTTATGCTGCTATCCTTTTATAATCCATAATTTTGGGACCATGTTGTCCGATAACTTGGCAAAGTGAAAACAGTATGAGTGCATGGTTTGGGAACATAGGTGTAGAAGCACAAATCGATGAAAGGATAGTTGCATATGGCAACTTAACTGTTTGTTTTTCCAAAGCAAAGAAGAGTATATGATTATTAAAAAAGGTATCAGTATCTTTACAGTTCTCGGGTTTCCCGCGTGACTAGCGGCAGAATGTATAAGAAAAGAGGTCTGAGTGTCGATGAAAAAAAGAACGAAGATGATGGAAATATTTTTCGAAACTAAAGATGTATTCTAACTAAAGGATCTGGAGAAAATTGCCCCAAAGCAGAAGGGAGATGGACAGGCAGGCTGTAGGGGAGGAGGTAGGCCTGTATTTTGAACTCAAAAACTCAAATGGGTTTTTGGGTTCAAAATGTGTATTTTTCCCTTATGCTGCTATCCTTTTATAATCCATAATTTTGGGGCCAGGTTGTCCAATAACTTGGCAAAGTGAAAACAGTATGAGTGTATGATGGTTTCGGAACATAGGTGTAGAAGCACAGATCGATGAAAGGATAGCAGCATATGGCAACTCAACTGTTTATTAGTTTTACCAAAGTAAAAGAAGAGCGTATAAATGTTAAAAAATTTATTTTTGGAGATGGACAGGCAGGCTGTAGGGGAGGAGGTAGGCCTGTTTTTTGAACATAATAACTCAAATGGGTTTTTCGGCTCAAAATGTGTACCGTATTTATCGGCGTATAACACGCATTTTTTAGGCTAAAATTTTTAGCCTAAAGTCTATCTGCGTGTTATACGCCGATAAGCCGATGCAGTTCAGTGATTTAAAGCGGGCGCTTTAAATCAATTACCTGCAGCAGCTTTTGCAGGTGCAGAGACCTGCTGTCGCTAACGGCTTCTCTCCCCCTGCTATCGGCACCGCTGCCCCTTCTCTCCCCCTGGCTATCGGTGCCGCTGCCCCATTGCCGGCACCGATAGCCAGGGGGAGAGAAGCGGCGCCGGCAATGGGGCAAAGGCGCCAACAGACAGGGGGAGAGAAGGGGCAGCTGCAGCCATTGTATAATGTTGTATAATTACCTGTTGCCGGGGTCGGGTCAGCGCTGCTTCAGGCCTCCGGTGTGCATCCCCTGCGTCGTTGCTATGCACTGCACGGCGCGGCGCAATGACGAGTGACGTCACTCGTCATTGCGTCTCGCAGCGCATAGCAACGACGCAGGGGACGCACGCCGTAGGCCTGAAGCAGCGCACCGTCACCGGCAATGGCTGCCGCTGCCCCTTCTCTCCCCCTGGCTATCGGCGCCGCTGCCCCATTGCCGGCGCCGCTTCTCTCCCCTGGCTATCGGCGCTGGCAATGGGGCAGCGGCACCGATAGCCAGGGGGAGAGAAGGGGCAGTGGCGCCTATAGCAGGGGGAGAGAAGCGGCGGTAGCAGGGTTCTAGACCCCAGGAAAGGCAGAGGGAGAGAAGCGGGCAGCGACGGCCTCTCTCCCCCTGCCTTTCCTGGAGGCTTTTGTGGGGTCAGAAACAGTGTATCGGGGTGTACACATGCACACAAATGCACCCTCATTTTATCAAGGATATTTGGGTAAAAAAAAGTTTTTTCCCAAATATCCTTGTTAACATGAAGGTTCGTGTTATAGGCATGTACGTGGTATACCCATATAAATATGGTAATTTTCCCTTATGCTGCTACCCTTTTATATTCCATAATTTTTGAGCCAGGTAGTCTAATAACTTGGCGACATGATAACAGTATGAGTGCATGGTTTGGGAAAATAGGTGCAGAAGGACAAATGGATTAAAGGATGGCTGCATATGGCAACTTTACTGTTTGCTTTTTTTCAATGCAAAGGAGGAGCGTAAAATTATTAAAAAGAGTATATTTGGAGATGGACAGGCAGGCAGAAGGGGAGGAGGTAGGCCTGTATTTTGAACGTAATAACTCAAATGGGTTTTTCGGTTCAAAATGTGTACCTTATTTATCGGCGTATAACACACATTTTTTAGGCTAAAATTTTTAGCCTAAAGTCTATCTGCGTGTTATACGCCGATAAGCCGCTGCAGTTCAGTGATTTAAAGCGGGTGCTTTACATCAATGAACTGCAGCGGCTTTTGCAGGTGCAGAGACCTGCCGTCGCTGACGGCTTCTCTACCCCTGCTATCGGCGCCGCTGCCCCTTCTCTCCCCCTGGCTATCGGTGCCGCTGCCCCATTGCCGGCACCGATAGCCAGGGGGAGAGAAGTGGCGCCGGCAATGGGGCAGCGGCGCCGACAGACAGGGGGAGAAAAGGTGCAGCGGCACCCATTGCCTGCGCCGCTGCCCCGTTGCCTCCCCCATCCCCGGTTGTATAATTACCTGTTGCTTGGGTCGGGTCAGGGCTGCTTCAGGCCCCCAGTGTGCATACCCTGCGTCGTTGCTGTGCGCTGCATGGCGCGGCGCAATGACGAGTGACGTCACTCGTCATTGCGTCTCGCAGCACATAGCAATGACGCAGAGGACGCACACCGGAGGCCTTTAGCAGCGCGGACCCGACCCTGGCAACAGGTAATTATACAACCAGGGATGGGGGAGGCAACGGGGCAGCGGCGCCGGCAATGGGTGCCGCTGCCCCTTCTCTCCCCCTGGCTATCGGTGCCGCTGCCCCATTGCCGTTGCCGCTTCTCTCCCTCTGGCTATCGGCGCCGGCAATGGGGCAGCAGCACCAATAGCCAGGGGGAGAGAAGGGGCAGCGGCGCCGATAGCAGAGGGAGAGAAGCGGCAGTAGCAGGGCTCTAGACCCCAGGAAAGGCAGGGTGAGAGAAGCGGGCAGCAATGGCCTCTCTCCCCCTGCCTTTCCTGGGGCTTCTGTGGGGTCAGAAACAGTGTATCGGGGTATACACATGCACACACACGCACCCTCATTTAATGAAGGATATTGGGGTATAAAACTTTTTTTTACCCATATATCTTTGGTAAAATGAGGGTGCGTGTTATAGGCCGGTGCGTGGTATACCCCGATAAATACTGTAATTTTTCCTTATGCTGCTACCCTTTTATAATCCATAATTTTGGGGCCAGGTTGTCCGATAACTTGGCAAAATGAGAACAGTATGAGTGCATGGTTTGGGAAAATAGGTGCAGAAGGACAAATGGATGAAAGGATGCCTGCATGTGGCAACTTTACTGTTTGCTTTTTTTCAATGCAAAGGAGGAGTGTATTATTATTATTAAAAAGGGTATATTTGTAGATGGACAGGCAGGTTGAAGGGGAGGACGTAGGCCTGTATTTTGAATTGGTTTTTCGGTTCAAAATGTGTATTTTTCCCTTATGCTGCTATCCTTCTATAATCCATAATTTTGGGGCCAGGTTGTCCGATAACTTGGCAAAGTGAGAAGAGTATTAGTGTATTCCAACCTCATATTCTGTCCTCATATCAATCCTCTTGTCACGACCTAATATCCTGTCCTCATATCCCGACCTCACATCCTGTCCTCACATCTTGTCCTCATATCCCTACCTCATATCCCGACCTTATATCCCATCCTCTTATCCTGTACCTCATATCCTGTCCTTATATCCCATTCTCATATCCCGACCTCGTATGCCATCCTCATATGCTGTCCTCCTATCCAGACCTAATATCCCATCCTCCTATCCCGTCCTCATATCCCATCCTCATATCCCGACCTCATATCCTGTCCTCATATCCCATCCTCATATCCCGTCCTTATCTCCCATCCTCCTATCCCGTCCTCATATTTCATTCTCATATTCTGTCCTCATATCTCAACCTCATATCCCATCCTTATATCCTGTCCTCATATTCCCACCTCCTATCTTGACCTCATATCCCATCCTCATATCCCGACCTTATATCCCATCCTCATATCCTGTCCTCAGATGGGACTGATTTGTGATGAAGATATTGTAAGCTGAAAATAGAAGGGGACGTGGCTTTGTGGGACTGGGCATGATTTGCAAGCCATACCGATGCACATAAAAGGGTAGATAATATAAGGAGTGGGGCTTAAAATGTGGGCTTGTCTATGTGAGATGGGGTATGGCTTACAAGCCGGATTGACACATTCACCAGGAGATGCAGAACGGAGCTTGTGGAGTAAGGTACTGGAAGTTCCATATACTTGCATGGGACTTGAAACAAAAACCCATCTTTTATATAAGGTTAATTTAACTATCATATCTTTTTATTTGACATATAAGTAATATGTGTACCAGGTATTATTGAAATATCTCCAGCTGTACGGAAGTTATGTCGGAACATACATTTCCCAATGATTTGCATGGGACTTTAAACAAAAACCCCGACCCTGACAAATGGGGGTAGTTAAGGGTTAAATTAATTATCCTATAGTTTAAGTGGTCATATAAGTAACATGTGACCAAGTATTATCAAAATATCTCAAGCCATTTTGGAAAGTTATGCAGTAACATATATTTTCCATAGACTTGTATGGGACTTTAAACAAAAACCCTGACCCTGGCAAATGGGGTGTAATGGGGAGTAAGGGTTAAATCACCTATCATATCTTTGTTGTTGACATATAAGTAACGTGTGTGCCAAGTTTCATGTTTATATCTTTTGCCTTTTGGACGTAATGCTGGAACATACACACACATACACACACATACACACACACACACACACACACATTGGGGGAGATTTATCAAAACCTGTCCACAGGAAAAGTTGTCCAGTTGTTCAGTTGCCCATAGCAACCAATCGGCTTGCTTCTTTCCATTTTTAATAAGGTCTCTGTAAAATGAAAGAAGCAATCTGATTGGTTGCCATGGGCAACTGCACCACTCTTGCTCTGCACAAGTTTTGATAAATCTCCCTCATTGAGTTTTATATATATATATATATATACTAGCTGAATACCCATCATTGCCCGGTTTTTCCTTCCTAATGCTTGTTGGGGAGGAAAATAAACAGAGGAGGAAGCTTTTGACTTCATATCCCGTCCTCATATATTGTTGTCATATCCCAACCCCATATCACGTCCTCATATCCCAATCTCCTATCCCGTCATCATATCTCGACCTCCTATCCCGACCTCCTATTCCGTCCTTCTATCTCGTCCTCCTATCCCGTCTTCATATCCCATCCTCCTATCTCGACCTCCTATCCCAACCTCCTATCTCGACCTCCAATCCAATCCTCATATCCCTTCCTCATATCCCGACCTCATATCCTGTCCTCATATCCATCCTCTTATCACGACCTAATATCCTGTCCTCATATCCCGACCTCACATCCCATCCTCACATCTTGTCCTCATATCCCTACTTCATATCCCGACCTTATATCCCATCCTCTTATCCTGTCCTCATATCCCGACCTCCTATCCTGTCCTCATATCCCATTCTCATATCTCGACCTCGTATGCCATCCTCATATGCTGTCCTCCTATCCAGACCTAATATCCCATCCTCCTATCCCGTCCTCACATCCCATCCTCATATCCTGTCCTCATATCCCATCCTCATATCACAACCTCATATCCCATCCTTATGTCCCATCCTCATATCCTGTCCTCATATGCTATCCTCATATCCCGTCCTTATGTCCCAACCTCATATCCCGTCCTCATATCCCGACTTCATATCCTGTCCTCATATCCCGACCTTATATCCCATCCTCATATCCCATCCTCAAATCCTGTCCTCATATCTCGACCTTCTATCCCGTCCTCATATTCCATTCTCATATTCTGTCCTCATATCTCAACCTCATATCCCATCCTTATATCCTGTCCTCATATTCCCACCTCCTATCTTGACCTCATATCCCATCCTCATATCCCGACCTTATATCCCATCCTCATATCCTGTCCCCACATCCCGTCTTTGTATCCCGACCTCATATACCATCCTTATATCCCATCCTCATATCCTGTCCTCATATCCCGACCTCATATCCCTTCCTTATGTCCCATCCTCATATCCTGTCCTCAGATGGGACTGATTTGTGGTGAAGATATTGTAAGCTGAAAATAGAAGGGGACGTGGCTTTGTGGGACTGGGTGTGATTTGCAAGCCAGACCGATGCACAATAAGGGTAGATAATATAAGGAGTGGGGCTTAAAATGTGGGCTTGTCTATGTGAGATGGGGTGTGGCTTGCAAGCCAGATTGACACATTCACCAGGAGATGCAGAACGGAGCTTGTGGAGTAAGGTACTGGAAGTCCCATATACTTGCATGGGACTTGAAACAAAAACCCATCTTTTATATAAGGGTGTATGTAAGGGTTAATTTAACTATCATATCTTTTTATTTGACATACAAGTAATATGTGTACCAGGTATTATTGAAATATCTCCACCTGTACGGAAGTTATGTGGGAACATACATTTCCCAATGATTTGCATGGGACTTTAACCCCTTAAGGACGCAGCCCATTTTCACCTCTGGGACGAAGCCCTTTTTTGCAAATCTGACCACTGTCACTTTAAACATTAATAACTCTGGAATGCTTTTACTTATCATTCTGATTCTGAGATTGTATTTTCGTGACATTTTCTTCTTTAGCATAGTGGTAAATTTTTGTGGTAACTTGCATCCTTTCTTGGTGAAAAATCCCCAAATTTGATGAAAAAAATAACAATTTTGCATTTTTCTAACTTTGAAGCTCTCTGCTTGTAAGGAAAATCTGTGAGGGGTGTAGTTTCCAAAATGGGGTCACATGTGGGTGTGTTTTGTCAGAACCGCTGTAACAATCAGCCACCCCTGTGCAAATCACCTCAAATGTACATGGCGCACTCTCCCTTCTGGGCCTTGTTGTGTGCCCCAGAGCACTTTGCGCCCACATATGGGGTATCTCCGTACTCGGGAGAAATTGCGTTACAAATTTTGGGGGGCGTTTTTCCCTTTTACCTCTTGTGAAAATGAAAAGTATAGGGCAACACCAGCATGTTAGTGTAAAAATTTTTATTTTTTTACACTAACATGCTGGTGTAGACCCCAACTGTTCCTTTTCATAAGGGGTAAAAGGAGAAAAAGCCCCCCAAAATTTGTTAGGCAGTTTCTCCCGAGTACAGGGATACCCCATATGTGACCCTATACTGTTGCCTTGAAATACAACAGGGCTTCAAAATGAGAGCGCCATGCGCATTTGAGGCCTGAATTAGGGACATAGGGGTATTTTATGCCAGTGATTCCCAAACAGGGTGCCTCCAGCTGTTGTAAAACTCCCAACATGCTTGGACAGTCAATTGCTGTCCAGAAATGCTGGAAGTTTTCGTTTTGCAACAGCTGGAGGCTCCATCTTAGAAACACTGCCGTACAATAAGTTTTTCATTTTCATTGGGGAAGGGGGGTGGTAGGGGGGGCAGTGTATGTGTGTATATGTAGTGTTTTACTCTTTATTTTATGTTAGTGTAGTGTAGTGTTTTTAGGTTGCATTCACACTGGAGGCAGATTACACTGAGTCTCCCGCTAGGAGTTTGAGCTGCGGCAGAAAATTTGCTGCAGCTCAAACTTGAAGCGGGGAACTCACTGTAATCTGCCGCCAGTGTGAATGTAGCCTGTACATTCACATGGGAGGGGGGGTCAAAACTACAACTCCCAGCATACACTGACAGACCATGCATGCTGGGAGTTGTAGTTTTGCAACAGCTGGGGGCACACTGGTTGAAAAACCTTGAATTAGGTTCTATGACCTAACTCAGTATTTTCCAACCAGTGTGCCTCCAGCTGTTGCAAAACTACAACTCCCAGCATGCATGATCTGTCTGTGCATGCTGGGAGTTGTAGTTTTCACCCCCCCTCCCATGTGAATGTACAGGCTACATTCACACTGGAGGCAGATTACACCGAGTCTACCGCTAGGAGTTTGAGCTGTGGCAGAAAATTTGCCGAAGCTCAAACTTGAAGCGGGGAACTCACTGTAATCTGCTGCCACAGTGAATGTAGCCTGTACATTCACATGGGAGGAGGGGGGGGGGGGCAAAACTACAACTCCCAGCATGCACTGATAGACCATGCATGCGGGGAGTTGTAGTTTTGCAACAGCTGGAGGCACACTGGTTGGAAAACCTTGAATTAGGTTCTATGACCTAACTCAGTATTTTCCAACCAGTGTGCCTCCAGCTGTTGTAAAACTACAACTCCCAGCATGTACTGATTGCGGAAGGGCATGCTGGGAGATGTAGTTATGCAACGGCTGGAGGCACGCAAGTACAACTCCCAGCATGCCAAGACAGCCTTATGCTGTTCCTGAATGCTGGGAGTTGTAGTTTTGCAAGATTTAGAGGGGTTCAGGTTGTAAATCACTGTCCAGTGGTCTCTAAACTGTGGCCCTCCAGATGTTGCAAAACTACAAACTGCTGTCTGGGCATGCTGAGAGTTGTAGTTTTGCAACATCTGGAGGTCTACAGTTTGAGACCACTGTATAGTGATCTACAACCTGAACCCCTCTGTAAACTGTGGTCCTCCGGATGTTGCTAGGCAACAACTCACCTGGCAGGACCCGGATGAATTGCTGCTGCCACCGCACGTGGTGGATCGCGCTCCGGGATCCAGGTAAGGGACCTTCGGCGACGGTCCCTGGACAGTTCCCCCATTTTGCCCGGACACCGATAGGTGGGCAAAGCGGGGAAACCGAACTTTAACCCCCTTCCCCCGGTCTGCTATTGGTCGGTTGCTCGGCCGACCAATAGCAGGGATAGGAGGGGTGGCACCTATCCCTTCAGGGGGATCAAGAGTGTCTCGGACACCCCCGAACCCTCTTATTTTCCAGGTCACCGGGTCACCAGTGACCCGTATGACCCGGAATCGCGCAGATCGCAGGTCTGAATTGACCTGCGATTGGCGCCCATCGCGGTCATGGGGGGTTCTCAGTACCCCCTCGGCGATGTGCCGGGATGCCTGCTGTTGGATAACAGCAGTCATCCCGGCCCGATCACCGCTACCGGTGACGCGGCGCTCCCGGAACCCCGCGACATACATGTACGTCGCCGCACGCCAAGTGACACTTCGTGGCGCCGTACATGTACGTCACTCGTCGTGAGGGGGTTAAACAAAAACCCTGACCCTCACAAATGGGGTAGTTAAGGGTATTATCGAAATATCTCCAGCCATTTCAAAAGTTATGCAGTAACATATTTTCCATAGACTTGTATGGGACTTTAAACAAAAACCCTGACCCTGGCAAATGGGGTTGAGTAAGGGTTAAATCACCTATCCTATCTTTGTTGTTGACATATAAGTAACGTGTGCCAAGTTTCATGTTAATATCTTTTGCCGTTTGGACGTGATGCTGGAACATACACACATACATACACACACACACACATTGGGGGAGATTTATCAAAACCTGTCCACAGGAAAAGTTGCCCAGTTGCCCATAGCAACCAATCAGCTTGCTTCTTTCCTTTTTTAAAAAGGCCTCTGTAAAATGAAAGAAGCAATCTGATTGGTTGCCAAGGGCAACTGCACCACTCTTGCTCTGCACAAGTTTTGTTAAATCTCTCCCATTGAGTTTTATATATATATATATATATATATATATATATATATATATATATATATATACTAGCTGAATACCCGGCATTGCCCCGTTTTTCCTTTCTAATCCTTGTTGGGGAGGAAAATAAACAAAGGAGGAAGCTTTTGATTTCATATCCCCTCCTCATATATTGTTGTCATATCCCAACCCCATATCCCATCCTCATATCCCAACCTCCTATCCCGACCTCCTATCTCGACCTCCTATCCCGTCCTCCTATCTCGTCCTCCTATCTTGTCCTCCTATCCCGTCCTCCTATCTCGACTTCCTATCCCGACTTCCTATCCTGACCTCCTATCCAGTCCATCTATCTCGACCTCCTATCTCGACCTCCTATCCCTTCCTCCTATCACGTTCTCATATCCCATCCTCCTATCCCGTCCTCATATCCCATCCTCCTATCCCGTCCTCCTATCCCGTCCTCCTATCTCGACCTCCTATCCCGACCTCATATCCCGACCTCTTATCCTGGTCCTCCTATCCCGTCCTCCTATCCCGACCTCCTATCCCATCCTCCTTTCCAGTCCTCATATCCCGACCTCCTATCCCGACCAGTAATATGTGTACCAGGTATTGAAATATCTCTTGAAGTTATGTGGGAACACACATTTCCCATTGACTTGTATGGGACTTTAAGCATAAACCCCGCCCCTGGCAAATGGGGGTGAGTAAGGGTTAAATCACCTATCCTATGTTTGTTGTTGACATATAAGTAACATGTGTACCAAGTTTCATGTTAATATCTTTAGCCGTTTGGACGTGATGCCGGAACGAACACACATACACACATTGGGGGAGATTTATCAAAACCTGTCCAGAGGAAAAGTTGCTGAGTTGCCCATAGCAACCAATCGGATCGCTTCTTTCATTTTTAGGAAGGCCTCTGCAAAATGAAATAAGTGATCTGATTGGTTGCTATGGACAACTGGGCAACTTTTCCTCTGCACAGGTTTTGATAAATCTCCCCGATTGAGTTTTTATATATATATATATATATATATATATATATATATATATATTAAAGCATGCAGAATAGAACTACTATGTAGAAGAAAATGGCAGAAAAATTCAAAAATTACCCTTTTCCATAGCAATAGAGACAAGTATCTATCTATCTATTATATGTGTGTGTGTTTTTTACATTTCTTCCCTCGCTTATAGAACTGTGAGACAAGGTTGGTGACATCACACATGTGACCTCACAAGGGATTAGCTATATCTTTGCCTTTCTTATAATCAGGCAACAAAGAAGACAAGACATTTCAAGGATCAGAGGGAGGATGGCCAGGAGCAGCCGAATACAACCAACAAACCAAGAAGATTGGTTCCTAGCATGCCTTCAAAATGCCTAGGACAGGATAAAGAAAACATTCAGCAAAGAGAAGTTGAAAGGGGTAATCCAGGATGAGAAAATCAGAGCTGATTTCTTCTGAAAACTGCACCACCTCTGTCCTAATGTTGTGTGTGATATCGCTGCTCAATTCTTCAAAAGTGAATGGAGAAAACTTGTAATATTACATACAACATGAGGACAGGTATGGTGCTGTTTTTGGAAACAAATAGTTCTGTTTTCTATTCCCTTTTAACAAACTCCTAGGATGCAGCAACATTCATCTGATGGACGGCACAGGTAGGACACTACATGTTTTTCTATACATTTCTCACTATTAACACCAGATTCATGTAACTAACACAATCATTTCAATGGCCTCAGTGCTGAACTTCTAGACACATGGGATATTTATCAAAACCTATGTACAGGAAGAGTATCATCTTTCATCCTTTAGAGATTTTTGGTGAGATTTATCAAAATCTGTGCAAAGGAAAAGTTGACCAGTTGCCAATAGCAACCAATCAGATTAATTTTCATTGTCAGATTAAAATTAATTTTGCAGAGGCCTTGTTAAAAATAAAATAAGCAAGCTGATTGGTTGCTATGGGCAACTGGGCAACATTTCCTCTGCACAGGTTTTGATAAATTGTGAGCTCCTGGAGGGGACTTTTTTTGTGCGAACTTGGCGAGTAGTACTGGTTGCCTAGTTTTGGTCACCCCAATGTGAAATCAGTCAAATGCATTCTACACCTCCCCCTTTTTTCTTTATACACTTTCCCTACAATATCTTTCACCCCCCTGCTATTTGGGGAAATTGGAGAAGGGAGTGCTTACACACATTGGGGGGCATTTACTAAGGGGTTTAGTCATTTTTTTCTGACTATTTTTGGCGCAAAATTCTCGCAATTGCGCCTACCCTATAAATTGTGCGACTTTCCCTAGCAAGAGCTAGAAAGTAAAAAAAAAAATTCCCGCTTAATTTACGCAAGTTTTCAGTTTTTACTTGCAGTGGTCAGGAATTTATTAACTGAGACAGTCGCAGTTGCGCAATAAACTGTCGCAACGGCCATAAAAATTGACTAAATTTACTCCAGCTCCAACATGGAGCAGGAAAAGCTGCTGCCGCCCGGGCTCCGACATACTTTCTCCCCGCTACCCTCACTGCGCTACCGGGACACTGCAGTGATTTATATCCCCCCCTCTCACCTGCCAGCGCCACACAACTCCCATCTGTCTGCTGTTGCAAGACTACAAGTCCCAGCATGGCCTTACAGTGAGGACACGCTGGGAGTTGTAGTCTTGTAGCAGCGGGAGCTGAGCGGCGCGGGCGGGAGACAAGGGGAGGGGAGGGGGGGGGGTAGCGGGGAGGCCGTATGAGGAGCCCGGGCGGGAGACAAGGGGGGTAGCGGGGAGACCGTATGAGGAGCCCGGGCGGCTGCACTGTAATGTCAGCCCGGGCTCCTGCCCTGAGAGCCATAGGCTTTGGCTGTCAGGGCATGCTGGGTGTTGTAGTTTTGCAACAGCTGGAGGGCCACAGTTTGCAGACCACTGGTGTGTGGTCTGTAAACTGTAGTCCTCCAGCTGTTGCAAAACTAAACAGCTGAAGGGGACCGGCGAAGAAGTTCACTTACCCTTCCGAGGCTCCAGCGACGATCGCTGACGGAGATCGTCGCGCGGCACTGTCGCGCGGCAGTGTCGCGCGGCAGTGTCGTGCAGCGCTGGATCCTACGGAAGCCGGTAAGTTGCGCAAGCTTCCCAACCAGGGTGCAAGACTACAACTCCCAGCATGCCTGGACACCCTTTGGCTGTCCGGGCATGCTAGGAGTTGTAGTTTTGCAACAGCTGGAGGCACCCTTGTTGGGAAACACTGGCCTAAAACAGTGTTTCCCAACCAGGGTGCCTCCAGATGTTGCAAGACTACAACTCCCAGCATGCCTGGACACCCTTTGGCTGTCCGGGCATGCTGGGAGTTGTAGTTTTGCAACAGCTGGAGGCACCCTTGTTGGGAAACACTGGCCTAAAACAGTGTTTCCCAACCAGGGTGCCTCCAGATGTTGCAAGACTACAACTCCCAGCATGCCTGGACAGCCATTGGCTGTCCAGGCATGCTGGGAGTTGTAGTTTTGCAACAGCTGGAGGGCCACAGTTTGCAGACCACTGGTTTGTGGTCTGTAAACTGTAGTCCTCCAGCTGTTGCAAAACTAAACAGCTGAAGGGGACCGGCGAAGAAGTTCACTTACCCTTCCGAGGCTCCAGCGACGATCGCTGACGGAGATCGTCGCGCGGCACTGTCGCGCGGCAGTGTCGCGCGGCAGTGTCGTGCAGCGCTGGATCCTACGGAAGCCGGTAAGTTGCGCAAGCTTCCCAACCAGGGTGCAAGACTACAACTCCCAGCATGCCTGGACACCCTTTGGCTGTCCGGGCATGCTAGGAGTTGTAGTTTTGCAACAGCTGGAGGCACCCTTGTTGGGAAACACTGGCCTAAAACAGTGTTTCCCAACCAGGGTGCCTCCAGATGTTGCAAGACTACAACTCCCAGCATGCCTGGACACCCTTTGGCTGTCCGGGCATGCTGGGAGTTGTAGTTTTGCAACAGCTGGAGGCACCCTTGTTGGGAAACACTGGCCTAAAACAGTGTTTCCCAACCAGGGTGCCTCCAGATGTTGCAAGACTACAACTCCCAGCATGCCTGGACAGCCATTGGCTGTCCAGGCATGCTGGGAGTTGTAGTTTTGCAACAGCTGGAGGGCCACAGTTTGCAGACCACTGGTTTGTGGTCTGTAAACTGTAGTCCTCCAGCTGTTGCAAAACTAAACAGCTGAAGGGGACCGGCGAAGAAGTTCACTTACCCTTCCGAGGCTCCAGCGACGATCGCTGTCGGAGATCGTCGCGCGGCACTGTCGCGCGGCAGTGTCGTGCAGCGCTGGATCCTACGGAAGCCGGTAAGTTGCGCAGGCTTCCCAACCAGGGTGCCTCCAGTTGTTGCAAGACTACAACTCCCAGCATGCCTGGACAGCCTTTGGCTGTCCAGGCATGCTGGGAGTTGTAGTTTAGCAACAGCTGGAGGCACCCTGGTTGGGAAACACTGGCCTAAAACAGTTGGGAAACACTGGCCTAAAACAGTCACCCTGGTTGGGAAACACTGTTTTAGGCCAGTGTTTCCCAACCAGGGTGCCTCCAGATGTTGCAAAACTACAACTCCCAGCATGCCTGGACAGCCTTTGACTGTCCAGGCATGCTGGGGCTTGTAGTTTTGCAACATCTGGAGGCACCCTGGTTGGGAAACACTGTTTTAGGCCAGTGTTTCCCAGCCAGGTTGCCTCCAGATGTTGCAAAACTACAACTCCCAGCATGCCTGGACAGCCTTTGACTGTCCAGGCATGCTGGGGCTTGTAGTTTTGCAACATCTGGAGGCACCCTGGTTGGGAAACACTGTTTTAGGCCAGTGTTTCCCAGCCAGGTTGCCTCCAGATGTTGCAAAACTACAACTCCCAGCATGCCTAGACAGCCTTTGACTGTCCAGGCATGCTGGGACTTGTAGTTTTGCAACATCTGGAGGCACCCTGGTTGGGAAACACTGTTTTAGGCCAGTGTTTCCCAGCCAGGTTGCCTCCAGATGTTGCAAAACTACAACTCCCAGCATGCCTAGACAGCCTTTGACTGTCCAGGCATGCTGGGACTTGTAGTTTTGCAACATCTGGAGGCACCCTGGTTGGGAAACACTGGCCTAAAACAGTGTTTCCCAGCCAGGTTGCCTCCAGATGTTGCAAAACTACAACTCCCAGCATGCCTAGACAGCCTTTGACTGTCCAGGCATGCTGGGGCTTGTAGTTTTGCAACATCTGGAGGCACCTTGGTTGGGAAACACTGTTTTAGGCCAGTGTTTCCCAGCCAGGTTGCCTCCAGATGTTGCAAAACTACAACTCCCAGCATGCCTAGACAGCCTTTGACTGTCCAGGCATGCTGGGGCTTGTAGTTTTGCAACATCTGGAGGCACCCTGGTTGGGAAACACTGGCCTAAAACAGTGTTTCCCAACCAGGGTGCCTCCAGATGTTGCAAAACTACAAGTCCCAGGTTGGGAAACACTGTGCCCGGCCTCCGCCCCACCTTACTGTAAGGGCATGCTGGGAGTTGTAGTCCTGCAGCTGGGGGCAGGGGACAAGCTTGTCACTTGCCCACACATCTCCTGCACCACACAACTACAACTCCCAGCATGTCCTTACTGTAAGGGCATGCTGGCAGTTGTAGTCATGCGGGGCGGGAGATGTGTGAGCAGGTGATAATAAATGTACTAACCCATTTTTTTTGTTTTCTTCTCATTTCAGATCCGTTTATCCTGTGGACTCCTTCGGATTCGGTGGACTACTTCGATGACCAGCGTTTTTCTTTGTTTGATTTTAATAAAATGGTTAACGAGGGCTTGTGGGGGAGTGTTTTTTGTAATAAAAAATTTTTAAAACCTGTTGTGCTTTTTTCTTACTTTACTAGACAGGCTTAGTAGTGGAAGCTGTCTTATAGACAGAGTCCATTACTAACCTGGGCTTAGCGCTAGCCACAAAAACAGCTAGCGCTAACCCCCTATTATTACCCCGGTACCCAACGCCACAGGGGTGCCGGGAAGAGCCGGTACCAACAGGCCTGGAGCGTCAAAAATGGCGCTCCTGGGCCTAGGCGGTAACAGGCTGGCGTTATTTAGGCTGGGGAGGGCCAGTAACAATGGTCCTCGCCCACCCTGGGAACGTCAGGCTGTTACTGTTTGGTTGGTATTTGGCTGAGAATGAAAATAGGGGGGACCCTATGCGTTTTTTTTTTTTAAATAAAGAATTAAATATATTAAAAAAACGCATAGGGTCCCCCTATTTTTATTCTCAACCAAATACCAACCAAACAGTAACAGCCTGACGTTACCAGGGTGGGCGAGGACCATTGTTACTGGCCCTCCCCAACCTAAATAACGCCAGCCTGTTACCGCCTAGGCCCAGGAGCGCCATTTTTGACGCTCCGGGCCTGTTGGTACCGGCTCTTCCCGGCACCCCTGTGGTGTTGGGTACCGGGGTAATAATTGGGGGTTAGCGCTAGCTGTTTTTGTGGCTAACGCTGAGCCCGGCTTAATAATGGACTCAGTCTATAAGACAGCTTCCACTACTAAGCCTGTCTAGTAAAGTAAAATAAAACACAACAGGTTTTAAAAAAAATTTATTACAAAAAACACTCCCCCACAAGCCCTCGTTAACCATTTTATTAACATCAAGCAAAGAAAAACGCTGGTCATCGAAGTAGTCCACCGAATCCGAAGGAGTCCACAGGATACACAGATCTGTAGAAGAAGTAACCAAAAAAAAAAAAAGTGTAAGTACATTTAGGGAGAAAAAAACTGTGTTAAAAAAATGTAATAAACACACACACACACACACTAAACGCCGTTTACCACTTCTGAGCCATGACTACAATTTACAGTGATCCCTCAACTTACAATGGCCTCAACATACAATAGTTTCAACATACAATGGTCTTTTCTGGACCATCGTAAGTTGAAACCAGACTCAACATACAATGCTACAGACAGTCCAGATCTGTAAAACGTGTCAATGGCTGGAAGAACCAACCAATCAAAATGGGCATTCACTGGTAAAACCCCTGTATTACTGAAGTGTATGCACTGACTGGTGTCTGGTATTACATGTTCTGTACACTTTACCTGTATCAGGGTTAGCTGCTCTTTTGGACACCAGGTGAGGGCGACTCCATTACTTGTTTGGGACATTGCCTGTACTGTACAGGACCCCTGAAGAAGCTCCTGTCCTCTACATAGACCAGTGTTTGCCAAGCAGGGTGGCCCCATCTTTTGCAAAACTACAACTCCCAGCATGCCCGGACAGCCTTTGGCTGTCCGGGCATGCTGGGAGTTATAGTTTTGCAACAGCTGGAGGCTCCCTGCTTGGGAAACACTGACATAGACAGTGATTTACAGCTCCCAGCAGATCTTTCTTACTTTTATATGTAAGGATTTGCTTTATCTATATCAGTTATCTACTTATTTTTCTTTGTCACTTTTTCCTATTTTGGATGACATTTTGGTGCCTTTAGAACCAATTACCACGTTTCCATAGAGTTATGGTCTCAACATACAATGGTTTCAACTTACAATGGTTTTCCTGGAACCAATTAATATTGTAACTTGAGGGACCACTGTAGTTATTGAATTATTTAGATGTGGTGAAAAAGCTAAAAAAAAACTCAAAAACAAAAGATCCAGAAGGAAACCAGCAGCCAAACCTATTCAGACAGCAGGAAAAAGGAACAGACTATTTTTTCTACTACATGAAGTAAATTTCCCACTTTTGCCTATGTGTGCCAAATTTATTAATGCCGTGCAACAATTTAGTAAATTTGTCGCACATAGTCAAAAATGAAGTAGAAAAAAACAGGGTAAAAACCAGACTACATAGTAAAAGATTAGTAAATGCCCCTCATTGTGTTTAATTTTTTGCGCAAAGTTTTGCGCAAGCTGTTTTTTTGCGCACATTCTGGTGGAGCATTTCCTCCAGATGTGTAAGTTTTGGTGTACCTTGGAGTGACATATTTAGTACACACAAATTTATTAACTGCATACATTTCATTTACCGACAGAAATCTTGCGGGATGACCATATTTTTAAAGCCATCTTGGACTGCACTTAGCAAGATGCTCTAAATCATGCATTTAATTTTCCATTTGGATTGCGGAGATTACTATGCTTTTGTCGCCAGTCAGATTATCTCTGTGATACTTAAAATCTTTTTCATGTACCTTTTAAAAAAAATGAAATGATTATAGACCACTGATGATCACCCCTTCACCCGCAGTCTAACCTGATTCAACTGGAAAATACATCAGGTTATAGTGCAGGTGAAATACTTCCGGCACAGTTCAGACTTCAAACTGTGTAAAATTCAAACTCCCCAGCTGCTCTTGATGAGTGCAGGAGATTGCACCTGTGTAGTGTAACCATGGTGACCACAGCTAAGAATATACCACTGTATGTGCAGGGAGAGACAAGAAGATATCGCTGTTAGGTCTATGTATATGTGTTAGTATGTGTATGTAGCAGAGGCAGGTGTGTGAGTGTGTGTATGTAGCAGAGCTGGGGGGTTAGAGTTAATTTCCCCCGCTCTGGCCACCGATCGGAAGTCGGTACAGAGCGGGGGAACACGAGCGGAGAGGGGTGAGCATGGCCCGGCTTTCCCGGACCTTCGGAGGCGGCATCCCGTAGCAGTGGCGCAAGCAGGAAGAACGGCGGCCGGAAAGTGCGGCGGAGAAGGCTGCAGTGAAGATCGCTATAAGTGATCTTCACTGTGGCCTTCTATAAGCTGCAAAACTACAACTCCCAGCATGCCCACACAGCCAAAGGCTGTCTGGGCATGCTGGGAGTTGTAGTTTTGCAGCATCTGGAGGGTCACAGTTTGGAGACCACTGTGTAGTGGTCTCTAAACTGTGGTCCTCCAGATGTTGCAAAACTACAAATTTCAGCATTCACTGACTGTCTGGGCATGCTGGGAGTTGTAGTTTTGCAACATCTGAAGTGACACAGTTTGGAGACCACTATATGGTGGTCTCCAAACTGTAGCCCTCCAGATGTTGCAAAACTACAACTCCCAGCATGCCCAGACAGTCAGGGATGCTGGGCGTGTAGTTCTGCAATATCTGGCCCTTCAGATGTTGCAGAACTACAACTCCCAACATGCCTGGACAGTCTGGGCATGCTTGGAGTTGTAGTTTTGCAACATCTGGAGGGCTACAGTTTGGAGGCCACTACTTAGCGGTCTCCAAACTGTTCTTCCCCAGTTGTTGCAGAACTACAACTCCTAGCATGCCCAGACTGTCCAGGCATGCTGGGAGTTGTAGTTCTGCAACATCTGAAGGGCCAGATATTGCAGAACTACATGCCCAGCATCCCTGACTGTCTGGCCACGCTGGGAATTGTAGTTTTGCAACAGCTGTAGGCACACTGGTTGGGAAACACTGAGCGAGAGTCTGTTTCCTAACTCAGTGATTCCAACCCACGTGCCTCCAGCTGTTGCAAAACTACAACTCCCAGAGTGCACTGACAGACCGTACATGCTGGGAGTTGTAGTCTTGCAACAGCTGGAGGCACATGGGTTGGAATCACTGAGCTAGAGTCTGTTTTCTAACTCAGTGATTCCCCACCAGTGTACCTACAGCTGTTGTAAAACTACAACTCCCAGCATGTACGGTCTGTCAGTGCATTCTGGGAGTTGTCATTTTGCCACCGCTGAAGGTTTGGGGCGCCCCCCCCCCCCCCATGTGAATGTACAGGGTACATTCACACAGGCGGATCTACAGTGGGTTTCCTTCAAGGAAACTTATTGTGAACCCCTGCCTGTGTGAATATACCCTAAAAACACTACACTAACAAATAATAAAAAATAAAACGCTACATATACACCCCCTTACACGTCGCCCCCCCCCCCCAATAAAAATGAAAAACGTCTCATACGGTAGTGTTTCCTAAACGGCGCCTCCAGCTGTTGCAAAACCACAACTCCCAGTGTTGCCGGACAGCCATAGACTGTCCTGACAGGCTGTGAGTCTTGCAACAGCTGGAGGCACCCTGTTTGGGAAACACTGCTGTAGGGTTTTGGTGGAGACAAGCCCCGTCCTTGTAACCGGGTCCGCCCCTATTGAAAATTCCTTATTCAGGCCTCAAATGCGCACTTCAGAGCCCTGTCGTATTTCAAGGCAACAGTTTAGGGCCACATATGGGGTATCTCCATACTCGGGAGAAATTGTGTTCCAAATTTTGGGGGGATTTTTCTCCCATTACCCTTTGTAGAAATGGTACATTTGGGGAAAAAAACTGCACTTTAGTGAAATTTTTTTTTTTCATTTACACATCCGAATTTAACAAAAAAGTTGTCAAACACCTGTGGGGTGTTAAGGCTCACCGGACCCCTTGTTACGTGCCTTGAGGGGTGTAGTTTCCTAAATAGTATGCCATGTGTTTTTTTTTTTTTTTTTGCTGTTCTGGCACCATAGGGGCTTCCTAAATGTGACATGCCCCCAAAAACCATTTCAGCAAAATTCACTCTCCAAAATCCCATTGTCGCTCCTTCCATTCTGAGCCCTCTACTGCGCTCGCCGAACACTTGACATACACATATGAGGCATTTCCATACTTGAGAGAAATTGGGTTACACATTTTGGGGGTCTTTTTCTCCTATTCTCCCTTGTAAAATTTCAAAAACTGGGTCTACAAGAGCATGCGAGTGTAAAAAATGAAGATTTTGAATTTTCTCCTTCACTTTGCTGCTATTCCGGTGAAACACCTAAAGGGTTAACAAACTTACTGAATGTCATTTTCAATACTTTGAGTGGTGCAGTTTTTATAATGGGGTAATTTATGGGGTATTTCTAATATGAGGGCCCTTCAAATCCACTTCAAAACTGAACTGGCCCCTGAAAAATTGCTTCTGAACTTTTAAGCCCTCTGATGTTTTCCAAAAGTAAAAACATGTCAACTTTATGATGCAAACATAAAGTAGACATATTGTATTTGTAAATCAATATATAATTTATTTGGAATGTCTGTTTTCCTTACAAGCAGAGAGCTTCAAAGTTAGAAAAATGCAACATTTTCAATTTTTTCATCAAATTTTTGAATTTTTCACCAAGAAATGATGCAAGAATCGACAAAAAATTACCACTAACATAAAGTAAAATATGTCACAAAAAAAACAATCTCAGAATCAGAATGAAAAGTAGGGCATCCCAGAGTTATTAATGCTTAAAGTGACAGTGGTCAGAATTGCAAAAAATGCTCCCGTCCTTAGGGTTATAATGGGCTCCGTCCCCAAGGAGTTAAAGGGGTACTCCGGTGAAAAACTTCTTTCTGCTGAATACTACAGTGGAAATTCTGCTGACATCATGAGCACAGTGGTCTCTGCTGACATCTCTTTCCATTTTAGGAACTGTCCAGGGTAAAAGGAAATCCCCATAGCAAACATATGCTGTTCTGGACAGTTCATAAAATGGACAGAGATGTCAGCAGAGAGCACTGTGCTCGTGATGTCAGCAGACAGTTCTGTGTTTCAAAAAGAAAATAATTTTTGCTGTAGTATTCAGCAGCTAATAAGTACAGGAAGGATTAATATTTTTTAATAGAAGTCATTTACAAATCTGTTTAACTTTCTGGCACCAGTTGATTTAAAAAAAAAAGTTTTTCACCGGAGTACCCCTTTAAAGATGGACAGGCAGGGTGAAGGGGAGTAGCTAGGCCTGTATTTTGAATTTCAAAACTCAAATGGGTTTTTGGGTTCAAAATGTGTATTTTTCCCTTATGCTGCTATCCTTTTATAATCCATAATTTTGGGGCCAGGTTGTCCGATAATTTGGCAAAGTGAAAACAGTATGAGTGTATGATGGTTACCCCTGCTATCGGCGCTGCTGCCCCTTCTCTCCCCCTGGCTATCAGTGCCACTGCCCCATTGCCGGCGCCGATAGCCAGGGGGAGAGAAACGGCGCCGGCAATGGGGCAGCGGTGTCGACAGACAGGGGGAAAGAAGGGGCAGCGGCACCCATTGCCGGCGCCGCTGCCCTGTTGCCTCCCCCATCCCCGGTTGTATAATTACCTGTTGCTGGGGTCGGGTCAGCGCTGCTTCAGGCCTCCGGTGTGCATTCCCTGCGTCGTTGCTATGCTTTGCATGGCGCGGCGCAATAACGGAAGACGTCATTGCGACTCGCAACGCATAGCAATGATGCAGGGGATGCACACCGGAGGCCTGAAGCAGCGCGGACCCGACCCCGGCAACAGGTAATTATACAACTAGGGATGGGGGAGGCAACAGGGCAACGGCGCCGGCAATGGGTGCCGCTGCCCCTTATCCCCCCTGGCTATCGGTGCTGGCAATGGGACAGCGGCACCAATAGCCAGGGGGAGAGAAGGGGCAGTGGCGCCGATAGCAGGGGAGAGAAGCGGCGGTAGCAGGGCTCTAGACCCCAGGAAAGGCAGGGGGAGAGAATCAGGCAGCGACGGCCTCTCTACCCCTGCCTTTCCTGGGGGCTCTGTGGGGTGAGAAGCAGTGTATCGGGGTATACACATGCACACACACGCACCCTCATTTTATGAAGGATATTTGGGTAAAAAACTTTTTTTACCCAAATATCCTTGGTAAAATGAGGGTGCGTGTTATAGGCCGGTGCGTGGTACACCTCGATAAATACGGTAATTTTCCCTTATGCTGCTACCCTTTTATAATCCATAATTTTTGGGCCAGGTAGTCTAATAACTTGGCGACATAATAACAGTATGAGTGCATGGTTTGGGAAAATAGATGCAGAAGGACAAATGGATGAAAGGATGGCCGCATCTGGCAACTTTACTGTTTGCTTTTTTTCAATGCAAAGGAGGAGCGTATAATTATTAACCTCTTCAGGACATAGGGCGTATGGATACGCCCTGCATCCCGAGTCCTTAAGGACCGAGGGCGTATCCATACGCCCGTGGGAATTCCGGTCATTATGCCCCCCCATGTCGGCGATCGCCGCAGATCGCTGGACAATTCAGTCCAGCGATCTGCGGCGATTCCTGGTCAATCGGGTCTCCAGTGACCCGATGACCCGGAATTACTGGCTGTTCGGGGCCGTCTCTGACGGCCCCGAACAGCCAGAGCCTGCAGGGGTGAGGTGGCTTTGGTGCCACCTCACGATCGCCCTGATTCGTCGGCCGGATTACCGGCCGACCAATCAGGGCGCCTGCTGCGGGTGTCACTCCCGCACCCGCTCCGCCCCTCTTCTGGAGGACGTGAGCGGGTGCGGGACGTGCACCCCGGGTGCTGGGGACCCCGATCCCCGGCGCCCCTGTTGGGATCAGGGCCCCAGGAGCAGCTGCGGCGGCGGGACTGACCTGCAGCGTCTGGATCGTTGGAGGTGAGTGACAGCCTCCTGCTGTTGCTTAGCAACAGCTCCCAGCATGCAAAAAGGGCATGCTGGGAGCTGTAGTTATGCAACAGCAGGAGGCAGACCACCACAACTCCCAGCATTCCCTTATGGGCATGCTGGGACTTATGGTTTTGCAACAGCTGGAGGCACATTCTTTCTATGGAAAAGTGTACCTTCAGCTGTTGTATAACTACAACTCCCAGCTTGCACAAACAGCTAAAGTGCATGCTGGGAGTTGTAGTGGTGCATCTGCTGGTTGCATAACTACAACTCCCAGCATGCCCGTTGGCTGTCGGTGACTGCTGAGAGTTGTAGTTTTGCAACAGCTGAAGGCACACTGGTTGTGAAACTCAGAGTTTTTTTTTACCTAACTCAGTGTTTCACGACCGGTGTGCCTCCAGCTGTTGCAAACTACAACTCTCAGCAGTCACCGTACACCATGCACCGTACATGCTGGGAGTTGTAGTTTTGCAACAGCTGGAGGCACACTGGTTGTGAAACACTGAGTTAGGTCACAAACTCAGTGATACATAACCAGTGTGCCTACAGTTGTTGCAAAACTGCAACTCTCAGCAGTCACCGACAGCCAACGGGCATGCTGGGAGTTGTAGTTATGCAACAGCTGGATGTCCCCCCCAATGTGAACGTACAGGGTACACTCACATGGGGGGAGGATTGCAGTAAGTATCTGGCTGCAAATTTGAGCTGCCGCAAACTTTCTGCTGCAGCTCAAATTGCCAGCGAGAAACTACTGTGAACCCCGCCCGTGCGACTGTACCCTAAAAACACTACACTACACTAACACAAAAAATAAAATAAAAAGTAAAAAACACTACATATACACATACCCCTACACAGCCCCCCTCCCCAATAAAAATGAAAAACGTCACTGTTTCCAGAACGTAGCCTCAAGCTGTTGCAAAACAACTCCCAGTATTGTCGGACAGCCGTTGACTGTCCAGGCATGCTGGGAGTTTTGCAACAGCTGGAGGCACCCTGTTTGGGAATCACTGGCGTAGAATACCCCTATGTCCACCCCTATGCAATCCCTAATTTAGGCCTCAAATGCGCATGGCGCTCTCACTTTGGAGCCCTGTCGTATTTCAAGGCAACAGTTTAGGGTCACATATGGGGTATCGCCGTACTCGGGAGAAATTGTGTTACAAATTTTGGGGGGTATTTTCTGCTTTTACCCTTTTTAAAAATGTAAAATTTTGGGAAAACAAGCATTTTAGGTAAAAAAAACTAACATTTTTTCACATATGCAAAAGTCGTGAAACACCTGTGGGGTATAAAGGTTCACTTAACCCCTTGTTACGTTCCCTGAGGGGTCTAGTTTCCAAAATGGTATGCCATGTGTTTTTTTTTTTTTGCTGTCCTGGCACCATAGGGGCTTCCTAAATGCGGCATGCCCCCAGAGAAAAATTTGCGTTCAAAAAGCCAAATGTGACTCCTTCTTTTCTGAGACCTGTAGTGCGCCAGCAGAGCACTTTTCACCCCCTTATGGGGTGTTTTCTGAATCGGGAGAAATTGGGCTTCAAATTTTTAGGGGTATTTTCTGCTATTACCCTTTTTAAAAATAATTTTTTTTTGGGAAAACAAGCATTTTAGGTAAAATTTTTTTTTTTTTTTTTACATTTGCAAAAGTCGTGAAAAACCTGTGGGGTATTAAGGTTCACTTTATCCCATGTTACATTCCCTGAGGGGTCTAGTTTCCAAAATGGTATGCCATGTGGTTTTTTTTTGCTGTTCTGGCACCATAAGGGCTTCCTAAAGGTAACATGCCCCCCAAAAACCATTTCAGAAAAACGTACTCTCCAAAATCCCCTTGTCGCTCCTTCCCTTCTGAGCCCTCTAATGCGCCCGCCGAACACTTTACATAGACATATGAGGTATGTCCTTACTCGAGAGAAATTGGGCTACAAATACAAGTAAAAATTTTGTCCTTTTACCCCTTGTAAAAATTCAAAAATTGGGTCTACAAGAACATGTAAGTGTAAAAAATGAAGATTGTGAATTTTCTCCTTCACTTTGCTGCTATTCGTGTGAAACACCTAAAGGGTTAAAACGCTGACTGAATGTCATTTTGAATACTTTGGGGGGTGTAGTTTTTATAATGGGGTCATTTATGGGGTATTTCTAATATGAAGACCCTTCAAATCCACTTCAAACCTGAACTGGTCCCTGAAAAATACTGAGTTTGAAAATTTTGTGAAAAATCGGAAAATTGCTGCTGACCGTTGAAGCCCTCTGGTATCTTCCAAAAGTAAAAACACGTCAATTTTATGATGCAAACATAAAGTAGACATATTGTATATGTGAACCAAAAAAAAATGTATTCGTAATATCCATTTTCCTTACAAGCAGAGAGCTTCAAAGTTAGAAAAATGCAAAATTTTCAAATTTTTCATCAAATTTACGGATTTTTCACCAAGAAAGGATGCAAGTATCGACCAAAATTTACCCCTATGTTAAAGTAGAATATGTCACGAAAAAACAATCTCGGAATCAGAATGATAACTAAAAGCATTCCAGAGTTATTAATGTTTAAAGTGACAGTGGTCAGATGTGCAAAAAACGCTCCGGTACTTAAGGCCAAAATGAGCTCCGTCCTGAAGGGGTTAAAAAAGAGTATTTTTGGAGATGGACAAGCAGGCTGTAGGGGAGGAGGTAGGCCTGTATTTTGAACTTAAAAACTCAAATGGGTTTTTGGGTTCAAAATGTGTATTTTTCCCTTATGCTGCTATCCTTTTATAATCCATAATTTTGGGGCCATGTTGTCCGATAACTTGGCAAAGTGAAAACAGTATGAGTGAATGATGGTTTGGGAACATAGGTGTAGAAGCACAAATCGATGAAAGGATAGCAGCATATGGCAATTTAACTGTTTGTTTTTCCAAAGCAAATGAATAGTGCATAATTATTAAAAAAGGGTATTTTTGAAGATGGACAGGCAGGCTGATGGGGAGGAGGTAGGCCTGTATTTTGAACTTACAAACTCAAATGGGTTTTTTTGTTCAAAATGTGTATTTTTCCCTTATGCTGCTATCCTTTTATAATCCATAATTTTGGGGCCAGGTTGTCCGATAACTTGGCAAAGTGAAAACAGTATGAGTGTATGATGGTTACCCCTGCTATCGGTGCTGCTGCCCCTTCTCTCCCCCTGGCTATCAGTGCCGCTGCCCCTTCTTTCACCCTGGCTATCAGTGCCGCTGCCCCATTGCCGGCGCCAAAAGCCATGAGGAGAGAAACGGCGCCGGCAATGGGGCAGCGGCGTCGACAGACAGGGGGAAAGAAAGGACAGTGGCACCCATTGCCGGCGCCGCTGCCCCGTTACCTCCCCCATCCCCGGTTGTATAATCACCTGTTGCTGGGGTCGGGTCAGCGCTGCTTCAGGCCTCCGGTGTGCATTCCCTGCGTCGTTGCTATGCTTTGCATGGCGCGGCGCAATGACGAGAGACGTCACTCGTCATTGCGTCTCGCAACGCTTAGCAATGATGCAGGGGACGCACACCGGAGGCATGAAGCAGTGCGGACCCGACCCAGGCAACAGGTAATTATACAACTAGGGATGGGGGAGGCAACGGGGCAGCGGCGCCGGCAATGGGTGCCGCTGCCCCTTATCCCCCTCTGTCTATCGGTGCCGTTGCCCCATTGCCGGCGCCGCTTCTCTCCCCCTGGCTATTGGCGCTGGCAATGGGACAGCGGCACCCATAGCCAGGGGGAGAGAAGGGGCAGCGGCGCCGATAGCAGGGGGAGAGAAGCGGCGGTAGCAGGGCTCCAGACCCCAGGAAAGGCAGGTTTAGAGAAGCAGGCAGCCACGGCCTCTCTCCCCCTGCCTTTCCTGGGGGCTCTGTGGGGTGAGAAGCAGTGTATCGGTGTATACACATGTACACACACGCACCCTCATTTTATGAAGGATATTTGGGTAAAAAAATTTTTTTACCCAAATATCCTAGTTAAAATGAGGGTGCATGTTATAGGCCGGTGTATGGTACACCCCGATAAATACGGTAATGTTCCCTTATGCTGCTACTCTTTTATAATTCATAATTTTTGGGCCAGGTAGTCTAATTACTTGGCAACATAATAACAGTATGAGTGCATGGTTTGGGAAAATAGATGCAGAAGGACAAATGGATGAAAGGATGGCCGCATCTGGGAACTTTACTGTTTGCTTTTTTTCAATGCAAAGGAGGAGCGTATAATTATTAAAAAGGGTATTTTTGAAGATGGACAGGCAGGCTGTAGGGGAGGAGGTAGGCCTGTATTTTGAACTTAAAAACTCATATGGGTTTTTGGGTTCAAAATGTGTATTTTTCCCTTATGCTGCTATCCTTTTATAATCCATAATTTTGGGGGCAGGTTGTCCGATAACTTGGCAAAGCGAAAACAGTATGAGTGCATGATGGTTTGGGAACATAGGTGTAGAAGCACAAATCGATGAAAGGATAGCAGCATATGGCAACTTAACTGTTTGTTTTTCCAAAGCAAATGAAGAGTGCATAATTATTAAAAAAGGGTATTTTTGGAGATGGACAGGCAGGCTGATGGGGAGGATGTAGGCCTGTATTTTGAAATTAAAAACTCAAATGGGTTTTTGGGTTCAAAATGTGTATTTTTCCCTAATGCTGCTATATTTTTATAATCCATAATTTTGGGGCCAGGTTGTCCGATAACTTGGCAAAGTGAAAACAGTATGAGTGTATGATGGTTACCCCTGCTATCGGCGCTGCTGCCCCTTCTCTCCCCCTGGCTATCAGTGCCGCTGCCCCTTCTCTCCCCCTGGCTATCAGTGCCGCTGCCCCATTGCCGGTGCCGAAAGCCATGAGGAGAGAAACGGCGTCGGCAATGGGGCAGCGGCGTCGACAGACAGGGGGAAAGAAGGGACAGTGGCACCCATTGCCGGCGCCGCTGCCCCGTTACCTCCCCCATCCCCGGTTGTATAATCACCTGTTGCTGGGGTCGGGTCAGCGCTGCTTCAGGCCTCCGGTGTGCATTCCCTGCGTCGTTGCTATGCTTTGCATGGCGCGGCGCAATGACGAGAGACGTCACTCGTCATTGCGTCTCGCAACGCTTAGCAATGATGCAGGGGACGCACACCGGAGGCATGAAGCAGTGCGGACCCGACCCAGGCAACAGGTAATTATACAACTAGGGATGGGGGAGGCAACGGGGCAGCGGCGCCGGCAATGGGTGCCGCTGCCCCTTATCCCCCTCTGTCTATCGGTGCCGTTGCCCCATTGCCGGCGCCGCTTCTCTCCCCCTGGCTATTGGCGCTGGCAATGGGACAGCGGCACCCATAGCCAGGGGGAGAGAAGGGGCAGCGGCGCCGATAGCAGGGGGAGAGAAGCGGCGGTAGCAGGGCTCCAGACCCCAGGAAAGGCAGGTTTAGAGAAGCAGGCAGCCACGGCCTCTCTCCCCCTGCCTTTCCTGGGGGCTCTGTGGGGTGAGAAGCAGTGTATCGGTGTATACACATGTACACACACGCACCCTCATTTTATGAAGGATATTTGGGTAAAAAAATTTTTTTACCCAAATATCCTAGTTAAAATGAGGGTGCATGTTATAGGCCGGTGTATGGTACACCCCGATAAATACGGTAATGTTCCCTTATGCTGCTACTCTTTTATAATTCATAATTTTTGGGCCAGGTAGTCTAATTACTTGGCGACATAATAACAGTATGAGTGCATGGTTTGGGAAAATAGATGCAGAAGGACAAATGGATGAAAGGATGGCCGCATCTGGGAACTTTACTGTTTGCTTTTTTTCAATGCAAAGGAGGAGCGTATAATTATTAAAAAGGGTATTTTTGAAGATGGACAGGCAGGCTGTAGGGGAGGAGGTAGGCCTGTATTTTGAACTTAAAAACTCAAATGGGTTTTTGGGTTCAAAATATGTATTTTTCCCTTATGCTGCTATCCTTTTATAATCCATAATTTTGGGGCCAGGTTGTCCGATAACTTGGCAAAGTGAAAACAGTATGAGTGCATGATGGTTTGGGAACATAGGTGTAGAAGCACAAATCGATGAAAGGATAGCATCATATGGCAACTTAACTGTTTGTTTTTCCAAAGATAATGAAGAGTGCATAATTATTAAAAAAAAGGGTATTTTTTGGAGATGGACAGGCAGGCTGATGGGGAGGAGGTAGGCCTGTATTTTGAACTTAAAAACTCAAATGGGTTTTTGGGTTCAAAATGTATATTTTTCTCTTATGCTGCTATCCTTTTATAATCCATAATTTTGGGGCCAGGTTGTCCGATAACTTGACAAAGTGAAAACAGTATGAGTGTATGATGGTTACCCCTGCTATCGGCGCTGCTGCCCCTTCTCTCCCCCTGGCTATCAGTGCCGCTGCCCCATTGCCGGCGCCGATAGCCAGGGGGAGAGAAACGGCGCCGGCAATGGGGCAGCGGCGTCGACAGACAGGGGGAAAGAAGGGGCAGCGGCACCTATTGCCGGCGCTGTGCCCCGTTGCCTCCCCCATCCCCAGTTGTATAATTACCTGTTGCTGGGGTCGGGTCAGCGCTGCTTCAGGCCTCCGGTGTGCATCCCCTGCGTCGTTGCTATGCGCTGCATGGAGCGGCGTAATGACGAGTGACGTCACTCGTCATAGCGTCTCGCAACACATAGCAATGATGCAGGGGACGCACACCGGAGGCCTGAAGCAGCGCCGACCCGACCCCGGCAACAGGTAATTATACAACTAGGGATGGGGGAGGCAACAGGGCAGCGGCGCCGGCAATGGGTGCCGCTGCCCCTTATCTCCCCCTGGCTATCGGTGCCGCTGCCCCATTGCCGGCGCTGCTTCTCTCCCCCTGGCTATCGGCGCTGGCAATGGGAGAGCGGCACCGATAGCCAGGGGGAGAGAAGGGGCAGCGGCGCCGATAGCAGGGGGAGAGAAGCGGCGGTAGCAGGGCTCTAGAACCCAGGAAAGGCAGGGGGAGAGAAGCAGGCAGCGACGGCCTCTCTCCCCCTGCCTTTCCTGGGGGCTCTGTGGGTTGAGAAGCAGTGTATCGGGGTACACACATGCACACACACGCACCCTCATTTTATGAAGGATATTTGGGTAAAAACTTTTTTTACCCAAATATCCTTGGTAAAATGAGGGTGCGTGTTATAGGCCGGTGCGTTGTACACCCCGATAAATACGGTAATGTTCCCTTATGCTGCTACCCTTTTATAATCCATAATTTTTGGGCCAGGTAGTCTAATTACTTGGCGACATAATAACAGTATGAGTGCATGGTTTGGGAAAATAGATGCAGAAGGACAAATGGATGAAAGGATGGCCGCATCTGGCAACTTTACTGTTTGCTTTTTTTCAATGCAAAGGAGGAGCGTATAATTATTAAAAAGGGTATTTTTGGAGATGGACAGGCAGGCTGTAGGGGAGGAGGTAGGCCTGTATTTTGAACTTAAAAACTCAAATGGGTTTTTGGGTTCAAAATGTGTATTTTTCACTAATGCTGCTATCCTTTTATAATCCATAATTTTTGGGCAAGGTAGTCTTTTACTTGGCGACATAATAACAGTATGAGTGCATGGTTTGGGAAAATAGATGCAGAAGGACAAATGGATGAAAGGATGGCCGCATCTGGCAACTATACTGTTTGCTTTTTTTCAATGCAAAGGAGGAGCGTATAATTATTAAAAAGGGTATTTTTGGAGATGGACAGGCAGGCTGTAGGGGAGGAGGTAGGCCTGTATTTTGAACTTAAAAACTCAAATGGGTTTTTGGGTTCAAAATGTGTATTTTTCCCTTATGCTACTAACCTTTTATAATCCATAATTTTTGGGCCAGGTAGTCTAATTACTTGGCGACATAATAACAGTATGAGTGCGTGGTTTGGGAAAATAGATGCAGAAGGACAAATGGATGAAAGGATGGCCGCATCTGGCAACTTTACTGTTTTCTTTTTTTCAATGCAAAGGAGGAGCGTATAATTATTAAAAGGCTATTTTTGGAGATGGACAGGCAGGCTGTAGGGGAGGAGGTAGGCCTGTATTTTGAACTTAAAAACTCAAATGGGTTTTTGGGTTCAAAATGTGTATTTTTCCCTTATGCTGCTATCCTTTTATAATCCATAATTTTGGGGCCAGGTTGTCCGATAACTTGGCAAAGTGAAAACAGTATGAGTGAATGATGGTTACCCCTGCTATCGGCGTTGCTGCCCCTTCTCTCCCCCTGGCTATCAGTGCCGCTGCCCCATTGCCGGCGCCGATAGCAAGGGGGAGAGAAACGGCGCCGGCAATGGGGCAGCGGCGTCGACAGACAGGGGGAAGGAAGGGGCAGTGGCACCCATTGCCGGCGCCGCTGCCCCGTTGCCTCCCCCATCCCCAGTTGTATAATTACCTGTTACTGGGGTCGGGTCAGCGCTGCTTCAGGCCTCCGGTGTGCATTCCCTGCGTCGTTGCTATGCTTTGCATGGCGCGGCGCAATGACAAGAGACGTTACTCGTCATTGCGTCTCGCAACGCATAGCAATGATGCAGGGGACGCACACCGGAGGCCTGAAGCAGCGCTGACCCGACCCCGGCAACAGGTAATTATACAACTAGGGATGGGGGAGGCAATGGGGCAGCGGCGCCGGAAATGGATGCCGCTGCCCCTTATCCCCCCTGGCTATCGGTGCCCTTGCCCCATTGCCGGCGCCGCTTCTCTCTCCCTAGCTATCGGCGCTGCAAGGGGACAGCGGCACCGATAGCCAGGGGGAGAGAAGGGGCAGCGGCGCCGATAGCAGGGGGAGAGAAGCGGCGGTAGCAGGGCTCTAGACCCCAGGAAAGGCAGGGGGAGAGAAGCAGGCAGCGACGGCCTCTCTCCCCCTGCCTTTCCTGGGGGCTCTGTGGGTTGAGAAGCAGTGTATCGGGGTACACACATGCACACACACGCACCCTCATTTTATGAAGGATATTTGGGTAAAAACTTTTTTTACCCAAATATCCTTGGTAAAATGAGGGTGCGTGTTATAGGCCGGTGCGTTGTACACCCCGATAAATACGGTAATGTTCCCTTATGCTGCTACCCTTTTATAATCCATAATTTTTGGGCCAGGTAGTCTAATTACTTGGCGACATAATAACAGTATGAGTGCATGGTTTGGGAAAATAGATGCAGAAGGACAAATGGATGAAAGGATGGCCGCATCTGGCAACTTTACTGTTTGCTTTTTTTCAATGCAAAGGAGGAGCGTATAATTATTAAAAAGGGTATTTTTGGAGATGGACAGGCAGGCTGTAGGGGAGGAGGTAGGCCTGTATTTTGAACTTAAAAACTCAAATGGGTTTTTGGGTTCAAAATGTGTATTTTTCACTAATGCTGCTATCCTTTTATAATCCATAATTTTTGGGCAAGGTAGTCTTTTACTTGGCGACATAATAACAGTATGAGTGCATGGTTTGGGAAAATAGATGCAGAAGGACAAATGGATGAAAGGATGGCCGCATCTGGCAACTATACTGTTTGCTTTTTTTCAATGCAAAGGAGGAGCGTATAATTATTAAAAAGGGTATTTTTGGAGATGGACAGGCAGGCTGTAGGGGAGGAGGTAGGCCTGTATTTTGAACTTAAAAACTCAAATGGGTTTTTGGGTTCAAAATGTGTATTTTTCCCTTATGCTACTAACCTTTTATAATCCATAATTTTTGGGCCAGGTAGTCTAATTACTTGGCGACATAATAACAGTATGAGTGCGTGGTTTGGGAAAATAGATGCAGAAGGACAAATGGATGAAAGGATGGCCGCATCTGGCAACTTTACTGTTTTCTTTTTTTCAATGCAAAGGAGGAGCGTATAATTATTAAAAGGCTATTTTTGGAGATGGACAGGCAGGCTGTAGGGGAGGAGGTAGGCCTGTATTTTGAACTTAAAAACTCAAATGGGTTTTTGGGTTCAAAATATGTATTTTTCCCTTATGCTGCTATCCTTTTATAATCCATAATTTTGGGGCCAGGTTGTCCGATAACTTGGCAAAGTGAAAACAGTATGAGTGCATGATGGTTTGGGAACATAGGTGTAGAAGCACAAATCGATGAAAGGATAGCAGCATATGGCAACTTAACTGTTTGTTTTTCCAAAGATAATAAAGAGTGCATAATTATTAAAAAAAGGGTATTTTTTGGAGATGGACAGGCAGGCTGATGGGGAGGAGGTAGGCCTGTATTTTGAACTTAAAAACTCAAATGGGGTTTTGGGTTCAAAATGTGTATTTTTCTCTTATGCTGCTATCCTTTTATAATCCATAATTTTGGGGCCAGGTTGTCCGATAACTTGACAAAGTGAAAACAGTATGAGTGTATGATGGTTACCCCTGCTATCGGCGCTGCTGCCCCTTCTCTCCCCCTGGCTATCAGTGCCGCTGCCCCATTGCCGGCGCCGATAGCCAGGGGGAGAGAAACGGCGCCGGCAATGGGGCAGCGGCGTCGACAGACAGGGGGAAAGAAGGGGCAGCGGCACCTATTGCCGGCGCTGTGCCCCGTTGCCTCCCCCATCCCCAGTTGTATAATTACCTGTTGCTGGGGTCGGGTCAGCGCTGCTTCAGGCCTCCGGTGTGCATCCCCTGCGTCGTTGCTATGCGCTGCATGGAGCGGCGTAATGACGAGTGACGTCACTCGTCATAGCGTCTCGCAACACATAGCAATGATGCAGGGGACGCACACCGGAGGCCTGAAGCAGCGCCGACCCGACCCCGGCAACAGGTAATTATACAACTAGGGATGGGGGAGGCAACAGAGCAGCGGCGCCGGCAATGGGTGCCGCTGCCCCTTATCTCCCCTTGGCTATCGGTGCCGCTGCCCCATTGCCGGCGCTGCTTCTCTCCCCCTGGCTATCGGCGCTGGCAATGGGACAGCGGCACCGATAGCCAGGGGGAGAGAAGGGGCAGCGGCGCCGATAGCAGGTGGAGAGAAGCGGCGGTAGCAGGGCTCTAGACCCCAGGAAAGGCAGGGGGAGAGAAGCAGGCAGCGACGGCCTCTCTCCCCCTGCCTTTCCTGGGGGCTCTGTGGGGTGAGAAGCAGTGTATCGGTGTATACACACGCACACACACGCACCCTCATTTTATGAAGGATATTTGGGTAAAAAACTTTTTTTACCCAAATATCCTTGGTAAAATGAGGGTGCGTGTTATAGGCCGGTGCGTGGTACACCCCGATAAATACGATAATTTTCCCTTAAGCTGCTACCCTTTTATAATCCATAATTTTTGGGCCAGGTAGTCTAATAACTTGGCGACATGATAACAGTATGAGTGCATGGTTTTCGAAAATAGGTGCAGAAGGACAAATCGATGAAAGGATAGCAGCATATGGCAACTTAACTGTTTGTTTTTCCAAAGCAAATGAAGAGTGCATAATTATTAAAAAAGGGTATTTTTGGAGATGGACAGGCAGGCTGATGGGGAGGAGGTAGGCCTATATTTTGAACTTAAAAACTCAAATGGGTTTTTGGGTTAAAAATGTGTATTTTTCCCTTATGCTGCTATCCTTTTATAATCCATAATTTTGGGGCCAGGTTGTCCGATAACTTGGCAAAGTGAAAACAGTATGAGTGTATGATGGTTACCCCGGCTATTGGCGCTGCTGCCCCTTTTCTCCCCCTGGCTATCAGTGCCGCTGCCCCATTGCCGGCGCGGATAGCCAGAGGGAGAGAAACGGCGCCGGCTATGGGGCAGCGGCGTCGACAGACAGGGGGAAAGAAGGGGCAACGGCACCCATTGCCGGCGCCGCTGCCCCGTTGCCCCGTTGCCTCCCCCATTCCCGGTTGTATAATTACCTGTTGCTGGGGTCGGGTCAGTGCTGCATCAGGCCTCCGGTGTGCATCCCCTGCGTCGTTGCTATGCGCTGCATGCCGTGGCGCAATGACGAGAGACGTCACTCGTCATTGCGTCTCGCAACGCATAGCAATGATGCAGTGGACGCACAACAGAGGCCTGAAGCAGCTCGGACCCGACCCCGGCAACAGGTAATTATACAACTAGGGATGGGGGAGGCAACGGGGCAGCGGCGCCGGCAATGGGTGCCGCTGCCTCTTATGCCCCCCTGGCTATCGGTGCCGTTGCCCCATTACCGGCGCCGCTTCTCTCCCCCTGGCTATCGGCGCTGGCAATGGGACAGCGGCACCGATAGCCAGGGGGAGAGAAGGGGCAGCGGCGCCGATAGCAGGGGGAGAGAAGCGGCGGTAGCAGGGCTCTAGACCCCAGGAAAGGCAGGGGGAGAGAAGCAGGCAGCGACGGCCTCTCTCCCCCTGCCTTTCCTGGGGGCTCTGTGGGTTGAGAAGCAGTGTATCGGGGTACACACATGCACACACACGCACCCTCATTTTATGAAGGATATTTGGGTAAAAACTTTTTTTACCCAAATATCCTTGGTAAAGTGAGGGTGCGTGTTATAGGCCAGTGCGTTGTACACCCTGATAAATACGGTAATGTTCCCTTATGCTGCTACCCTTTTATAATCCATAATTTTTGGGCCAGGTAGTCTAATTACTTGGCGACATAATAACAGTATGAGTGCATGGTTTGGGAAAATAGATGCAGAAGGACAAATGGATGGAAGGATGGCCGCATCTGGCAACTTTACTGTTTGCTTTTTTTCAATGCAAAGGAGGAACGTATAATTATTAAAAAGGGTATTTTTGGAGATGGACAGGCAGGATGTAGGGGAGGAGGTAGGCCTGTATTTTGAACTTAAAAACTCAAATGGGTTTTTGGGTTCAAAATGTGTATATTTCACTAATGCTGCTACCCTTTTATAATCCATAATTTTTGGGCAAGGTAGTCTTTTACTTGGCGACATAATAACAGTATGAGTGCATGGTTTGGGAAAATAGATGAAGAAGGACAAATGGATGAAAGGATGGCCGCATCTGGCAACTTTACTGTTTGCTTTTTTTCAATGCAAAGGAGGAGCGTATAATTATTAAAAAGGGTATTTTTGGAGATGGACAGGCAGGCTGTAGGGGAGGAGGTAGGCCTGTATTTTGAACTTAAAAACTCAAATGGGTTTTTGGGTTCAAAATGTGTATTTTTCCCTTATGCTACTATCCTTTTATAATCCATAATTTTTGGGCCAGGTAGTCTAATTACTTGGCGACATAATAACAGTATGAGTGCGTGGTTTGGGAAAATAGATGCAGAAGGACAAATGGATGAAAGGATGGCCGCATCTGGCAACTTTACTGTTTGCTTTTTTTCAATGCAAAGGAGGAGCGTATAATTATTAAAAGGCTATTTTTGGAGATGGACAGGCAGGCTGTAGGGGAGGAGGTAGGCCTGTATTTTGAACTTAAAAACTCAAATGGGTTTTTGGGTTCAAAATGTGTATTTTTCCCTTATGCTGCTATCCTTTTATAATCCATAATTTTGGGGCCAGGTTGTCTGATAACTTGGCAAAGTGAAAACAGTATGAGTGTATGATGGTTACCCTTGCTATTGGCGCTGCTGCCCCTTCTCTCCCCCTGGCTATCAGTGCCGCTGCCCCATTGCCGGCGCCGATAGCCAGGGGGAGAGAAACGGCGCCGGCAATGGGGCAGCGATGTCGACAGACAGGGGGAAAGAAGGGGCAGCGGCACCCATTGCCGGCGCCGCTGCCCCGTTGCCTCCCCCATCCCCGGTTGTATAATTAACTGTTGCTGGGGTCGGGTCAGCGCTGCTTCAGGCCTCCGGTGTGCATTCCCTGCGTCGTTGCTATGCTTTGCATGCCGTGGCGCAATGACGAGAGACGTCACTCGTTATTGCGTCTCGCAACGCATAGCCATGATGCAGTGGACGCACAACAGAGGCCTGAAGCAGCTCGGACCCGACCCCGGCAACAGGTAATTATACAACTAGGGATGGGGGAGGCAACGGGGCAGCGGCGCCGGCAATGGGTGCCGCTGCCCCTTATGCCCCCCTGGCTATCGGTGCCGTTGCCCCATTACCGGCGCCGCTTCTCTCCCCCTGGCTATCGGCGCTGGCAATGGGACAGCGGCACCGATAGCCAGGGGGAGAGAAGGGGCAGCGGCGCCGATAGCAGGGGGAGAGAAGCGGCGGTAGCAGGGCTCTAGACCCCAGGAAAGGCAGGGGGAGAGAAGCAGGCAGCGACGGCCTCTCTCCCCCTGCCTTTCCTGGGGGCTCTGTGGGTTGAGAAGCAGTGTATCGGGGTACACACATGCACACACACGCACCCTCATTTTATGAAGGATATTTGGGTAAAAACTTTTTTTACCCAAATATCCTTGGTAAAGTGAGGGTGCGTGTTATAGGCCAGTGCGTTGTACACCCTGATAAATACGGTAATGTTCCCTTATGCTGCTACCCTTTTATAATCCATAATTTTTGGGCCAGGTAGTCTAATTACTTGGCGACATAATAACAGTATGAGTGCATGGTTTGGGAAAATAGATGCAGAAGGACAAATGGATGGAAGGATGGCCGCATCTGGCAACTTTACTGTTTGCTTTTTTTCAATGCAAAGGAGGAACGTATAATTATTAAAAAGGGTATTTTTGGAGATGGACAGGCAGGATGTAGGGGAGGAGGTAGGCCTGTATTTTGAACTTAAAAACTCAAATGGGTTTTTGGGTTCAAAATGTGTATATTTCACTAATGCTGCTATCCTTTTATAAACCATAATTTTTGGGCCAGGTAGTCTAATTACTTGGCGACATAATAACAGTATGAGTGCATGGTTTGGGAAAATAGATGCAGAAGGACAAATGGATGAAAGGATGGCCTCATCTGGCAACTTTACTGTTTGCTTTTTTTCAATGCAAAGGAGGAGCGTATAATTATTAAAAATGGTATTTTGGGAGATGGACAGGCAGGCTGTAGGGGAGGAGGTAGGCCTGTATTTTGAACTTAAAAACTCAAATGGGTTTTTGGGTTCAAAATGTGTTTTTTTCACTAATGCTGCTATCCTTTTATAATTCATAATGTTTGGGCCAGGTAGTCTAATTACTTGGCGACATAATAACAGTATGAGTGCATGGTTTGGGAAAATAGATGCAGAAGGACAAATGGATGAAAGGAAGGCCGCATCTGGCAACTTTACTGTTTGCTTTTTTTCAATGCAAAGGAGGAGCGTATAATTATTAAAAAGGGTATTTTTGGAGATGGACAGGCAGGCTGTAGGGGAGGAGGTAGGCCTGTATTTTGAACTTAAAAACTCAAATGGGTTTTTGGGTTCAAAATGTGTATTTTTCACTAATGCTGCTATCCTTTTATAATCCATAATTTTTGGGCAAGGTAGTCTAATTACTTGGCGACATAATAACAGTATGAGTGCATGGTTTGGGAAAATAGATGCAGAAGGACAAATGGATGAAAGGATGGCCGCATCTGGCAACTTTACTGTTTGCTTTTTTTCAATGCAAAGGAGGAGCGTATAATTATTAAAAGGGTATTTTTGGAGATGGACAGGCAGGCTGTAGGGGAGGAGGTAGGCCTGTATTTTGAACTTAAAAACTCAAATGGGTTTTTGGGTTCAAAATGTGTATTTTTCACTAATGCTGCTATCCTTTTATAAACCATAATTTTTGAGCCATGTAGTCTAATTACTTGGCGACATAATAACAGTATGAGTGCATGGTTTGGGAAAATAGATGCAGAAGGACAAATGGATGAAAGGATGGCCGCATCTGGCAACTTTACTGTTTGCTTTTTTTCAATGCAAAGGAGAAGCGTATAATTATAAAAAATCGTATTTTTGGAGATGGACAGGCAGGCTGTAGGGGAGGAGGTAGGCCTGTATTTTGAACTTAAAAACTCAAATGGGTTTTTGGGTTCAAAATGTGTTTTTTTCACTAATGCTGCTATCCTTTTATAATTCATAATGTTTGGGCCAGGTAGTCTAATTACTTGGCGACATAATAACAGTATGAGTGCATGGTTTGGGAAAATAGATGCAGAAGGACAAATGGATGAAAGGATGGCCGCATGTGGCAACTTTACTGTTTGCTTTTTTTCAATGCAAAGGAGGAGCGTATAATCATTAAAAAGGGTATTTTTGGAGATGGACAGGCAGGCTGTAAGGGAGGAGGTAGGCCTGTATTTTGAACTTAAAAACTCAAATGGGTTTTTGGGTTCAAAATGTGTATTTTTCCCTTATGCTGCTATCCTTTTATAATCCATAATTTTGGGGCCAGGTTGTCCGATAACTTGGCAAAGTTAAAACAGTATGAGTGTATGATGGTTTGGGACCATAGGTGTAGAAGCACAAATCGATGAAAGGATAGCAGCATATGGCAACTTAACTGTTTGTTTTTCCAAAGCAAATGAAGAGTGCATAATTATTAAAAAAGGGTATTTTTGGAGATGGACAGGCAGGCTGATGGGGAGGAGGTAGGCCTGTATTTTGAACTTAAAAACTCAAATTGGTTTTTGGGTTCAAAATATGTATTTTTACCTTATGCTGCTATCCTTTTATAATCCATAATTTTTGGGCCAGGTAGTCTAATTACTTGGCGACATAATAACAGTATGAGTGCATGGTTTGGGAAAATAGATGCAGAAGGACAAATGGATGAAAGGATGGCCTCATCTGGCAACTTTACTGTTTGCTTTTTTTCAATGCAAAGGAGGAGCGTATAATTATTAAAAATGGTATTTTGGGAGATGGACAGGCAGGCTGTAGGGGAGGAGGTAGGCCTGTATTTTGAACTTAAAAACTCAAATGGGTTTTTGGGTTCAAAATGTGTTTTTTTCACTAATGCTGCTATCCTTTTATAATTCATAATGTTTGGGCCAGGTAGTCTAATTACTTGGCGACATAATAACAGTATGAGTGCATGGTTTGGGAAAATAGATGCAGAAGGACAAATGGATGAAAGGAAGGCCGCATCTGGCAACTTTACTGTTTGCTTTTTTTCAATGCAAAGGAGGAGCGTATAATTATTAAAAAGGGTATTTTTGGAGATGGACAGGCAGGCTGTAGGGGAGGAGGTAGGCCTGTATTTTGAACTTAAAAACTCAAATGGGTTTTTGGGTTCAAAATGTGTATTTTTCACTAATGCTGCTATCCTTTTATAATCCATAATTTTTGGGCAAGGTAGTCTAATTACTTGGCGACATAATAACAGTATGAGTGCATGGTTTGGGAAAATAGATGCAGAAGGACAAATGGATGAAAGGATGGCCGCATCTGGCAACTTTACTGTTTGCTTTTTTTCAATGCAAAGGAGGAGCGTATAATTATTAAAAGGGTATTTTTGGAGATGGACAGGCAGGCTGTAGGGGAGGAGGTAGGCCTGTATTTTGAACTTAAAAACTCAAATGGGTTTTTGGGTTCAAAATGTGTATTTTTCACTAATGCTGCTATCCTTTTATAAACCATAATTTTTGAGCCATGTAGTCTAATTACTTGGCGACATAATAACAGTATGAGTGCATGGTTTGGGAAAATAGATGCAGAAGGACAAATGGATGAAAGGATGGCCGCATCTGGCAACTTTACTGTTTGCTTTTTTTCAATGCAAAGGAGAAGCGTATAATTATTAAAAATCGTATTTTTGGAGATGGACAGGCAGGCTGTAGGGGAGGAGGTAGGCCTGTATTTTGAACTTAAAAACTCAAATGGGTTTTTGGGTTCAAAATGTGTTTTTTTCACTAATGCTGCTATCCTTTTATAATTCATAATGTTTGGGCCAGGTAGTCTAATTACTTGGCGACATAATAACAGTATGAGTGCATGGTTTGGGAAAATAGATGCAGAAGGACAAATGGATGAAAGGATGGCCGCATGTGGCAACTTTACTGTTTGCTTTTTTTCAATGCAAAGGAGGAGCGTATAATCATTAAAAAGGGTATTTTTGGAGATGGACAGGCAGGCTGTAAGGGAGGAGGTAGGCCTGTATTTTGAACTTAAAAACTCAAATGGGTTTTTGGGTTCAAAATGTGTATTTTTCCCTTATGCTGCTATCCTTTTATAATCCATAATTTTGGGGCCAGGTTGTCCGATAACTTGGCAAAGTTAAAACAGTATGAGTGTATGATGGTTTGGGACCATAGGTGTAGAAGCACAAATCGATGAAAGGATAGCAGCATATGGCAACTTAACTGTTTGTTTTTCCAAAGCAAATGAAGAGTGCATAATTATTAAAAAAGGGTATTTTTGGAGATGGACAGGCAGGCTGATGGGGAGGAGGTAGGCCTGTATTTTGAACTTAAAAACTCAAATTGGTTTTTGGGTTCAAAATATGTATTTTTACCTTATGCTGCTATCCTTTTATAATCCATAATTTTTGGGCCAGGTAGTCTAATTACTTGGCGACATAATAACAGTATGAGTGCATGGTTTGGGAAAATAGATGCAGAAGGACAAATGGATGAAAGGATGGCCGCATCTGGCACCTTTACTGTTTGCTTTTTTTCAATGCAAAGGAGGAGCGTATAATTATTAAAAAGGGTATTTTTGGAGATGGACAGGCAGGCTGTAGGGGAGGAGGCAGAAAGAAAGAAGGGGCAGCGGCACCCATTGCCGGGGCCGCTTCCCTGTTGCCTCCCCCATCCCCTGTGGTATAATTACCTGTTGCTGGGGTCGGGTCAGCGCTGCTTCAGGACTCCGGGGTGCATCCCCTGCGTCTTTGCTATGCGCTGCATGACGCGGCGCAATGACGAGTGACATCACTCGTCATTGCGTCTCGCAACGCATAGCAATGATGTAGGGGACGCACACCGGAGGCCTGAAGCAGCGCGGACCCGACCCCGGCAACAGGTAATTATACAACTAGGGATGGGGGAGGCAACGGGGCAGCGGCAACGGCAATGGGTGCCGCTGCCCCTTATCTCCCCCTGGCTATCGGTGCAGCTGCCCCATTGCCGACACCGCTTCTCTCCCCCTGGCTATCGGCGCTGGCAATGGGACAGCGGCACCGATAGCCAGGGGGAGAGAAGGGGCAGCGGCGCCGATAGCAGGGGGAGAGAAGCGGCGGTAGCAGGGCTCTAGACCCCAGGAAAGGCAGGGGGAGAGAAGCAGGCAGCGACGGCCTCTCTCCCCCTGCCTTTCCTGGGGGCTCTGTGGGGTGAGAAGCATTGTATCGGGGTATACACATGCACAGACACGCACCCTCGTTTTATGAAGGATATTTGGGTAAAAAAATTATTTTACCCAAATATCCTTGATAAAATGAGGGTGTGTGTTATAGGCGGATGCGTGGTACACCCCGAAAAATACGGTAATGTTCCCTTATGCTGCTACCCTTTTATGATCCATAATTTTTGGGCCAGGTAGTCTAATTACTTGGCGACATAATAACAGTATGAGTGCATGGTTTGGGAAAATAGATGCAGAAGGACAAATGGATGAAAGGATGGCCGCATCTGGGAACTTTACTGTTTGCTTTTTTTCAATGCAAAGGAGGAGCGTATAATTATTAAAAAGGGTATTTTTGGAGATGGACAGGCAGGCTGTAGGGGAGGAGGTAGGCCTGTATTTGGAACTTAAAAACTCAAATGGGTTTTTGGGTTCAAAATGTGTATTTTTCACTAATGCTGCTATCCTTTTATAATCCATAATTTTTGGGCCAGGTTGTCCGATAACTTGGCAAAGTGAAAACAGTATGAGTGTATGATGGTTTGGGAACATAGGTGTAGAAGCACAAATCGATGAAAGGATAGCAGCATATGGCAACTTAACTGTTTGTTTTTCCAAAGCAAATGAAGAGTGCATAATTATTAAAAAAGGGTATTTTTGGAGATGGACAGGCAGGCTGATGGGGAGGAGGTAGGCCTGTATTTTGAACTTAAAAACTCAAATGGGTTTTTGGGTTCAAAATATGTATTTTTCCCTTATGCTGCTATCCTTTTATAAACCATAATTTTTGGGCCAGGTAGTCTAATTACTTGGCGACATAATAACAGTATGAGTGCATGGTTTGGGAAAATAGATGCAGAAGGACAAATGGATGAAAGGATGGCCGCATCTGGCAACTTTACTTTTTGCTTTTTTTCAATGCAAAGGAGAAGCGTATAATTATTAAAAATCGTATTTTTGGAGATGGACAGGCAGGCTGTAGGGGAGGAGGTAGGCCTGTATTTTGAACTTAAAAACTCAAATGGGTTTTTGGGTTCAAAATGTGTATTTTTCACTAATGCTGCTATCCTTTTATAATTCATAATGTTTGGGCCAGGTAGTCTAATTACTTGGCGACATAATAACAGTATGAGTGCATGGTTTGGGAAAATAGATGCAGAAGGACAAATGGATGAAAGGATGGCCGCATCTGGCAACTTTACTGTTTGCTTTTTTTCAATGCAAAGGAGGAGCGTATAATTATTAAAAAGGGTATTTTTGGAGATGGACAGGCAGGCTGTAGGGGAGGAGGTAGGCCTGTATTTTGAACTTAAAAACTCAAATGGGTTTTTGGGTTCAAAATGTGTATTTTTCACTAATGCTGCTATCCTTTTATAATCCATAATTTTTGGGCAAGGTAGTCTAATTACTTGGCAACATAATAACAGTATGAGTGCATGGTTTGGGAAAATAGATGCAGAAGGACAAATGGATGAAAGGATGGCCGCATCTGGCAACTTTACTGTTTGCTTTTTTTCAATGCAAAGGAAGAGCGTATAATTATTAAAAGGGTATTTTTGGAGATGGACAGGCAGGCTGTAGGGGAGGAGGTAGGCCTGTATTTTGAACTTAAAAACTCAAATGGGTTTTTGGGTTCAAAATGTGTATTTTTCACTAATGCTGCTATCCTTTTATAAACCATAATTTTTGGGCCAGGTAGTCTAATTACTTGGCAACATAATAACAGTATGAGTGCATGGTTTGGGAAAATAGATGCAGAAGGACAAATGGATGAAAGGATGGCCGCATCTGGCAACTTTACTGTTTGCTTTTTTTCAATGCAAAGGAGAAGCGTATAATTATTAAAAATCGTATTTTTGGAGATGGACAGGCAGGCTGTAGGGGAGGAGGTAGGCCTGTATTTTGAACTTAAAAACTCAAATGGGTTTTTGGGTTCAAAATGTGTTTTTTTCACTAATGCTGCTATCCTTTTATAATTCATAATGTTTGGGCCAGGTAGTCTAATTACTTGGCGACATAATATTAGTATGAGTGCATGGTTTGGGAAAATAGATGCAGGACAAATGGATGAAAGGATGGCCGCATCTGGGAACTTTACTGTTTGCTTTTTTTCAATGCAAAGGAGGAGCGTATAATTATTAAAAAGGGTATTTTTGGAGATGGACAGGCAGGCTGTAGGGGAGGAAGTAGGCCTGTATTTTGAACTTAAAAACTCAAATTGGTTTTTGGGTTCAAAATGTTTATTTTTCACTAATGCTGCTATCCTATTATAATCCATAATTTTTGGGCCAGGTAGTCTAATTACTTGGCGACATAATAACAGTATGAGTGCATGGTTTGGGAAAATAGATGCAGAAGGGCAAATGGATGAAAGGATGGCCGCATCTGACAACTTTACTGTTTGCTTTTTTTCAATGCAAAGGAGGAGCGTATAATTATTAAAAAGGGTATTTTTGGAGATGGACAGGCAGGCTGTAGGGGAGGAGGTAGGCCTGTATTTTGAACTTAAAAAGTCAAATGGGTTTTTGGGTTCAAAATGTGTATTTTTCCCTTATGCTGCTATCCTTTTATAATCCATAATTTTGGAGCCAGGTTGTCCGATAACTTGGCAAAGTGAAAACAGTATGAGTGTATGATGGTTTGGGAACATAGGTGTAGAAGCACAAATCGATGAAAGGATAGCAGCATATGGCAACTTAACTGTTTGTTTTTCCCAAGCAAATGAAGAGTGCATAATTATTAAAAAAAAAAGGGTATTTTTGGAGATGGACAGGCAGGCTGATGGGGAGGAGGTAGGCCTGTATTTTCAACTTAAAAACTTGAATGGGTTTTTGGATTCAAAATGTGTATTTTTCCCTTATGCTGCAATCCTTTTATAATCCATAATTTTGGGGCCAGGTTGTCCGATAACTTGGCAAAGTGAAAACAGTATGAGTGTATGATGGTTACCCCTGCTATCGGCGCTGCTGCCCCTTCTCTCCCCCTGGCTATCAGTGCCGCTGCCCCATTGCCGGCGCCGATAGCCAGGGGGAGAGAAACGGCGCCGGCAATGGGGCAGCGGCGTCGACAGACAGGGGGAAAGAAGGGGCAGCGGCACTCATTGCCCTGTTGCCTCCCCCATCCCCGGTTGTATAATTACCTGTTGCTGGGGTCGGGTCAGCGATGCTTCAGGCCTCCGGTCTGCATCCCCTGCGTCGTTGCTATGCGCTGCATGGCGCGGCGCAATGACGAGTGACGTCACTCGTCATTGCGTCTCGCAACGCATAGCAATGATGCAGGGGACGCACACCGGAGGCCTGAAGCAGCGCGGACCCGACCCCGGCAACAGGTAATTATAAAACTAGGGCAATGGGTGCTGCTGCCCCCTATCTCCCCCTGGCTATCGGTGCCGCTGCCCCATTGCCGGCGCCGCTTCTCTCCCCCTGGCTATCGGCGCTGGCAATGGGACAGCGGCACCGATAGCCAGGGGGAGAGAAGGGGCCGCGGTGCCGATAGTAGGGGGAGAGAAGCGGCGGTAGCAGGGCTCTAGACCCCAGAAAAGGCAGGGGGAGAGAAGCAGGCAGCGACGGCCTCTCTCCCCCTGCCTTTCCTGGGGGCTCTGTGGGGTGAGAAGCAGTGTATCGGGGTATACACATGCACACACACGCACCCTCATTTTATGAAGGATATTTGGGTAAAAAACTTTTTTTACCCAAATATCCTTGGTAAAATGAGGGTGTGTGTTATAGGCCGGTGCGTTGTACACCCCGATAAATACGGTAATTTTCCCTCATGCTGCTACCCTTTTATAATCCATAATTTTTGGGCCGGGTAGTCTAATAACTTTGCGACATAATAACAGTATGAGTGCATGGTTTGGGAAAATAGATGCAGAAGAACAAATGGATGAAAGGATGGCCGCATCTGGGAACTTTACTGTTTGCTTTTTTATTAATGCAAAGGAGGAGCGTATAATTATTAAAAAGGGTATTTTTGGAGATGGACAGGCAGGCTGTAGGGGAGGAGGTAGGCCTGTATTTTGAACTTAAAAACTCAAATGGGTTTTTGGGTTCAAAATGTTTATTTTTCACTATTGCTGCTATCCTTTTATAATCCATAATTTTGGGGCCAGGTTGTCCGATAACTTGGCAAAGTGAAAACAGTATGAGTGTATGACGGTATGGGAACATAGGTGTAGAAGCACAAATCGATGAAAGGATAGCAGCATATGGCAACTTAACTGTTTGTTTTTCCCAAGCAAATGAAGAGTGCATAATTATTAAAAATGGGTATTTTTGGAGATGGACAGGCAGGCTGATGGGGACGAGGTAGGCCTGTATTTTGAACTTAAAAACTCAAATGGGTTTTTGGATTCAAAATGTGTATTTTTCCCTTATGCTGCTATCCTTTTATAAATCATAATTTGTGGCCAGGTTGTCTGATAACTTGGCAAAGTGAAAACAGTATGAGTGTATGATGGTTATCCCTGCTATCGGCGCTGCTGCCCCTTCTCTCCCCCTGGCTATCAGTGCCGCTGCCCCATTTCCGGCTCCGATAGCCAGGGGGATGGAAACAGCGTCGGCAATGGGGCAGCGGCGTCGACAGACAGGGGGAAAGAAGGGGCAGCGGCACCCATTGCCCCATTGCCTCCCCCATCCCCGGTTGTATAATTACCTGTTGCTGGGGTCGGGTCAGCGCTGCTTCAGGCCTCCGGTGTGCATTCCCTGCGTCGTTGCTATGCTTTGCATGGCGCGGTGCAATGACGAGAGACGTCACTCATCATTGCGTCTCGCAACGCATAGCAATGATGCAGGGGACGCACACCGGAGGCCTGAAGCAGCGCGGACCCGACCCCTGCAACAGGTAATTATACAACTAGGGATGGGGGAGGCAACGGGGCAGCGGCGCCGGCAATGGGTGCCGCTGCCCCTTATCTCCTCCTGGCTATCGGTGCCGCTGCCCCATTGCCGGCGCCGCTTCTCTCCCCCGGGCTATCGGCGCTGGCAATGGGACAGAGGCACCGATAGCCAGGGGGAGAGAAGGGGCAGCGGCGTCGATAGCAGGGGGAGAGAAGCGGCGATAGCAGGGCTCTAGACCCCAGGAAAGGCAGGGGGAGAGAAGCAGGCAGCGACGGCCTCTCTCCCCCTGCCTTTCCTGGGGGCTCTGTGGGTTGAGAAGCAGTTTAGCGGGGTATACACATGCACACACACGCACCCTTATTTTATGAAGGATATTTGGGTAATAAACTTTTTTTACCCAAATACCCTTTTAAAATGAGGGTGCGTGTTATAGGCCGGTGCGTTGTACACCCCGATAAATACGGTAATGTTCCCTTATGCTGCTACCCTTTTATAATCCATAATGTTTGGGCCTGGTAGTCTAATTACTTGGCGACATAATAACAGTATGAGTGCATGGTTTGGGAAAATAGATGCAGAAGGACAAATGGATGAAAGGATAGCCGCATCTGGCAACTTTACTGTTTGCTTTTTTTCAATGCAAAGGAGGAGCGTATAATTATTAAAAAGGGTATTTTTGGAGATGGACAGGCAGGCTGTAGGGGAGGAGGTAGGCCTGTATTTTGAACTTAAAAACTCAAATGGATTTTTGGGTTCAAAATGTGTATTTTTCACTAATGCTGCTATCCTTTTATAATCCATAATTTTTGGGCCAGGTAGTCTAATAACTTGGCGACATAATATTAGTATGAGTGCATGGTTTGGGAAAATAGATGCAGAAGGACAAATGAATGAAAGGATGGCCGCATCTGGGAACTTTACTGTTTGCTTTTTTTCAATGCAAAGGAGGAGCGTATAATTATTAAAAAGGGTATTTTTGGAGATGGACAGGCAGGCTGTAGGGGAGGAGGTAGGCCTGTATTTTGAACTTAAAAACTCAAATGGGTTTTTGGGTTCAAAATGTGTATTGTTCCCTTATGCTGCTATCCTTTTATAATCCATAATTTTGGGGCCAGGTTGTCCGATAACTTGTCAAAGTGAAAACAGTATGAGTGTATGATGTTTACCCCTGCTATCGGCGCTGCTGCCCCTTTCTCTCCCCCTGGCTATCAGTGCCGCTGCCCCATTGCCGGCGCCAATAGCCAGGGGGAGAGAAACGGCGCCGGCAATGGGCCAGCGGCATCCACAGACAGGGGGAAAGAAGGGGCAGCGGCACCCATTGCCAGCGCCGCTGCCCCGTTGCCTCCCCCATTCCCGGTTGTATAATTACCTGTTGCTGGGGTCGGGTCAGTGCTGCTTCAGGCCTCCGGTGTGCATCCCCTGCATCGTTGCTATGCGCTGCATGGCGCGGCTCAATGACGAGTGACGTCACTCGTCATTGCGTCTCGCAACGCATAGCAATGATGCAGGGGACGCACACCGGAGGCCTGAAGCAGAGCGGACCCGACCCCGGCAACAGGTAATTATACAACTAGGGATGGGGGATGCAACGGGGCAGCGGCGCCGGCAATGGGTGCCGCTGCCCCTTATCTCCCCCTGGCTATCGGTGCCGCTGCCCCATTGCTGGCGCCGCTTCTCTCCCCCTGGCTATCGGCGCTGGCAATGGAACAGCGGCACCGATAGCCAGGGGGAGAGAAGGGGCAGCGGCGCCGATAGCAGGGGAAGAGAAGCGGCGGTAGCAGGGCTCTAGACCCCAGGAAAGGCAGGGGGAGAGAAGCAGGCAGCGACGGCCTCTCTCCCCCTGCCTTTCCTGGGGGCTCTGTGGGGTGAGAAGCAGTGTATCGTAGTATACACATGCACACACACGCACCCTCATTTTATGAAGGATATTTGGGTAAAACATTTTTTTTACCCAAATATCATTGGTAAAGTGAGGGTGCGTGTTATAGGCCGGTGCGTTGTACACCCCGATAAATACGGTAATGTTCCCTTCTGCTGCTACCCTTTTATAATCCATAATTTTTGGGCCAGGTAGTCTAATTACTTGGCGACATAATAACAGTATGAGTGCATGGTTTGGGAAAATAGATGCAGAAGGACAAATGGATGAAAGGATGGCCGCATCTGGGAACTTTACTGTTTGTTTTTTTCAATGCAAAGGAGGAGCGTATAATTATTAAAATGGGTATTTTTGGAGATGGACAGGCAGGCTGTAGGGGAGGAGGTAGGCCTGTATTTTGAACTTAAAAACTCAAATGGGTTTTTGGGTTCAAAATGTGTATTTTTCACTAATGCTGCTATCCTTTTATAATCCATAATTTTGGGGCCAGGTTGTCCGATAACTTGGCAAAGTGAAAACAGTATGAGTGTATGATGGTTTGGGAACATAGGTGTAGAAACACAAATTGATGAAAGGATAGCAGCACATGGCAACTTAACTGTTTGTTTTTCCAAAGCAAATGAAGAGTGCATAATTATTAAAAAAGGGTATTTTTGGAGATGGACAGGCAGGCTGATGGGGAGGAGGTAGGCCTGTATTTTGAACTTAAAAACTCAAATGGGTTTTTGGGTTGAAAATGTGTATTTTTCCCTTATGCTGCTATCCTTTTATAATCCATAATTTTGGGGCCAGGTTGTCCGATAACTTGGCAAAGTGAAAACAGTATGAGTGTATGATGGTTACCCCTGCTATCGGCGCTGCTGCCCCTTCTCTCCCCCTGGCTATCAGTGCCGCTGCCCCTTCTCTCCCCCTGGCTATCAGTGCCGCTGCCCCATTGCCGGCGCCGAAAGCCATGAGGAGAGAAACGGCGTCGGCAATGGGGCAGCGGCGTCGACAGACAGGGGGAAAGAAGGGACAGTGGCACCCATTGCCGGCGCCGCTGCCCCGTTACCTCCCCCATCCCCGGTTGTATAATCACCTGTTGCTGGGGTCGGGTCAGCGCTGCTTCAGGCCTCCGGTGTGCATTCCCTGCGTCGTTGCTATGCTTTGCATGGCGCGGCGCAATGACGAGAGACGTCACTCGTCATTGCGTCTCGCAACGCTTAGCAATGATGCAGGGGACGCACACCGGAGGCATGAAGCAGTGCGGACCCGACCCAGGCAACAGGTAATTATACAACTAGGGATGGGGGAGGCAACGGGGCAGCGGCGCCGGCAATGGGTGCCGCTGCCCCTTATCCCCCTCTGTCTATCGGTGCCGTTGCCCCATTGCCGGCGCCGCTTCTCTCCCCCTGGCTATTGGCGCTGGCAATGGGACAGCGGCACCCATAGCCAGGGGGAGAGAAGGGGCAGCGGCGCCGATAGCAGGGGGAGAGAAGCGGCGGTAGCAGGGCTCCAGACCCCAGGAAAGGCAGGTTTAGAGAAGCAGGCAGCCACGGCCTCTCTCCCCCTGCCTTTCCTGGGGGCTCTGTGGGGTGAGAAGCAGTGTATCGGTGTATACACATGTACACACACGCACCCTCATTTTATGAAGGATATTTGGGTAAAAAATTTTTTTTACCCAAATATCCTAGTTAAAATGAGGGTGCATGTTATAGGCCGGTGTATGGTACACCCCGATAAATACGGTAATGTTCCCTTATGCTGCTACTCTTTTATAATTCATAATTTTTGGGCCAGGTAGTCTAATTACTTGCCGACATAATAACAGTATGAGTGCATGGTTTGGGAAAATAGATGCAGAAGGACAAATGGATGAAAGGATGGCCGCATCTGGGAACTTTACTGTTTGCTTTTTTTCAATGCAAAGGAGGAGCGTATAATTATTAAAAAGGGTATTTTTGAAGATGGACAGGCAGGCTGTAGGGGAGGAGGTAGGCCTGTATTTTGAACTTAAAAACTCAAATGGGTTTTTGGGTTCAAAATATGTATTTTTCCCTTATGCTGCTATCCTTTTATAATCCATAATTTTGGGGCCAGGTTGTCCGATAACTTGGCAAAGTGAAAACAGTATGAGTGCATGATGGTTTGGGAACATAGGTGTAGAAGCACAAATCGATGAAAGGATAGCATCATATGGCAACTTAACTGTTTGTTTTTCCAAAGATAATGAAGAGTGCATAATTATTAAAAAAAAGGGTATTTTTTGGAGATGGACAGGCAGGCTGATGGGGAGGAGGTAGGCCTGTATTTTGAACTTAAAAACTCAAATGGGTTTTTGGGTTCAAAATGTGTATTTTTCTCTTATGCTGCTATCCTTTTATAATCCATAATTTTGGGGCCAGGTTGTCCGATAACTTGACAAAGTCAAAACAGTATGAGTGTATGATGGTTACCCCTGCTATCGGCGCTGCTGCCCCTTATCTCCCCCTGGCTATCAGTGCCGCTGCCCCATTGCCGGCGCCGATAGCCAGGGGGAGAGAAACGGCGCCGGCAATGGGGCAGCGGCATCGACAGACAGGGGGAAAGAAGGGGCAGCGGCACCTATTGCCGGCGCTGTGCCCCGTTGCCTCCCCCATCCCCAGTTGTATAATTACCTGTTGCTGGGGTCGGGTCAGCGCTGCTTCAGGCCTCCGGTGTGCATCCCCTGCGTCGTTGCTATGCGCTGCATGGAGCGGCGTAATGACGAGTGACGTCACTCGTCATAGCGTCTCGCAACACATAGCAATGATGCAGGGGATGCACACCGGAGGCCTGAAGCAGCGCCGACCCGAGGCAACAGGGCAGCGGCGCCGGCAATGGGTGCCGCTGCCCCTTATCTCCCCCTGGCTATCGGTGCCGCTGCCCCATTGCCGGCGCTGCTTCTCTCCCCCTGGCTATCGGCGCTGGCAATGGGACAGCGGCACCGATAGCCAGGGGGAGAGAAGGGGCAGCGGCGCCGATAGCAGGGGGAGAGAAGCGGCGGTAGCAGGGCTCTAGACCCCAGGAAAGGCAGGGGGAGAGAAGCAGGCAGCGACGGCCTCTCTCCCCCTGCCTTTCCTGGGGGCTCTGTGGGGTGAGAAGCAGTGTATCGGTGTATACACACGCACACACACGCACCCTCATTTTATGAAGGATATTTGGGTAAAAAACTTTTTTTTACCCAAATATCCTTGGTAAAATGAGGGTGCGTGTTATAGGCCGGTGCGTTGTACACCCCGATAAATACGATAATTTTCCCTTAAGCTGCTACCCTTTTATAATCCATAATTTTTGGGCCAGGTAGTCTAATAACTTGGCGACATGATAACAGTATGAGTGCATGGTTTTCGAAAATAGGTGCAGAAGGACAAATCGATGAAAGGATAGCAGCATATGGCAACTTAACTGTTTGTTTTTCCAAAGCAAATGAAGAGTGCATAATTATTAAAAAAGGGTATTTTTGGAGATGGACAGGCAGGCTGATGGGGAGGAGGTAGGCCTATATTTTGAACTTAAAAACTCAAATGGGTTTTGGGTTAAAAATGTGTATTTTTCCCTTATGCTGCTATCCTTTTATAATCCATAATTTTGGGGCCAGGTTGTCCGATAACTTGGCAAAGTGAAAACAGTATGAGTGTATGATGGTTACCCCGGCTATTGGCGCTGCTTCCCCTTTTCTCCCCCTGGCTATCAGTGCCGCTGCCCCATTGCCGGCGCGGATAGCCAGAGGGAGAGAAACGACGCCGGCTATGGGGCAGCGGCGTCGACAGACAGGGGGAAAGAAGGGGCAACGACACCCATTGCCGGCGCCGCTGCCCCGTTGCCCCGTTGCCTCCCCCATTCCCAGTTGTATAATTACCTGTTGCTGGGGTCGGGTCAGTGCTGCATCAGGCCTCCGGTGTGCATCCCCTGCGTCGTTGCTATGCGCTGCTTGGCGCGGATCAATGACGAGTGACGTCACTCGTCATTGCGTCTCGCAACGCATAGCAATGATGCAGGGGACGCACACCGGAGGCCTGAAGCAGCGCGGACCCGACCCCGGCAACAGGTAATTATACAACTAGGGATGGGGGAGGCAACGGGGCAGCGGCGCCGGCAATGGGTGCCGCTGCCCCTTATGCCCCCCTGGCTATCGGTGCCGCTGCCCCATTGCCGGCGCCGATAGCCAGGGGGAGAGAAACGGCGCCGGCAATGGGGCAGCGATGTCGACAGACAGGGGGAAAGAAGGGGCAGCGGCACCCATTGCCGGCGCCGCTGCCCCGTTGCCTCCCCCATCCCCGGTTGTATAATTAACTGTTGCTGGGGTCGGGTCAGCGCTGCTTCAGGCCTCCGGTGTGCATTCCCTGCGTCGTTGCTATGCTTTGCATGGCGCGGCGCAATGACGAGAGACGTCACTCGTCATTGCGTCTCGCAACGCATAGCAATGATGCAGGGGACGCACAACAGAGGCCTGAAGCAGCTCGGACCCGACCCCGGCAACAGGTTATTATACAACTAGGGATGGGGGAGGCAACGGGGCAGCGGCGCCGGCAATGGGTGCCGCTGCCCCTTATGCCCCCCTGGCTATCGGTGCCGTTGCCCCATTACCGGCGCCGCTTCTCTCCCCCTGGCTATCGGCGCTGGCAATGGGAGAGCGGCACCGATAGCCAGGGGGAGAGAAGGGGCAGCGGCGCCGATAGCAGGGGGAGAGAAGCGGCGGTAGCAGGGCTCTAGACCCCAGGAAAGGCAGGGGGAGAGAAGCAGGCAGCGACGGCCTCTCTCCCCCTGCCTTTCCTGGGGGCTCTGTGGGTTGAGAAGCAGTGTATCGGGGTACACACATGCACACACACGCACCCTCATTTTATGAAGGATATTTGGGTAAAAACTTTTTTTACCCAAATATCCTTGGTAAAATGAGGGTGCGTGTTATAGGCCGGTGCGTTGTACACCCCGATAAATACGGTAATGTTCCCTTATGCTGCTACCCTTTTATAATCCATAATTTTTGGGCCAGGTAGTCTAATTACTTGGCGACATAATAACAGTATGAGTGCATGGTTTGGGAAAATAGATGCAGAAGGACAAATGGATGAAAGGATGGCCGCATCTGGCAACTTTACTGTTTGCTTTTTTTCAATGCAAAGGAGGAGCGTATAATTATTAAAAAGGGTATTTTTGGAGATGGACAGGCAGGCTGTAGGGGAGGAGGTAGGCCTGTATTTTGAACTTAAAAACTCAAATGGGTTTTTGGGTTCAAAATGTGTATTTTTCACTAATGCTGCTATCCTTTTATAATCCATAATTTTTGGGCAAGGTAGTCTTTTACTTGGCGACATAATAACAGTATGAGTGCATGGTTTGGGAAAATAGATGCAGAAGGACAAATGGATGAAAGGATGGCCGCATCTGGCAACTATACTGTTTGCTTTTTTTCAATGCAAAGGAGGAGCGTATAATTATTAAAAAGGGTATTTTTGGAGATGGACAGGCAGGCTGTAGGGGAGGAGGTAGGCCTGTATTTTGAACTTAAAAACTCAAATGGGTTTTTGGGTTCAAAATGTGTATTTTTCCCTTATGCTACTAACCTTTTATAATCCATAATTTTTGGGCCAGGTAGTCTAATTACTTGGCGACATAATAACAGTATGAGTGCGTGGTTTGGGAAAATAGATGCAGAAGGACAAATGGATGAAAGGATGGCCGCATCTGGCAACTTTACTGTTTTCTTTTTTTCAATGCAAAGGAGGAGCGTATAATTATTAAAAGGCTATTTTTGGAGATGGACAGGCAGGCTGTAGGGGAGGAGGTAGGCCTGTATTTTGAACTTAAAAACTCAAATGGGTTTTTGGGTTCAAAATGTGTATTTTTCCCTTATGCTGCTATCCTTTTATAATCCATAATTTTGGGGCCAGGTTGTCCGATAACTTGGCAAAGTGAAAACAGTATGAGTGAATGATGGTTACCCCTGCTATCGGCGCTGCTGCCCCTTCTCTCCCCCTGGCTATCAGTGCCGCTGCCCCATTGCCGGCGCCGATAGCAAGGGGGAGAGAAACGGCGCCGGCAATGGGGCAGCGGCGTCGACAGACAGGGGGAAGGAAGGGGCAGTGGCACCCATTGCCGGCGCCGCTGCCCCGTTGCCTCCCCCATCCCCAGTTGTATAATTACCTGTTACTGGGGTCGGGTCAGCGCTGCTTCAGGCCTCCGGTGTGCATTCCCTGCGTCGTTGCTATGCTTTGCATGGCGCGGCGCAATGACAAGAGACGTTACTCGTCATTGCGTCTCGCAACGCATAGCAATGATGCAGGGGACGCACACCGGAGGCCTGAAGCAGCGCTGACCCGACCCCGGCAACAGGTAATTATACAACTAGGGATGGGGGAGGCAATGGGGCAGCGGCGCCGGAAATGGATGCCGCTGCCCCTTATCCCCCCTGGCTATCGGTGCCCTTGCCCCATTGCCGGCGCCGCTTCTCTCTCCCTAGCTATCGGCGCTGCAAGGGGACAGCAGCACCGATAGCCAGGGGGAGAGAAGGGGCAGCGGCGCCGATAGCAGGGGGAGAGAAGCGGCGGTAGCAGGGCTCTAGACCCCAGGAAAGGCAGGGGGAGAGAAGCAGGCAGCGACGGCCTCTCTCCCCCTGCCTGCCCCTGGGGGCTCTGTGGGGTGAGAAGCAGTGTATCGGGGTATACACATGCACACACACGCACCCTCATTTTATGAAGGATATTTGGGTAAAAAACTTTTTTTACCCAAATATCCTTGGTAAAGTGAGGGTGCGTGTTATAGGCCGGTGAGTGGTACACCCCGATAAATACGGTAATTTTCCCTTCTGCTGCTACCCTTTTATAATCCATAATTTTTGGGCCAGGTAGTCTAATAACTTGGCGACATGATAACAGTATGAGTGCATGGTTTCGCAAAATAGGTGCAGAAGGACAAATGGATGAAAGGATGGCTGCATATGGCAACTTTACTGTTTGCTTTTTTTCATTGCAAAGGAGGAGCATAAAATTATTAAAAAGGGTATATTTGGAGATGGACAGGCAGGCTGAAGGGGAGGACGTAGGCCTGTATTTTGAATGGGTTTTTGGGTTCAAAATGTGTATTTTTCCCTTATGCTGCTATCCTTTTAAAATCCATAATTTTGGGGCTAGGTACTCCGATAACTTGTTAAAGCGAGAACAGTATGAGTGTATGATGGTTTGGGAACATAGGTGTTGAAGCACAATTCGATGAAAGGATGGCCGCATATGGCAAGTTTACTGTTTGATTTTTTTTCAATGCAGTGGAGGAGCTTATAATTATTGAAAAAGGTATTGTTGGAGATGGACAGGCAGGCTGTAGGGGAGGAGGTAGGCCTGTATTTTGAACTTAAAAACTCAAATGGGTTTTTGGGTTCAAAATATGTATTTTTCCCTTATGCTGCTATCCTTTTATAATCCATAATTTTGGGGCCAGGTTGTCCGATAACTTGGCAAAGTGAAAACAGTATGAGTGCATGATGGTTTGGGAACATAGGTGTAGAAGCACAAATCGATGAAAGGATAGCAGCATATGGCAACTTAACTGTTTGTTTTTCCAAAGATAATAAAGAGTGCATAATTATTAAAAAAAGGGTATTTTTTGGAGATGGACAGGCAGGCTGATGGGGAGGAGGTAGGCCTGTATTTTGAACTTAAAAACTCAAATGGGTTTTTGGGTTCAAAATGTGTATTTTTCTCTTATGCTGCTATCCTTTTATAATCCATAATTTTGGGGCCAGGTTGTCCGATAACTTGACAAAGTGAAAACAGTATGAGTGTATGATGGTTACCCCTGCTATCGGCGCTGCTGCCCCTTCTCTCCCCCTGGCTATCAGTGCCGCTGCCCCATTGCCGGCGCCGATAGCCAGGGGGAGAGAAACGGCGCCGGCAATGGGGCAGCGGCGTCGACAGACAGGGGGAAAGAAGGGGCAGCGGCACCTATTGCCGGCGCTGTGCCCCGTTGCCTCCCCCATCCCCAGTTGTATAATTACCTGTTGCTGGGGTCGGGTCAGCGCTGCTTCAGGCCTCCGGTGTGCATCCCCTGCGTCGTTGCTATGCGCTGCATGGAGCGGCGTAATGACGAGTGACGTCACTCGTCATAGCGTCTCGCAACACATAGCAATGATGCAGGGGACGCACACCGGAGGCCTGAAGCAGCGCCGACCCGACCCCGGCAACAGGTAATTATACAACTAGGGATGGGGGAGGCAACAGAGCAGCGGCGCCGGCAATGGGTGCCGCTGCCCCTTATCTCCCCTTGGCTATCGGTGCCGCTGCCCCATTGCCGGCGCTGCTTCTCTCCCCCTGGCTATCGGCGCTGGCAATGGGACAGCGGCACCGATAGCCAGGGGGAGAGAAGGGGCAGCGGCGCCGATAGCAGGGGGAGAGAAGCGGCGGTAGCAGGGCTCTAGACCCCAGGAAAGGCAGGGGGAGAGAAGCAGGCAGCGACGGCCTCTCTCCCCCTGCCTTTCCTGGGGGCTCTGTGGGGTGAGAAGCAGTGTATCGGTGTATACACACGCACACACACGCACCCTCATTTTATGAAGGATATTTGGGTAAAAAACTTTTTTTACCCAAATATCCTTGGTAAAATGAGGGTGCGTGTTATAGGCCGGTGCGTGGTACACCCCGATAAATACGATAATTTTCCCTTAAGCTGCTACCCTTTTATAATCCATAATTTTTGGGCCAGGTAGTCTAATAACTTGGCGACATGATAACAGTATGAGTGCATGGTTTTCGAAAATAGGTGCAGAAGGACAAATCGATGAAAGGATAGCAGCATATGGCAACTTAACTGTTTGTTTTTCCAAAGCAAATGAAGAGTGCATAATTATTAAAAAAGGGTATTTTTGGAGATGGACAGGCAGGCTGATGGGGAGGAGGTAGGCCTATATTTTGAACTTAAAAACTCAAATGGGTTTTTGGGTTAAAAATGTGTATTTTTCCCTTATGCTGCTATCCTTTTATAATCCATAATTTTGGGGCCAGGTTGTCCGATAACTTGGCAAAGTGAAAACAGTATGAGTGTATGATGGTTACCCCGGCTATTGGCGCTGCTGCCCCTTTTCTCCCCCTGGCTATCAGTGCCGCTGCCCCATTGCCGGCCCGGATAGCCAGAGGGAGAGAAACGGCGCCGGCTATGGGGCAGCGGCGTCGACAGACAGGGGGAAAGAAGGGGCAACGGCACCCATTGCCGGCGCCGCTGCCCCGTTGCCCCGTTGCCTCCCCCATTCCCGGTTGTATAATTACCTGTTGCTGGGGTCGGGTCAGTGCTGCATCAGGCCTCCGGTGTGCATCCCCTGCGTCGTTGCTATGCGCTGCATGCCGTGGCGCAATGACGAGAGACGTCACTCGTCATTGCGTCTCGCAACGCATAGCAATGATGCAGTGGACGCACAACAGAGGCCTGAAGCAGCTCGGACCCGACCCCGGCAACAGGTAATTATACAACTAGGGATGGGGGAGGCAACGGGGCAGCGGCGCCGGCAATGGGTGCCGCTGCCTCTTATGCCCCCCTGGCTATCGGTGCCGTTGCCCCATTACCGGCGCCGCTTCTCTCCCCCTGGCTATCGGCGCTGGCAATGGGACAGCGGCACCGATAGCCAGGGGGAGAGAAGGGGCAGCGGCGCCGATAGCAGGGGGAGAGAAGCGGCGGTAGCAGGGCTCTAGACCCCAGGAAAGGCAGGGGGAGAGAAGCAGGCAGCGACGGCCTCTCTCCCCCTGCCTTTCCTGGGGGCTCTGTGGGTTGAGAAGCAGTGTATCGGGGTACACACATGCACACACACGCACCCTCATTTTATGAAGGATATTTGGGTAAAAACTTTTTTTACCCAAATATCCTTGGTAAAGTGAGGGTGCGTGTTATAGGCCAGTGCGTTGTACACCCTGATAAATACGGTAATGTTCCCTTATGCTGCTACCCTTTTATAATCCATAATTTTTGGGCCAGGTAGTCTAATTACTTGGCGACATAATAACAGTATGAGTGCATGGTTTGGGAAAATAGATGCAGAAGGACAAATGGATGGAAGGATGGCCGCATCTGGCAACTTTACTGTTTGCTTTTTTTCAATGCAAAGGAGGAGCGTATAATTATTAAAAAGGGTATTTTTGGAGATGGACAGGCAGGCTGTAGGGGAGGAGGTAGGCCTGTATTTTGAACTTAAAAACTCAAATGGGTTTTTGGGTTCAAAATGTGTATTTTTCCCTTATGCTACTATCCTTTTATAATCCATAATTTTTGGGCCAGGTAGTCTAATTACTTGGCGACATAATAACAGTATGAGTGCGTGGTTTGGGAAAATAGATGCAGAAGGACAAATGGATGAAAGGATGGCCGCATCTGGCAACTTTACTGTTTGCTTTTTTTCAATGCAAAGGAGGAGCGTATAATTATTAAAAGGCTATTTTTGGAGATGGACAGGCAGGCTGTAGGGGAGGAGGTAGGCCTGTATTTTGAGCTTAAAAACTCAAATGGGTTTTTGGGTTCAAAATGTGTATTTTTCCCTTATGCTGCTATCCTTTTATAATCCATAATTTTGGGGCCAGGTTGTCCGATAACTTGGCAAAGTGAAAACAGTATGAGTGTATGATGGTTACCCTTGCTATTGGCGCTGCTGCCCCTTCTCTCCCCCTGGCTATCAGTGCCGCTGCCCCATTGCCGGCGCCGATAGCCAGGGGGAGAGAAACGGCGCCGGCAATGGGGCAGCGATGTCGACAGACAGGGGGAAAGAAGGGGCAGCGGCACCCATTGCCGGCGCCGCTGCCCCGTTGCCTCCCCCATCCCCGGTTGTATAATTAACTGTTGCTGGGGTCGGGTCAGCGCTGCTTCAGGCCTCCGGTGTGCATTCCCTGCGTCGTTGCTATGCTTTGCATGCCGTGGCGCAATGACGAGAGACGTCACTCGTTATTGCGTCTCGCAACGCATAGCAATGATGCAGTGGACGCACAACAGAGGCCTGAAGCAGCTCGGACCCGACCCCGGCAACAGGTAATTATACAACTAGGGATGGGGGAGGCAACGGGGCAGCGGCGCCGGCAATGGGTGCCGCTGCCCCTTATGCCCCCCCTGGCTATCCGTGCCGTTGCCCCATTACCGGCGCCGCTTCTCTCCCCCTGGCTATCGGCGCTGGCAATGGGACAGCGGCACCGATAGCCAGGGGGAGAGAAGGGGCAGCGGCGCCGATAGCAGGGGGAGAGAAGCGGCGGTAGCAGGGCTCTAGACCCCAGGAAAGGCAGGGGGAGAGAAGCAGGCAGCGACGGCCTCTCTCCCCCTGCCTTTCCTGGGGGCTCTGTGGGTTGAGAAGCAGTGTATCGGGGTACACACATGCACACACACGCACCCTCATTTTATGAAGGATATTTGGGTAAAAACTTTTTTTACCCAAATATCCTTGGTAAAGTGAGGGTGCGTGTTATAGGCCAGTGCGTTGTACACCCTGATAAATACGGTAATGTTCCCTTATGCTGCTACCCTTTTATAATCCATAATTTTTGGGCCAGGTAGTCTAATTACTTGGCGACATAATAACAGTATGAGTGCATGGTTTGGGAAAATAGATGCAGAAGGACAAATGGATGGAAGGATGGCCGCATCTGGCAACTTTACTGTTTGCTTTTTTTCAATGCAAAGGAGGAACGTATAATTATTAAAAAGGGTATTTTTGGAGATGGACAGGCAGGATGTAGGGGAGGAGGTAGGCCTGTATTTTGAACTTAAAAACTCAAATGGGTTTTTGGGTTCAAAATGTGTATATTTCACTAATGCTGCTATCCTTTTATAAACCATAATTTTTGGGCCAGGTAGTCTAATTACTTGGCGACATAATAACAGTATGAGTGCATGGTTTGGGAAAATAGATGCAGAAGGACAAATGGATGAAAGGATGGCCTCATCTGGCAACTTTACTGTTTGCTTTTTTTCAATGCAAAGGAGGAGCGTATAATTATTAAAAATGGTATTTTGGGAGATGGACAGGCAGGCTGTAGGGGAGGAGGTAGGCCTGTATTTTGAACTTAAAAACTCAAATGGGTTTTTGGGTTCAAAATGTGTTTTTTTCACTAATGCTGCTATCCTTTTATAATTCATAATGTTTGGGCCAGGTAGTCTAATTACTTGGCGACATAATAACAGTATGAGTGCATGGTTTGGGAAAATAGATGCAGAAGGACAAATGGATGAAAGGAAGGCCGCATCTGGCAACTTTACTGTTTGCTTTTTTTCAATGCAAAGGAGGAGCGTATAATTATTAAAAAGGGTATTTTTGGAGATGGACAGGCAGGCTGTAGGGGAGGAGGTAGGCCTGTATTTTGAACTTAAAAACTCAAATGGGTTTTTGGGTTCAAAATGTGTATTTTTCACTAATGCTGCTATCCTTTTATAATCCATAATTTTTGGGCAAGGTAGTCTAATTACTTGGCGACATAATAACAGTATGAGTGCATGGTTTGGGAAAATAGATGCAGAAGGACAAATGGATGAAAGGATGGCCGCATCTGGCAACTTTACTGTTTGCTTTTTTTCAATGCAAAGGAGGAGCGTATAATTATTAAAAGGGTATTTTTGGAGATGGACAGGCAGGCTGTAGGGGAGGAGGTAGGCCTGTATTTTGAACTTAAAAACTCAAATGGGTTTTTGGGTTCAAAATGTGTATTTTTCACTAATGCTGCTATCCTTTTATAAACCATAATTTTTGAGCCATGTAGTCTAATTACTTGGCGACATAATAACAGTATGAGTGCATGGTTTGGGAAAATAGATGCAGAAGGACAAATGGATGAAAGGATGGCCGCATCTGGCAACTTTACTGTTTGCTTTTTTTCAATGCAAAGGAGAAGCGTATAATTATTAAAAATCGTATTTTTGGAGATGGACAGGCAGGCTGTAGGGGAGGAGGTAGGCCTGTATTTTGAACTTAAAAACTCAAATGGGTTTTTGGGTTCAAAATGTGTTTTTTTCACTAATGCTGCTATCCTTTTATAATTCATAATGTTTGGGCCAGGTAGTCTAATTACTTGGCGACATAATAACAGTATGAGTGCATGGTTTGGGAAAATAGATGCAGAAGGACAAATGGATGAAAGGATGGCCGCATGTGGCAACTTTACTGTTTGCTTTTTTTCAATGCAAAGGAGGAGCGTATAATCATTAAAAAGGGTATTTTTGGAGATGGACAGGCAGGCTGTAAGGGAGGAGGTAGGCCTGTATTTTGAACTTAAAAACTCAAATGGGTTTTTGGGTTCAAAATGTGTATTTTTCCCTTATGCTGCTATCCTTTTATAATCCATAATTTTGGGGCCAGGTTGTCCGATAACTTGGCAAAGTTAAAACAGTATGAGTGTATGATGGTTTGGGACCATAGGTGTAGAAGCACAAATCGATGAAAGGATAGCAGCATATGGCAACTTAACTGTTTGTTTTTCCAAAGCAAATGAAGAGTGCATAATTATTAAAAAAGGGTATTTTTGGAGATGGACAGGCAGGCTGATGGGGAGGAGGTAGGCCTGTATTTTGAACTTAAAAACTCAAATTGGTTTTTGGGTTCAAAATATGTATTTTTACCTTATGCTGCTATCCTTTTATAATCCATAATTTTTGGGCCAGGTAGTCTAATTACTTGGCGACATAATAACAGTATGAGTGCATGGTTTGGGAAAATAGATGCAGAAGGACAAATGGATGAAAGGATGGCCGCATCTGGCACCTTTACTGTTTGCTTTTTTTCAATGCAAAGGAGGAGCGTATAATTATTAAAAAGGGTATTTTTGGAGATGGACAGGCAGGCTGTAGGGGAGGAGGCAGAAAGAAAGAAGGGGCAGCGGCACCCATTGCCGGGGCCGCTTCCCTGTTGCCTCCCCCATCCCCTGTGGTATAATTACCTGTTGCTGGGGTCGGGTCAGCGCTGCTTCAGGACTCCGGGGTGCATCCCCTGCGTCTTTGCTATGCGCTGCATGACGCGGCGCAATGACGAGTGACATCACTCGTCATTGCGTCTCGCAACGCATAGCAATGATGTAGGGGACGCACACCGGAGGCCTGAAGCAGCTCGGACCCGACCCCGGCAACAGGTAATTATACAACTAGGGATGGGGGAGGCAACGGGGCAGCGGCGCCGGCAATGGGTGCCGCTGCCTCTTATGCCCCCCTGGCTATCGGTGCCGTTGCCCCATTACCGGCGCCGCTTCTCTCCCCCTGGCTATCGGCGCTGGCAATGGGACAGCGGCACCGATAGCCAGGGGGAGAGAAGGGGCAGCGGCGCCGATAGCAGGGGGAGAGAAGCGGCGGTAGCAGGGCTCTAGACCCCAGGAAAGGCAGGGGGAGAGAAGCAGGCAGCGACGGCCTCTCTCCCCCTGCCTTTCCTGGGGGCTCTGTGGGTTGAGAAGCAGTGTATCGGGGTACACACATGCACACACACGCACCCTCATTTTATGAAGGATATTTGGGTAAAAACTTTTTTTACCCAAATATCCTTGGTAAAGTGAGGGTGCGTGTTATAGGCCAGTGCGTTGTACACCCTGATAAATACGGTAATGTTCCCTTATGCTGCTACCCTTTTATAATCCATAATTTTTGGGCCAGGTAGTCTAATTACTTGGCGACATAATAACAGTATGAGTGCATGGTTTGGGAAAATAGATGCAGAAGGACAAATGGATGGAAGGATGGCCGCATCTGGCAACTTTACTGTTTGCTTTTTTTCAATGCAAAGGAGGAGCGTATAATTATTAAAAAGGGTATTTTTGGAGATGGACAGGCAGGCTGTAGGGGAGGAGGTAGGCCTGTATTTTGAACTTAAAAACTCAAATGGGTTTTTGGGTTCAAAATGTGTATTTTTCCCTTATGCTACTATCCTTTTATAATCCATAATTTTTGGGCCAGGTAGTCTAATTACTTGGCGACATAATAACAGTATGAGTGCGTGGTTTGGGAAAATAGATGCAGAAGGACAAATGGATGAAAGGATGGCCGCATCTGGCAACTTTACTGTTTGCTTTTTTTCAATGCAAAGGAGGAGCGTATAATTATTAAAAGGCTATTTTTGGAGATGGACAGGCAGGCTGTAGGGGAGGAGGTAGGCCTGTATTTTGAGCTTAAAAACTCAAATGGGTTTTTGGGTTCAAAATGTGTATTTTTCCCTTATGCTGCTATCCTTTTATAATCCATAATTTTGGGGCCAGGTTGTCCGATAACTTGGCAAAGTGAAAACAGTATGAGTGTATGATGGTTACCCTTGCTATTGGCGCTGCTGCCCCTTCTCTCCCCCTGGCTATCAGTGCCGCTGCCCCATTGCCGGCGCCGATAGCCAGGGGGAGAGAAACGGCGCCGGCAATGGGGCAGCGATGTCGACAGACAGGGGGAAAGAAGGGGCAGCGGCACCCATTGCCGGCGCCGCTGCCCCGTTGCCTCCCCCATCCCCGGTTGTATAATTAACTGTTGCTGGGGTCGGGTCAGCGCTGCTTCAGGCCTCCGGTGTGCATTCCCTGCGTCGTTGCTATGCTTTGCATGCCGTGGCGCAATGACGAGAGACGTCACTCGTTATTGCGTCTCGCAACGCATAGCAATGATGCAGTGGACGCACAACAGAGGCCTGAAGCAGCTCGGACCCGACCCCGGCAACAGGTAATTATACAACTAGGGATGGGGGAGGCAACGGGGCAGCGGCGCCGGCAATGGGTGCCGCTGCCCCTTATGCCCCCCCTGGCTATCCGTGCCGTTGCCCCATTACCGGCGCCGCTTCTCTCCCCCTGGCTATCGGCGCTGGCAATGGGACAGCGGCACCGATAGCCAGGGGGAGAGAAGGGGCAGCGGCGCCGATAGCAGGGGGAGAGAAGCGGCGGTAGCAGGGCTCTAGACCCCAGGAAAGGCAGGGGGAGAGAAGCAGGCAGCGACGGCCTCTCTCCCCCTGCCTTTCCTGGGGGCTCTGTGGGTTGAGAAGCAGTGTATCGGGGTACACACATGCACACACACGCACCCTCATTTTATGAAGGATATTTGGGTAAAAACTTTTTTTACCCAAATATCCTTGGTAAAGTGAGGGTGCGTGTTATAGGCCAGTGCGTTGTACACCCTGATAAATACGGTAATGTTCCCTTATGCTGCTACCCTTTTATAATCCATAATTTTTGGGCCAGGTAGTCTAATTACTTGGCGACATAATAACAGTATGAGTGCATGGTTTGGGAAAATAGATGCAGAAGGACAAATGGATGGAAGGATGGCCGCATCTGGCAACTTTACTGTTTGCTTTTTTTCAATGCAAAGGAGGAACGTATAATTATTAAAAAGGGTATTTTTGGAGATGGACAGGCAGGATGTAGGGGAGGAGGTAGGCCTGTATTTTGAACTTAAAAACTCAAATGGGTTTTTGGGTTCAAAATGTGTATATTTCACTAATGCTGCTATCCTTTTATAAACCATAATTTTTGGGCCAGGTAGTCTAATTACTTGGCGACATAATAACAGTATGAGTGCATGGTTTGGGAAAATAGATGCAGAAGGACAAATGGATGAAAGGATGGCCTCATCTGGCAACTTTACTGTTTGCTTTTTTTCAATGCAAAGGAGGAGCGTATAATTATTAAAAATGGTATTTTGGGAGATGGACAGGCAGGCTGTAGGGGAGGAGGTAGGCCTGTATTTTGAACTTAAAAACTCAAATGGGTTTTTGGGTTCAAAATGTGTTTTTTTCACTAATGCTGCTATCCTTTTATAATTCATAATGTTTGGGCCAGGTAGTCTAATTACTTGGCGACATAATAACAGTATGAGTGCATGGTTTGGGAAAATAGATGCAGAAGGACAAATGGATGAAAGGAAGGCCGCATCTGGCAACTTTACTGTTTGCTTTTTTTCAATGCAAAGGAGGAGCGTATAATTATTAAAAAGGGTATTTTTGGAGATGGACAGGCAGGCTGTAGGGGAGGAGGTAGGCCTGTATTTTGAACTTAAAAACTCAAATGGGTTTTTGGGTTCAAAATGTGTATTTTTCACTAATGCTGCTATCCTTTTATAATCCATAATTTTTGGGCAAGGTAGTCTAATTACTTGGCGACATAATAACAGTATGAGTGCATGGTTTGGGAAAATAGATGCAGAAGGACAAATGGATGAAAGGATGGCCGCATCTGGCAACTTTACTGTTTGCTTTTTTTCAATGCAAAGGAGGAGCGTATAATTATTAAAAGGGTATTTTTGGAGATGGACAGGCAGGCTGTAGGGGAGGAGGTAGGCCTGTATTTTGAACTTAAAAACTCAAATGGGTTTTTGGGTTCAAAATGTGTATTTTTCACTAATGCTGCTATCCTTTTATAAACCATAATTTTTGAGCCATGTAGTCTAATTACTTGGCGACATAATAACAGTATGAGTGCATGGTTTGGGAAAATAGATGCAGAAGGACAAATGGATGAAAGGATGGCCGCATCTGGCAACTTTACTGTTTGCTTTTTTTCAATGCAAAGGAGAAGCGTATAATTATTAAAAATCGTATTTTTGGAGATGGACAGGCAGGCTGTAGGGGAGGAGGTAGGCCTGTATTTTGAACTTAAAAACTCAAATGGGTTTTTGGGTTCAAAATGTGTTTTTTTCACTAATGCTGCTATCCTTTTATAATTCATAATGTTTGGGCCAGGTAGTCTAATTACTTGGCGACATAATAACAGTATGAGTGCATGGTTTGGGAAAATAGATGCAGAAGGACAAATGGATGAAAGGATGGCCGCATGTGGCAACTTTACTGTTTGCTTTTTTTCAATGCAAAGGAGGAGCGTATAATCATTAAAAAGGGTATTTTTGGAGATGGACAGGCAGGCTGTAAGGGAGGAGGTAGGCCTGTATTTTGAACTTAAAAACTCAAATGGGTTTTTGGGTTCAAAATGTGTATTTTTCCCTTATGCTGCTATCCTTTTATAATCCATAATTTTGGGGCCAGGTTGTCCGATAACTTGGCAAAGTTAAAACAGTGTGAGTGTATGATGGTTTGGGACCATAGGTGTAGAAGCACAAATCGATGAAAGGATAGCAGCATATGGCAACTTAACTGTTTGTTTTTCCAAAGCAAATGAAGAGTGCATAATTATTAAAAAAGGGTATTTTTGGAGATGGACAGGCAGGCTGATGGGGAGGAGGTAGGCCTGTATTTTGAACTTAAAAACTCAAATTGGTTTTTGGGTTCAAAATATGTATTTTTACCTTATGCTGCTATCCTTTTATAATCCATAATTTTTGGGCCAGGTAGTCTAATTACTTGGCGACATAATAACAGTATGAGTGCATGGTTTGGGAAAATAGATGCAGAAGGACAAATGGATGAAAGGATGGCCGCATCTGGCACCTTTACTGTTTGCTTTTTTTCAATGCAAAGGAGGAGCGTATAATTATTAAAAAGGGTATTTTTGGAGATGGACAGGCAGGCTGTAGGGGAGGAGGCAGAAAGAAAGAAGGGGCAGCGGCACCCATTGCCGGGGCCGCTTCCCTGTTGCCTCCCCCATCCCCTGTGGTATAATTACCTGTTGCTGGGGTCGGGTCAGCGCTGCTTCAGGACTCCGGGGTGCATCCCCTGCGTCTTTGCTATGCGCTGCATGACGCGGCGCAATGACGAGTGACATCACTCGTCATTGCGTCTCGCAACGCATAGCAATGATGTAGGGGACGCACACCGGAGGCCTGAAGCAGCGCGGACCCGACCCCGGCAACAGGTAATTATACAACTAGGGATGGGGGAGGCAACGGGGCAGCGGCGACGGCAATGGGTGCCGCTGCCCCTTATCTCCCCCTGGCTATCGGTGCAGCTGCCCCATTGCCGACACCGCTTCTCTCCCCCTGGCTATCGGCGCTGGCAATGGGACAGCGGCACCGATAGCCAGGGGGAGAGAAGGGGCAGCGGCGCCGATAGCAGGGGGAGAGAAGCGGCGGTAGCAGGGCTCTAGACCCCAGGAAAGGCAGGGGGAGAGAAGCAGGCAGCGACGGCCTCTCTCCCCCTGCCTTTCCTGGGGGCTCTGTGGGGTGAGAAGCATTGTATCGGGGTATACACATGCACAGACACGCACCCTCGTTTTATGAAGGATATTTGGGTAAAAAAATTATTTTACCCAAATATCCTTGATAAAATGAGGGTGTGTGTTATAGGCGGATGCGTGGTACACCCCGAAAAATACGGTAATGTTCCCTTATGCTGCTACCCTTTTATGATCCATAATTTTTGGGCCAGGTAGTCTAATTACTTGGCGACATAATAACAGTATGAGTGCATGGTTTGGGAAAATAGATGCAGAAGGACAAATGGATGAAAGGATGGCCGCATCTGGGAACTTTACTGTTTGCTTTTTTTCAATGCAAAGGAGGAGCGTATAATTATTAAAAAGGGTATTTTTGGAGATGGACAGGCAGGCTGTAGGGGAGGAGGTAGGCCTGTATTTGGAACTTAAAAACTCAAATGGGTTTTTGGGTTCAAAATGTGTATTTTTCACTAATGCTGCTATCCTTTTATAATCCATAATTTTTGGGCCAGGTTGTCCGATAACTTGGCAAAGTGAAAACAGTATGAGTGTATGATGGTTTGGGAACATAGGTGTAGAAGCACAAATCGATGAAAGGATAGCAGCATATGGCAACTTAACTGTTTGTTTTTCCAAAGCAAATGAAGAGTGCATAATTATTAAAAAAGGGTATTTTTGGAGATGGACAGGCAGGCTGATGGGGAGGAGGTAGGCCTGTATTTTGAACTTAAAAACTCAAATGGGTTTTTGGGTTCAAAATATGTATTTTTCCCTTATGCTGCTATCCTTTTATAAACCATAATTTTTGGGCCAGGTAGTCTAATTACTTGGCGACATAATAACAGTATGAGTGCATGGTTTGGGAAAATAGATGCAGAAGGACAAATGGATGAAAGGATGGCCGCATCTGGCAACTTTACTTTTTGCTTTTTTTCAATGCAAAGGAGAAGCGTATAATTATTAAAAATCGTATTTTTGGAGATGGACAGGCAGGCTGTAGGGGAGGAGGTAGGCCTGTATTTTGAACTTAAAAACTCAAATGGGTTTTTGGGTTCAAAATGTGTATTTTTCACTAATGCTGCTATCCTTTTATAATTCATAATGTTTGGGCCAGGTAGTTTAATTACTTGGCGACATAATAACAGTATGAGTGCATGGTTTGGGAAAATAGATGCAGAAGGACAAATGGATGAAAGGATGGCCGCATCTGGCAACTTTACTGTTTGCTTTTTTTCAATGCAAAGGAGGAGCGTATAATTATTAAAAAGGGTATTTTTGGAGATGGACAGGCAGGCTGTAGGGGAGGAGGTAGGCCTGTATTTTGAACTTAAAAACTCAAATGGGTTTTTGGGTTCAAAATGTGTATTTTTCACTAATGCTGCTATCCTTTTATAATCCATAATTTTTGGGCAAGGTAGTCTAATTACTTGGCGACATAATAACAGTATGAGTGCATGGTTTGGGAAAATAGATGCAGAAGGACAAATGGATGAAAGGATGGCCGCATCTGGCAACTTTACTGTTTGCTTTTTTTCAATGCAAAGGAAGAGCGTATAATTATTAAAAGGGTATTTTTGGAGATGGACAGGCAGGCTGTAGGGGAGGAGGTAGGCCTGTATTTTGAACTTAAAAACTCAAATGGGTTTTTGGGTTCAAAATGTGTATTTTTCACTAATGCTGCTATCCTTTTATTATCCATAATTTTTGGGCAAGGTAGTCTAATTACTTGGCGACATAATAACAGTATGAGTGCATGGTTTGGGAAAATAGATGCAGAAGGACAAATGGATGAAAGGATGGCCGCATCTGGCAACTTTACTGTTTGCTTTTTTTCAATGCAAAGGAAGAGCGTATAATTATTAAAAGGGTATTTTTGGAGATGGACAGGCAGGCTGTAGGGGAGGAGGTAGGCCTGTATTTTGAACTTAAAAACCCAAATGGGTTTTTGGGTTCAAAATGTGTATTTTTCACTAATGCTGCTATCCTTTTATAAACCATAATTTTTGGGCCAGGTAGTCTAATTACTTGGCAACATAATAACAGTATGAGTGCATGGTTTGGGAAAATAGATGCAGAAGGACAAATGGATGAAAGGATGGCCGCATCTGGCAACTTTACTGTTTGCTTTTTTTCAATGCAAAGGAGAAGCGTATAATTATTAAAAATCGTATTTTTGGAGATGGACAGGCAGGCTGTAGGGGAGGAGGTAGGCCTGTATTTTGAACTTAAAAACTCAAATGGGTTTTTGGGTTCAAAATGTGTTTTTTTCACTAATGCTGCTATCCTTTTATAATTCATAATGTTTGGGCCAGGTAGTCTAATTACTTGGCGACATAATATTAGTATGAGTGCATGGTTTGGGAAAATAGATGCAGGACAAATGGATGAAAGGATGGCCGCATCTGGGAACTTTACTGTTTGCTTTTTTTCAATGCAAAGGAGGAGCGTATAATTATTAAAAAGGGTATTTTTGGAGATGGACAGGCAGGCTGTAGGGGAGGAAGTAGGCCTGTATTTTGAACTTAAAAACTCAAATTGGTTTTTGGGTTCAAAATGTTTATTTTTCACTAATGCTGCTATCCTATTATAATCCATAATTTTTGGGCCAGGTAGTCTAATTACTTGGCGACATAATAACAGTATGAGTGCATGGTTTGGGAAAATAGATGCAGAAGGGCAAATGGATGAAAGGATGGCCGCATCTGACAACTTTACTGTTTGCTTTTTTTCAATGCAAAGGAGGAGCGTATAATTATTAAAAAGGGTATTTTTGGAGATGGACAGGCAGGCTGTAGGGGAGGAGGTAGGCCTGTATTTTGAACTTAAAAAGTCAAATGGGTTTTTGGGTTCAAAATGTGTATTTTTCCCTTATGCTGCTATCCTTTTATAATCCATAATTTTGGAGCCAGGTTGTCCGATAACTTGGCAAAGTGAAAACAGTATGAGTGTATGATGGTTTGGGAACATAGGTGTAGAAGCACAAATCGATGAAAGGATAGCAGCATATGGCAACTTAACTGTTTGTTTTTCCCAAGCAAATGAAGAGTGCATAATTATAAAAAAAAAAGGGTATTTTTGGAGATGGACAGGCAGGCTGATGGGGAGGAGGTAGGCCTGTATTTTCAACTTAAAAACTTAAATGGGTTTTTGGGTTCAAAATGTGTATTTTTCCCTTATGCTGCTATCCTTTTATAATCCATAATTTTGGGGCCAGGTTGTCCGATAACTTGGCAAAGTGAAAACAGTATGAGTGTATGATGGTTACCCCTGCTATCGGCGCTGCTGCCCCTTCTCTCCCCCTGGCTATCAGTGCCGCTGCCCCATTGCCGGCGCCGATAGCCAGGGGGAGAGAAACGGCGCCGGCAATGGGGCAGCGGCGTCGACAGACAGGGGGAAAGAAGGGGCAGCGGCACTCATTGCCCTGTTGCCTCCCCCATCCCCGGTTGTATAATTACCTGTTGCTGGGGTCGGGTCAGCGATGCTTCAGGCCTCCGGTGTGCATCCCCTGCGTCGTTGCTATGCGCTGCATGGCGCGGCGCAATGACGAGTGACGTCACTCGTCATTGCGTCTCGCAACGCATAGCAATGATGCAGGGGACGCACACCGGAGGCCTGAAGCAGCGCGGACCCGACCCCGGCAACAGGTAATTATAAAACTAGGGCAATGGGTGCTGCTGCCCCCTATCTCCCCCTGGCTATCGGTGCCGCTGCCCCATTGCCGGCGCCGCTTCTCTCCCCCTGGCTATCGGCGCTGGCAATGGGACAGCGGCACCGATAGCCAGGGGGAGAGAAGGGGCAGCGGTGCCGATAGTAGGGGGAGAGAAGCGGCGGTAGCAGGGCTCTAGACCCCAGAAAAGGCAGGGGGAGAGAAGCAGGCAGCGACGGCCTCTCTCCCCCTGCCTTTCCTGGGGGCTCTGTGGGGTGAGAAGCAGTGTATCGGGGTATACACATGCACACACACGCACCCTCATTTTATGAAGGATATTTGGGTAAAAAACTTTTTTTACTCAAATATCCTTGGTAAAATGAGGGTGTGTGTTATAGGCCGGTGCGTTGTACACCCCGATAAATACGGTAATTTTCCCTCATGCTGCTACCCTTTTATAATCCATAATTTTTGGGCCGGGTAGTCTAATAACTTGGCGACATAATAACAGTATGAGTGCATGGTTTGGGAAAATAGATGCAGAAGAACAAATGGATGAAAGGATGGCCGCATCTGGGAACTTTACTGTTTGCTTTTTTTCAATGCAAAGGAGGAGCGTATAATTATTAAAAAGGGTATTTTTGGAGATGGACAGGCAGGCTGTAGGGGAGGAGGTAGGCCTGTATTTTGAACTTAAAAACTCAAATGGGTTTTTGAGTTCAAAATGTTTATTTTTCACTATTGCTGCTATCCTTTTATAATCCATAATTTTGGGGCCAGGTTGTCCGATAACTTGGCAAAGTGAAAACAGTATGAGTGTATGACGGTATGGGAACATAGGTGTAGAAGCACAAATCGATGAAAGGATAGCAGCATATGGCAACTTAACTGTTTGTTTTTCCCAAGCAAATGAAGAGTGCATAATTATTAAAAATGGGTATTTTTGGAGATGGACAGGCAGGCTGATGGGGACGAGGTAGGCCTGTATTTTGAACTTAAAAACTCAAATGGGTTTTTGGATTCAAAATGTGTATTTTTCCCTTATGCTGCTATCCTTTTATAAATCATAATTTTGGGGCCAGGTTGTCTGATAACTTGGCAAAGTGAAAACAGTATGAGTGTATGATGGTTATCCCTGCTATCGGCGCTGCTGCCCCTTCTCTCCCCCTGGCTATCAGTGCCGCTGCCCCATTTCCGGCTCCGATAGCCAGGGGGATGGAAACAGCGTCGGCAATGGGGCAGCGGCGTCGACAGACAGGGGGAAAGAAGGGGCAGCGGCACCCATTGCCCCATTGCCTCCCCCATCCCCGGTTGTATAATTACCTGTTGCTGGGGTCGGGTCAGCGCTGCTTCAGGCCTCCGGTGTGCATTCCCTGCGTCGTTGCTATGCTTTGCATGGCGCGGTGCAATGACGAGAGACGTCACTCATCATTGCGTCTCGCAACGCATAGCAATGATGCAGGGGACGCACACCGGAGGCCTGAAGCAGCGCGGACCCGACCCCTGCAACAGGTAATTATACAACTAGGGATGGGGGAGGCAACGGGGCAGCGGCGCCGGCAATGGGTGCCGCTGCCCCTTATCTCCCCCTGGCTATCGGTGCCGCTGCCCCATTGCCGGCGCCGCTTCTCTCCCCCGGGCTATCGGCGCTGGCAATGGGACAGCGGCACCGATAGCCAGGGGGAGAGAAGGGGCAGCGGCGTCGATAGCAGGGGGAGAGAAGCGGCGATAGCAGGGCTCTAGACCCCAGGAAAGGCAGGGGGAGAGAAGCAGGCAGCGACGGCCTCTCTCCCCCTGCCTTTCCTGGGGGCTCTGTGGGTTGAGAAGCAGTTTAGCGGGGTATACACATGCACACACACGCACCCTTATTTTATGAAGGATATTTGGGTAATAAACTTTTTTTATCCAAATACCCTTTTAAAATGAGGGTGCGTGTTATAGGCCGGTGCGTTGTACACCCCGATAAATACGGTAATGTTCCCTTATGCTGCTACCCTTTTATAATCCATAATGTTTGGGCCTGGTAGTCTAATTACTTGGCGACATAATAACAGTATGAGTGCATGGTTTGGGAAAATAGATGCAGAAGGACAAATGGATGAAAGGATAGCCGCATCTGGCAACTTTACTGTTTGCTTTTTTTCAATGCAAAGGAGGAGCGTATAATTATTAAAAAGGGTATTTTTGGAGATGGACAGGCAGGCTGTAGGGGAGGAGGTAGGCCTGTATTTTGAACTTAAAAACTCAAATGGATTTTTGGGTTCAAAATGTGTATTTTTCACTAATGCTGCTATCCTTTTATAATCCATAATTTTTGGGCCAGGTAGTCTAATAACTTGGCGACATAATATTAGTATGAGTGCATGGTTTGGGAAAATAGATGCAGAAGGACAAATGAATGAAAGGATGGCCGCATCTGGGAACTTTACTGTTTGCTTTTTTTCAATGCAAAGGAGGAGCGTATAATTATTAAAAAGGGTATTTTTGGAGATGGACAGGCAGGCTGTAGGGGAGGAGGTAGGCCTGTATTTTGAACTTAAAAACTCAAATGGGTTTTTGGGTTCAAAATGTGTATTGTTCCCTTATGCTGCTATCCTTTTATAATCCATAATTTTGGGGCCAGGTTGTCCGATAACTTGTCAAAGTGAAAACAGTATGAGTGTATGATGTTTACCCCTGCTATCGGCGCTGCTGCCCCTTTCTCTCCCCCTGGCTATCAGTGCCGCTGCCCCATTGCCGGCGCCGATAGCCAGGGGGAGAGAGACGGCGCCGGCAATGGGCCAGCGGCATCCACAGACAGGGGGAAAGAAGGGGCAGCGGCACCCATTGCCAGCGCCGCTGCCCCGTTGCCTCCCCCATTCCCGGTTGTATAATTACCTGTTGCTGGGGTCGGGTCAGTGCTGCTTCAGGCCTCCGGTGTGCATCCCCTGCATCGTTGCTATGCGCTGCATGGCGCGGCTCAATGACGAGTGACGTCACTCGTCATTGCGTCTCGCAACGCATAGCAATGATGCAGGGGACGCACACCGGAGGCCTGAAGCAGAGCGGACCCGACCCCGGCAACAGGTAATTATACAACTAGGGATGGGGGATGCAACGGGGCAGCGGCGCCGGCAATGGGTGCCGCTGCCCCTTATCTCCCCCTGGCTATCGGTGCCGCTGCCCCATTGCTGGCGCCGCTTCTCTCCCCCTGGCTATCGGCGCTGGCAATGGAACAGCGGCACCGATAGCCAGGGGGAGAGAAGGGGCAGCGGCGCCGATAGCAGGGGAAGAGAAGCGGCGGTAGCAGGGCTCTAGACCCCAGGAAAGGCAGGGGGAGAGAAGCAGGCAGCGACGGCCTCTCTCCCCCTGCCTTTCCTGGGGGCTCTGTGGGGTGAGAAGCAGTGTATCGTAGTATACACATGCACACACACGCACCCTCATTTTATGAAGGATATTTGGGTAAAACATTTTTTTTACCCAAATATCATTGGTAAAGTGAGGGTGCGTGTTATAGGCCGGTGCGTTGTACACCCCGATAAATACGGTAATGTTCCCTTCTGCTGCTACCCTTTTATAATCCATAATTTTTGGGCCAGGTAGTCTAATTACTTGGCGACATAATAACAGTATGAGTGCATGGTTTGGGAAAATAGATGCAGAAGGACAAATGGATGAAAGGATGGCCGCATCTGGGAACTTTACTGTTTGTTTTTTTCAATGCAAAGGAGGAGCGTATAATTATTAAAAAGGGTATTTTTGGAGATGGACAGGCAGGCTGTAGGGGAGGAGGTAGGCCTGTATTTTGAACTTAAAAACTCAAATGGGTTTTTGGGTTCAAAATGTGTATTTTTCACTAATGCTGCTATCCTTTTATAATCCATAATTTTGGGGCCAGGTTGTCCGATAACTTGGCAAAGTGAAAACAGTATGAGTGTATGATGGCTACCCCTGCTATCGGCGCTGCTGCCCCTTCTCTCCCCCTGACTATCAGTGCCGCTGCCCCATTGCCGGCGCCGATAGCCAGGGGGAGAGAGACGGCGCCTGCAATGGGGCAGCGGCGTCGACAGACCGGGGGAAAGAAGGGGCAGCGGCACCCATTGCCGGTACCGTTGCCCCGTTGCCTCTCCCATCCCCGGTTGTATAATTATGTGTTGTTGGGGTCAGGTCAGCGCTGCTTCAGGCCTCCGGTGTGCATCCCATGCGTTGTTGCTATGCGCTGCATGGCACGGCGCAATGACGAGTGACGTCACTCGTCTTTGCGTCTTGCAACGCATAGCAATGATGCAGGGGACGGACACCGTAGGCCTGAAGCAGCACGGACCCGACCCTGGCAACAGGTAATTATACAACTAGGGATGGGGGAGGCAACGGGGCAGCGGAGCCGGCAATGGGTCCGCTGCCCCTGATCTCCCTCTGGCTATCGGTGCCGCTGCCCCATTGCCGGCGCCGCTTCTCTCCCCCCTGGCTATCGGCGCTGGCAATGGGATAGCGGCACTGATAGCCAGGGGGAGAGAAGGGGCAGCGACGATGATAGCAGGGGGAGAGAAGCGGCGGTAGCAGGGCTCTAGACCCCAGGAAAGGCAGGGGGAGAGAAGCAGGCAGCGACGGCCTCTCCTCCCCTCCCTTTCCTGGGGGCTCTGTGGGGTGAGAAGCAGTGTATCGGGGTATACACATGCACACACACGCACCCTCATTTTATGAAGGATATTTGGGTAAAAAACTTTTTTTACCCAAATATCCTTGGTAAAATGAGGGTGCATGTTATAGGCCGGTAAGTGGTACACCCCGATAAATACGGTAATTTTCCCTTATGCTGCTACCCTTAAATACCCTTATAATCCATAATTTTTGGGCCAGGTAGTCTAATAACTTGGCGACATGATAACAGTATGAGTGCATGGTTTTGGAAAATAGGTGCAGAAGAACAAATGGATGAAAGGATGGCTGCATATGGCAACTTTACTGTTTGCTTTTTTCAATGCAAAGGAGGAGCGTAAAATTATTAAAAAGGGTATATTTGGAGATGGACAGGCAGGCTGAAGGGGAGGACGTAGGCCTGTATTTTGAATGGGTTTTTGGGTTCAAAATGTGCAATTTTCCTTTATGCTGCTACCCTTTTATAAGCCATCATTTTTGGGCTAGGTACTCCGATAACTTGGCGATATGAGAACAGTATGATTGCATGGTTTGGGAAAATAGGTGTAGAAGGACAAATGGATGAAAGAATAGCTGCATATGGAAAATTTACTGTTTGCTTGTTTATTTTTCCAAAGAAAAAGAGCAGCTTATAAATGTTAACAAAAAGGTATTTTTGGAGATGGACAGGCAGGCTGAAGGGGAGGAGGTAGGCATGTATTTTGAATTTAAAAACTCAAATGGGTTTTTGGGTTGAAAATGTGTAATTTTCCCTTCACTGCTACCCTTTTATAATCCATAATTTTTGGGCCAGGTAGTCCGATAACTTGGCGACATTAGAACATTAAGTGTGTAAGATGGATTGGGAAAATAGGTGTGGAAGGACAAATGGATGAAAGGATAGCAGCATATGACAACCTTACTGTTTGCATTTTTTCAAAACAATAGAGGAGCGTATTATTGTTAAAAAGTGTATTTTTGGAGATGGACAGCCAGGCTGAAGGGGAGGAGATAGGCAAGAATTTTGAACTTAAAAACTCTAATGGGGTTTTGGGTTTAAAATGTGTAATTGTTCCGTATGCTGCTACTCTTTTATAATCCATATTTTAGGGGCCAGGTAGTCTGATAACTTGGAAACATGAAAACAGAATGAGTGCATGATGGTTTGGCAAAATAGGTGTAGAAGGACAAATGGATGAAAGGATGGTAGCATCTGGCAACTTTACTGTTTGCTCTTTTTTCAATGCTTTTCTCAAAGGAGGAGCTTATAATTATTAAAAAGGGGATTTTAGGAGATGGACAGGCAGGCTGAAGGGGAGGAGGTAGGCCTGTATTTTGAACTCAAAAACTGAAATGTTTTGACCTATCTTGACCTCATATCCCATTCCCGTATCCTGACCTCATATACCATCCTCCTATCCCGTCCTCCTATCTCCACCTCATATCCCATCCTCTTATTCTGTCCTTATATCCCGACCTCATATCTTGTCCTCATATGCTATCCTCATATTCTATCCTTATATGCCATCCTCATATCCCGAACTCATATCCCATCCTCATATCCTGTCCCCCTATGCTATCCTCCTATCCCATCCTTATATCCCGACCTCATATCCCTTCCTCATATCTCAACCTCACATCCCGACCATATATGCCGTCCTTATATCCCGTCCACATATCTGTCCTCATATCATGACCTCATATCCTGTCCTTATATCCCAACCTCATATCCCGATCTCATATCCCATCCTCTTATCCTGTTCTTATAACCCGACCTCATATCACGTCCTCATATCCTGTCCTCATATCCCGACCTTATATCTCGTCCTCATATTGCAACCTCATATCCCGTCCTTATAACCCGACCTCATATCACGTCCTCATATCCTGTCCTCATATCCCGACCTTATATCTCGTCCTCATATTGCAACCTCATATCCCGTCCTTATGTCCCATACTCATATCCTGACCTCATATCCTGTCCTCTTATGCTATTCTCATATCCGATCCTCATATGCTGTACTCATATCCCGACCTTATATACTGACCTTATGTCCCATCCCCATATCCTGACCTAATATCCTGTCCTCATATACTATTCTCATATCCCATCCTCATATTCTGACCTCATATCCTGTCGTCATTTCCCGTCCTCATATGCTATCCTCATATCCCATCCTCATATGCTGTACTCATATCCCGACCTTATATCCTGACCTTATGTCCCATCCCCATATCCTGACCTAATATCCTGTCCTCATATACTATTCTCATATCCCATCCTCATATTCTGACCTCATATCCTGTCGTCATTTCCCGTCCTCATATGCTATCCTCATATCCCATCCTCATTTGCTGTTCTCATATCCTGACCTCATATCCCATCCTCATGTCTCAACCTAACATCCCGTCCTCATATACCGACCTTATATGCCGTCCTTTTATCCCGTCCTTACATCCCTTCCTCATATCGTCCTCATATCTCTACCTCATATCTTAACCTCCTATCCTGACCTCCTATCCCGACCTATGCTGACCTCCTATCCCGACCTCCTTTCTCGACCTCATATCCCATCCTCCTTTCCCGTGCATATATCACTACCTCCTATCCCGTCCTCCTATCTCCACCTCCTATCCTGTTCATGCCCTGTCCTCATAGCCCAACCCCATATCCCGTCCCCATATCTCGACCACATATTCCGTCCTCATGTCCCGTCCTCATATCCCAACCTCATATCCCGTCCTTATATCCCATCCTCATATCCCATCCTCATATCCCATCCTCATATGCTATCCTCATATCACGTCCCCATATCCCGATCTCATATGCTATCCTCATATCCCGTCCTCATATCATAACCTCATATCCCATCCTCCTATCCAGTTCTCATATCTCAACCTCATATCCCATCCTCCTATTTCAACCTCATATCATGTCCTTATATCCTGTCCTCATATCCCGACCTCATATCTCCACCTCCTATCCTTACCTCCTATCCCGACCTTCTATCCTGACCTCATATCCTGTCCTCATATCCTGATCTCCTATCCCCTCCTCCTATCTCAACCTCATATCCCATCCTCATATCCCGACCTCCTATCCCGTCCTCCTATTTCAACCTCATATCCTGTCCTCATATTCTGTCCTCATATCCTGTCCTCATAGCCTGTCCTCCTATTCCGACCTCATATCCCGTCCTCATATCCTGACCTCCTATCCTGTCCTCCTATCTTGACCTCATATTCTGTCCTCATATCCCGACCTCATATCCATCCTCATATCTCGACCTCCTATCCCGACCTCCTATCTCGACCTCCTATCCCATCCTCATATCCCTTCCTCATATCCCAACCTCATATCCCGTCCTCATATCCGTCCTCTTATCATGACCTAATATCCTGTCCTCATATCCCGACCTCACATCCCGTCCTCACATCTTGTCCTCATATCCCTACCCCATATCCCGACCTTATATCCCATCCTCTTATCCGAACCTCATATACTATTCTCATATCCCTTCCTCATATGCTGACCCCATATCCCGTCCTTATGTCCCAACCTCATATGCCTTCCTCATATCCCGACTTCATATCCTGTCCTCATATCCCGACCTCATATGCTATCCTCATATCCCATCCTCAAAACCTGTCCTCATATCTCGACCTCCAATCCCGTCCTCATATTCCATTCTCATATTCTGTCCTCATATCTCAACCTCATATGCCATCCTTATATCCTGTCCTCATATTCCCACCTCCTATCTTGACCTCATATCCCATCCTCATATCCCAACCTTATATCCCATCCTCATATCCTATCCTCACATCCCATCTTTATATCCCAACCTTATATACCGTCCTCATATCCCATCCTCATATCCTGTCCTCATATCCCGACCTTATGTCCCATCTTCATATCCTGTCCTCAGATGGGACTGATTTGTGATGAAGATATTGTATGCTGAAAATAGAAGGGGACATGGCTTTGTGGGACTGGGCGTGATTTGCAAGCCAGACCGATGCACAAAAAGGGTAGATAATATAAGGAGTGGGGCTTAAAATGTGGGCTTGTCTATGTAAAATGGGGTGTGGCTTGCAAGCCGGATTGACACATTCACCAGGAGATGCAGAACGGAGCTTGTGGAGTAAGGTACTGGAAGTCCCATATACTTGCATGGGACTTGAAACAAAAACCCATCTTTTATATAAGGGTGTATGGTGTATGGTGTAAGGTTAATTTAACTATCATATCTTTTTATTTGACATATAAGTAATATGTGTATCAGGTATTATTGAAATATCTCCAGCTGCATGGAAGTTATGTGGGAACATACATTTCCCAATGATTTGCATGGGATTTTAAACAAAATCCCGACCCTCACAAATGGGGGTTGTTAAGGGTTAAATTAACTATCCCATAGTTTAAGTTATCCTATAAAAGACATTTGACCAAGTATTATCAAAATATCTCCAGCCATTTGGAAAGTTATGCAGTAACATATATTTTCCATAGACTTGTATGAGACTGTAAACAAAAACCCTGACCCTGGCAAATGGGGTTGATTAAGGGTTAAATCATCTATCATATCTTTGTTGTTGACATATAAGTAACATGTATGCCAAGTTTCATGTTAATATCTTTTGCCTTTGCTTTGCATTTGCCCGTTAGATTTAGGTGCCATGTATTGGTGTTGAGGTATGCCATGAAGTTTTGGAATGATTCTATCGAACCTTCCCAGATGAAGAGAAGATCGTCAATGTATCTTTTATACAGGATGATGTTATTTCTCCACTGGTGTGTGCTGTAAATGAGTTGTTCTTCATAGGCTCCCATGTAGAGATTTGCAAAGGATGGGGCAAAACGTGTGCCCATTGCCGTGCCTGTGGTTTGTCTATATATCTTGCCTTCAAACTGGAAGTGGTTGTGTTCTAAAATGAATTTTATGCTGTCGGTAATGAAATTCCTTTGTTCCTGTGGCATTGTTTGGTCTTTTTCTAGGATGGATTTGATTACGTTTTTGATGAGGGATGTTTGAGTACAAAGCTGCCACATCCAGAGTTGCCCATTTGTAATTTGATTCCATTCTTGTTCACCAAGGATCTGAATAAGATTAGGGGTGTCTTTTAGATGTGAGATTGACAATGTATTTTTGTAAAAGGAGATCTACATATTGTGAAAGGTTACTTGTTACTGAGCCAATCCCAGAAATTATGGGTCAGCCGGGAGGATTCTTTTGATCCTTATGGACCTTTGGCAGATGGTAGAACGTGGGGGTTTTTGGGTTTTTGATTTTGAGATGTTATTTTTCTTTTTTGTTGAGAACCCCACTTTGGAATGCTTCTTCTATCATGTGGTGACATCTTTCTTGGTATTGTTTGATGGGGTCTTCAGGGAGGGCAACATAATAGTCTGAGTCAGAAATGATTCTGAGTGCTTCTGCTATATATGTTGTTCGATCTTGAATGACTACTCCACCTCCCTTGTCAGCACTGCGTATGACTATTCTCCTGTTTTCTGCCATTGATTTTATGGCTGCTGCTTGATCTTGTGTTATGTTTCCTTTTCTTTTATATGTCTCCTTTTTGTTATTGTTTATATTCCGAAATTCGTCAGAGACCAATGTGAAAAATGTTTCCAGAAACGGACCCTTATGATGTGTAGGGTAAAACGTGGACTTGGGCTTTAGATCTGTGTGAATGGGAGGTGGGATCAAACAGATGGCAGTGTTGTTTTCTGAAGGAGGGACTGGTGTTTGTTGAGTGATCATGGCAAAATGTCTGGTTAGTGTTAATTTTCTTCTATATTTATTCAGATCCACAAAAAGTTTGAATTCATCTATTTTTCTGTTAGGGCAGAAGGAGAGTCCTTTGCTTAGGACTTCTCGTTCTGCCTCTTTTAGGTTATGACTAAACAGATTGAATATTTCTAGTACTTTTTCTTGTTCTTTTTCGTGTTTCTGTTGCTGTTTCTTTCTCTTTCCTCGGCATCCTCGTTTTGTTCTTCTTCTGGTGTTTTTCTTTTCATTCGTGCCGGACTGTAGTAGTTCGTTATTAGTTTGGTTACCGGGTCGGCTCGTGCTTGGTGCGTCGGAGTGGGGGTCATTTGAGTGGGAAGTTCCAAAAAATGAGGTGATGACATATTCTCTAATATGTTATCTTCTTGTGGGTTGAAGTTCTGTTGTGAGCCTCCGTAGAATTCTCCTCTCGGAGTATCGTACACGGTAATGCATGATAGATTGAAGGGGGTGTCCGATGGGGTGGTGGGTTGGAATGCCATGTTCTCGTGTGGGGGTTCACTTGGCTCCGGTGATAAATGTAAGAAAGATGTAGGAGGGAGTGCTAGAGAGGTGCATTCTCTAGCTTGTTGTAACAGGGTTTCCAAATCCTTGTCACCTAGTGGTGTGGGATGGTCCAGCTCCTCTGTGGGATGCTTACATCTTCCAGTTTTGGTTAGGTTGGTTGTATGGTTATTCTCACATAATGTTTCTATGTTGTTTGATTCTTTTGGTTTCTTTGATTCCTTCCCTTGAGTTCCATTATATCCATCTTCGGATATATGTGAGGATAAGGGAGGAGGTATTCTTTTTGTGAGTTTTTTGGATAGAAGTGGGAATTCCCCCAAGGTATGGATGTTGCTCTTTGGTTTCGGGGTACCTCTTTTTGTGGTATCCACATCCTTTCTTTCAAAAGGTTGTGTCCTTTCTCCTGGAGTTGTTTTTTTCTTGTTGTTTTGTGTGTTGGGGCCTTTTTTCCAATGGAATCGTGTGTAGAAAAAAGCCCTTCCGTTATTCGTTCTCGACGGCGAGGTTTGTTTCATCATTAGTCTCCTTGTGTACATCATTTTTCTTTTTCCAAAATGTAATGTTTTTTGATTCATAATCATTTTGGTCTCTTTCAAATTTTTTTGTCTTCCTCTCCAAGGTTTCTTTTTCAATGTTCAGGATTCGTATTGTGAGTAATCTATCCATTCTGATGAAATCACGTCCATTTTTGTATGGTTCAAGTTGTGAGATGCTTTCTTTTATTTTGATATCTAGATCTTTACACAGTTCTTCTCTTTTTTCACATAGTGTACTCATCATTTCCATTGAAAAGCTGTGTATTAGGGTTTCCCATTTTTCTACAAAGAGGTCGTCATTTTTAAATGCTGCTTCCTGTCTTAGGCGCAGCCCTCTGGGGACTATGTTGTTTTGTAGGTAGATTCTCATATATTTGAGGTCAAGGTGATGTTGGACCTCATTCTTCAATAATTTTTCCAAGTCCAAAAATGCGGATGGTAGGTCCAGTTTTGTATTTGTCACCGTAGTATCATTTGTGGTTTGGTGCTCATCTGATTTTTTTCCTGAGATGGCCGTTGGGATGGATAGCTCCACTAGCCTATCTCTTTCATTTAACCTGTTAGCGTAGTAATCCATATTTCGGTGATGGATGTGGGCACTGTGTTTTTTTTAGGGAATAGTTGATTTCTGTGGATTTGTCTGAACGTTTGTATTATGTACTTGTTGTGGGTGAGTGTGGTTTATTTTGTTTGCATTTAGGTTTTTGCTTTTGTTTTTAGTGTGTAATTTTGGTCGACCTTAATACATCTATCCAAAGGGTGCGCTTGGCTCCCCAGCAGATGCATTATGTGTGTGGACGTGAGAGGTTTGCAACTAGTCACAGAGATTGCATGCAATTTGAGTACATTTGTCACAGTGTTACACAAATAATAATATCAATAATAAAAAAAAAAGTTGAAAACAAATGTAAAAGTTCATATGCTGGTAGAATAGTAGGTATAAGTCTTTGGTGCGCACAATAAATAAAGGGAATAGTGGAAGTTCATATGCTTCTTGAATAGTAGGTAGGAAATTAACTGCCACGTATGGATGCTCAATGTTTAGGGGACCTGCTCCCAAAGGTTTGCGTCTCGGATTGCAGACCGTGACGCTGGTGGGTAGGAAGTCTATTGGTACATTTGGAATCCACTGGATCTGTGGTCCGATCAGGAAATGGTGGGGCTGTATACAAAAATACAAAAACAGAGCTTCCTATTGGGCAGTATGTTTGTACAAGGTGGAAGAAATAGGTGGATATGAATGATGATCTCACCTTGCAAGGTTGTGTTGGCACACAACAACCTTGTACACGTCTGGTAGATATGATCCCTTTGGATGTTGTTTGCGGTGCAGCTGTCCGGGTTGCTCGAGATGTGTGGCAGCACACTCGATAAGCTGGTAATTCACATATTAGAGAATATGTCATCACCTCATTTTTTGGAACTTCCCACTCAAATGACCCCCACTCCGACGCATCAAGCACGAGCCGACCCGGTAACCAAACTAATAACAAACTACTACAGTCCGGCACGAATGAAAAGAAAAACACCAGAAGAAGAACAAAACGAGGATGCCGAGGAAAAAGAAAGAAACAGCAACAGAAACACAAAAAAGAACAAGAAAAGGTACTAGAAATATTCAATCTGTCTAGTCATAACCTAAAAGAGGCAGAACGAGAAGTCCTAAGCAAAGGACTCTCCTTCTGTCCTAACGGAAAAATAGATGAATTCAAACTTTTTGTGGATCTGAATAAATATAGAAGAAAATTAACACTAACCAGACATTTTGCCATGATCACTCAACAAACACCAGTCCCTCCTTCAGAAAACAACACTGCCATCTGTTTGATCCCACCTCCCATTCAGACAGATCTAAAGCCCAAGTCCACAATTTACCCTACACATCATAAGGGTCCGTTTCTGGAAACATTTTTCACATTGGTCTCTGACGAATTTCGGAATATAAACAATAACAAAAAGGAGACATATAAAAGAAAAGGAAACATAACACAAAATCAAGCAGCAGCCATAAAATCATTGGCAAAAAACAGGAGAATAGTCATATGCAGTGCTGACAAGGGAGGTGGAGTAGTCATTCAAGATCGAACAACATATATAGCAGAATCATTTCTGACTCAGACTATTATGTTGCCCTCCCTGAAGACCCCATCAAACAATACTAAGAAAGATGTCACCGCATGATAGAAGCATTCCAAAGTGGGGTTCTCAACAAAAAAGAAAAAGAACATCTCAAAATCAAAAACCCAAAACCCCCCACGTTCTACCATCTGCCAAAGGTCCATAAGGATCAAAAGAATCCTCCCGGCCGACCCATAATTTCTGGGATTGGCTCAGTAACAAGTAACCTTTCACAATATGTAGATCTCCTTTTACAAAAATATGTTGTCAATCTCACATCACATCTAAAAGACACCCCTAATCTTATTCAGATCCTTGGTGAACAAGAATGGAAATCAAATTACAAATGGGCAACTCTGGATGTGGCAGCTTTGTACTCAAACATCCCTCATCAAAAAGGCATGGACGTAATCAAATCCATCCTAGAAAAAGATCAAACAATGCCACAGGAACAAAGGAATTTCATTACCGACAGCATAAAATTCATTTTAGAACACAACCACTTCCAGTTTGAAGGCAAGATATATAGACAAACCACAGGCACGGCAATGGGCACACGTTTTGCCTTATCCTTTGCAAATCTCTACATGGGAGCCTATGAAGAACAACTCATTTACAGCACACACCAGTGGAGAAATAACATCATCCTGTATAAAAGATACATTGACGATCTTCTCTTCATCTGGGAAGGTTCGATAGAATCATTCCAAAACTTCATGGCATACCTCAACACCAATACATGGCACCTAAATCTAACGGGCAAATGCAATGCCACATCCATAGAATATTTGGACCTTTAGCTTACTTCTGAAAAATCAACAATCATCACAAAAACTTATTTCAAAAGCGTGGACTGTAACAGCCTTCTAGAATACAACAGCTGTCATTACCATAAATGGAAAAAAAACATTCCCTTTGGTCAATTTCATAGACTTTATAGAAATTGCACCAAACTTACAGATTTTGTATCACAGAGCAAAATTATAAAAAAAAAGACTATTGGAAAAAGGCTATCCCAAAAAAATAATTCAAGCAGCCTATGAAAAAACATATACATCCACAAGGACAAGAACAATACAAGTACAACTTTATTACGGATTATACTGCGGACAAACAAAAAAATCAATAACATAATGGAAACACATTGGAAGATTCTATTGCAAGACCCCATTCTCAAAAAAGTACTTCCAAATAAACCAGGATTCACATACAGACGTGCAAAAACCATAAAAAACATGGTAGCTCCCAGTCGCCTTAGAGAAGAACAAACAGATGAAGAATACAACCATGGACCAAAATGGATGCTTCAGATGCGGAGTAAGAAACTGTAAATTATGTATAAACATCAACCACAATGCAAAAACGTTCAAAAGCAACCAAACAGGCGAAACATTCAAAATAAAATCTAGAATAGTCTGCAACTCAACCCATGTCATTAATTTAATAGAATGTGGCTGTGGCCTACAATACGTTGGACGAACCTCACAAACCCTAAGAAATCGTATGAGTGGACACCGTTTCAATGTCACACATAAATTTCCCAAACACAGCGTATCCAGACACGCAACTGAAAAACATAACAACAACTTCAAAGAATTCAGAATCACTGGAATCGAACAGATATCGGACAACTGCAATGATAGATTTGAAAGACTCTGTAGGAGAGAGTCATTTTGGATCTTCAAGATCAACACTTTAACCCCCTTGGGCCTTAATGAAAATATTGACAATATATAATAATTTATACACCCGGAATCCAACACTGGAAAATCTTCAGAAAACCACCAAAAGGGAAATCATCCGAAAATCCCTAAATACCAACCACTCCACAACCCCAACACAATACCCAACCCACGACATACTGTCCTCCAATCCAAAACCCAACAAAATACAGCCTATCACCCATTTTTCACAGGCAGCCCATTGAACACCCCCTATCCCACATACATAGCGTACAGCATGTCATACACAACATAATACCAACTACACACACGTCTCTCGCAACCTACCCACAGGCCACTTCCCCCCCCTATTTTTAAGCGCTGCAGTACCATCATTGGAGATCACCGCTGCAGTCACATACAGCATGCCATCCACCAACAATCAATAACACCCATCTACAAGCCCATACATTCTAAAGCGCTGCAGTACCATCTTATGAAACCGCTGCTGTCACATCTATACACACCAGCGTTAACAAAACACCCCTCTCCACAAACTAAGCCATGACAGCACCACAGCATCCTTTTGCCATCCCCATATCCATATATACCAAAACACACCTACCATACCACACACCTGGTAATAACCAGCACAGCAATCCCCGTCCGATCATCCAGCAATAAGAGACAACTGCATCAAGGACCGAAACCCTCTCTTCTACAAATAAAAATAAAAATAAATAAAAATAGTTACAAACATGGATACGAAATAACCAGCCATGGTACCCACCATCTAGCAGAAAAAAGCGCAACGGCCCGACAAATGACATCTCACGCAGCATCTCTGTCAATAGGACATCTCCACCACCTGGCATCAGACACGCATCATCCAACCATTGCTAAAAACAGAAGTAACACATCTGACATACTCGCATCACCGCATAACACTATACCTCCTCATACAACATGGAACATTTTCGCAATCCTTGCATTTAATGTATGGCCACATTTTACTGCTAAACAAAAGTGATTTTTCTTTTTTTAAACTTTATGAATGAAACACTCCTATGTCATCAGACAGCGCCACTACAACACACCAGAGCGCAGCCTTATGACACTCTTTTTACTCATCCAATTGTACTCTCTGGCGCCCATTTTAGAAACTATAAAAAGCCAGTGATAATGCTTTTATGTATGTATGCCATAATCATTGATAAAGAGGTGCAAGACCTCGAAACGCGTCTGATACGGCAATAAAGAACACTTTTACATAACTGAGACTCACCACATCTTTATTCCATCTACGGTTGGTGCCAAACATCCCGGGAACCTTTTTTCCAGACCCTGCAAAAAAAAATCTGTGCAAAGGAAAAGTTGACCAGTTGCCAATAGCAACCAATCAGAATAATTTAATTTTTCAGATTCAAATTCATTTTGCAGAGGCCTTGTTAAAAATAAAATAAGCAAGCTGATTGGTTACTATGGGCAACTGGGCAACTTTTCCTCTGCACAGGTTTTGATAAATTGTGAGCTGCTGGAAGGGACTTTTTTTGTGCGAACTTGGCGAGTAGTACTGGTTGCCTAGTTTTGGTCACCCCAATGTGAAATCAGTCAAATGAATTCTACACCTCCCCCCTTTTTCTTTATACTCTTTCCCTACAATATCTTTCACCCCCCTGTTATTTGGGGAAATTGGAAAAGGGAGTGCTTACACACATTGGGAGACATGTATCAAAGATTTTAGCCCTGTTTTGTGTTTAATTTTTTTGCGCAAAGTTTTGCGCAAGCTGTTTTTCTGCGTCTTTTTTTGCCCACATTCTGGTGGAGCATTTCCTCCAGATGTGTACGTTTTGGTGTACCTTGGAGTGACATATTTAGTACACACAAATTTATTAACTGCGTACATTTCATTTACCCACAGAAATCTTGCTTGATGACCATATTTTTAACACAAATATAAGCCATCTTGGACTGCACTTAGCAAGATGCTCTAAATCATGCATTTAATTTTCCATTTGGATTGTGGAGATTACTATGCTTCTGTCGCCAGTCAGATTATCTCTGTGATTCTTAAAATCTTTTTCATGTACCTTTTTAAAAAAAATGAAATGATTATAGACCACTTATGATCACCCCTTCACCCGCAGTCTAACCTGATTCAACTGGAAAATACATCAGGTTATAGTGCAGGTGAAATACTTCCGGCACAGTTCAGACTTCAAACTGTGTAAAATTCAAACTCCCCAGCTGCTCTTGATGAGTACAGGAGATTGCACCTGTGTAGTGTAGCCATGGTGACCACAGCTAAGAATATACCACTGTATGTGCAGGGGAAGCAGGGAGTGAGAATCGAAGATCCTCGGAAAAACGTGGTGCTCCAAAAGCGCTCCTTTACAAGGTAAGGATAACCATGGGTCTGGTGTACGATAAAGCAATAGGTTCTTAATTCAGGCACAAAGATGCAGGGATAACGCGTTTCGAGGGGTGGAGACCCCCTCTTCGTCAGATCCAATACTGGGCTGGGATTGGCTCCCTTGCTTATTTATACATAGAAAAACCCGCGAAACATTTGTGGCGGGTGGTGTATCGGACAAATTCAAAATATATACATATAGAAAAGAACTTTTAAAATCAATCATATAACATTCATAAAAAAAGAGATTATGTCTCACAGAATGGATAGGAGAAAAAAATTTAATAATCATAAGGGAGAGAAATTACAACAATTAAAAGACGGAAAGCTCCTTTAGGGAATTCCTAATCTTATATCTCTTGGTTCAAGAATAGGGAATGATGGCTGGATGCTACACTCTCCAGGATGGGAAAGGAAACGCAACAGACACCGGCAGGTGCCGTCACGGATGGGAGACCAACCGGGATTGAATAGCCGGAGGTCACAGATGCAGTCTTTTGTTAGGTGCCTGTGAGCAGATGATTTGGAATGCCCAGATAGGACAGATGTGATTTTCCGTCTTTGGTGCTTAATACAGGTAAAGACAGATAGGCTGAGTGGGGTTACAGCAGCATTTAGAGACACCAGATAGGCAAAACAGGGTGTGGAAAACTGGTGGGTCTTAAAAGCCAGATGTATGGTCACATAAATTTGATGTAAATATACAGTGTTTCTCAGGAGACTAAAATAAATGCAAACTGACCCGATGGGTGGAATCAGACGATTCACCGCTACCTGAAATCCGGATCATTCGTATATTAAGAGTCCATGGTAGAACTCTCGAAGAGAGAATATACTTATTGGCTGGAATAAATGTATTGGTATTTCTTAAGATGAAATGACAGAATAGAGGTCGGTTCTGACCTACTATATTAATTGAAAAATTGTGAGAGAGGATGATGATTTTCAGTTTTACGAAGATTTTCAGCACATATAAAATCTTCTGATTAATATATTTGTCTATATTTGGACAGCGTATTTTTAATCATATTTATTGTATGGGACATATCTCTGGAAAAACACTTGTTAGTTCAAGCTACTCGTATTTTTTATGTCCAAGCTGTTCAGGTTAAGAACCAGTATTTTTCATAATGCGTTAATGGATTGGTGAAACCATTAGGTTGCAACAACCCCGGAATTGAGGGTGCCCCCCCATGGTGTGTAGGCTTAGTGGATTAGTTCCACGGCCTCATTCAGTCCTTGGGGCTGTAAAGATTCCAGCCTATACATCCAGAACATCTCTCTTTTCCCCAACTCCTCCAATCTGTTGGTACTATGGTTGGGAATAAAATCGATTGGAGTAATGGAGAATGGATTTTTCGTATCTTTGTGTTTCAGGGTGATGTGTCTTGATAGGCTATGTTTCATATAACCTTTTTTGATATTGCTTCTATGTTGGTTGGTCCTTAGATGCAACTTTTGTGAAGTTCGGCCAACATACTGCATCCCGCGGGGAGAGACAAGAAGATATCGCTGTTAGGTGTGAGTGTGTGTATGTAGCAGAGGCAGGTGTGTAAGTGTGTGTGTATGTAGCAGAGCTGAGTGTGTAAATGAGTGTATGTAACAGAGTTGAGTGTGTGAATGTGTATATGTAGCAGAGCTGAGTGTGTATATATAGCAGAGTTGAGTGTGTGAGTGTATGTATGTAGCAGAGTTGAGTGCGTGTGTGTGTATGTAGCAGAGTTTAGTGTGTGAATGTGTGTATGTAGCAGAGTTGAGTGTGTCAGTGTGTGTATGTAGCAGAGTTGAGTGTGTATATTTAATAGAGCTGAGTGTGTAAGTGTGTGAATGTAGTAGAGTTAAGTGTGTGTGTATGTAGCAGAGTTGAGTGTGTGTATGTAGCAGAAATGAGTGTGTAAGAGTGTGAATGTAGCAGAGCTGAGTTTGTGAATGTGTGTATGTAACAAAGCTGAGTGTGTGAATGTGTGTATGTAGCAGAGTTGAGTGTGTGAATGTGTGTATGTAGCAAAGCTGAGTATGTATGTGTAGTAGAGTTGAGTGTGTGAGTGTGTGTGTAGCAGGGCTGAGTGTGTATATGGAGCAGGAGTTGAGTGTGAGTGTGTATGTAGAAGAGTTGAATGTGTAAATGTGTGTATGTAGCAGAGCTGAGTGTGTATATAGCAAAGTTGAGTGTGTGTGTATGTAGCAGATTTTAGTGTGTGAATGTGTGTATGTAGCAGAGTTGAGTGTGTAAGTGTGTGTATGTGGCAAAGTTGAGTGTGTGATTGTGTGTATGTGGCAGAACTGAGTGTATATGTGTGTGTATGTAGCAGAGCTAAGTGTGTGAGTGTGTGTATGTAGCAGAGCTGAGTGTGTAAGTGTGTGTATGTAGCAAAGTTGAGTGTGTGATTGTGTGTATGTAGCAGAGCTGAGTGTGTGAGTGTGTGCATGTAGCAGAGCTGAGTGTGTGATTGTGTGTATGTAGCAGAGCTGAGTATGTGAATGTGTGTATGTAGCAGTGCTGAGTGTGTGGTTGTGTGTATGTAGCAGAGTTGAGTGTGTGAGTGTGTATATTAAGCAGAGCTGAGTGTGTGATCAGGTGTATTTAGCAGAGCTGAGTGTGTGATCAGGTGTATTTAACAATGTTGAATGTGTGTGTGGTCATGCTTACACATAATCACATTCAGCTCTGCTACATACCCATGTTGCACACTAATTTCTGCTAATAGGGTGCCTCCAGCTTTTGCAAAACTTCAACTCCCAGCATGCCAAGTATTGCAACACTTGGAGGCATTCTGGTTGGTAAACACTGATATAGAGTTAAGGGGACGGATTGTTCAGCAAAATAACATATTTTTTAAACCCAGACATTCTGGGGGAGATTCTTAAAAAACTACTGTTATTATTCACACCTCCTGACATTTTTTTCCTGACATTTTCAAAGGTCTCTTTTGTTGCTCTGAAAATATGTGAAAATTCATTTTTGTGCCACTTTTGTTTGTTTTTTTTGTATAAAATTTTCTTTTTTGCTGCAACCATTAGATTTTTTTTATGCCAAAATTGCAGAGTTTAGTGCCAAAATCAGCAATTTTTGTGCCAACTTTTACATCCAAGAAAATTCTGGTGGAAACATCTCATGAAATATTCCATGGTTACGAGTGCCCAGACAAGCAATAACTGTATAAATAAAACATTTCTGAGCTTAAATGTGTATATATAATTACTTTTTTAATAATTACTTACATAACACCTTTTCCCCAAAAAACAAAGAAAAAAGACCCAAAAACAATAAAACTACAACCATTTCTTTGATTTCTACACTATCAAAAAGCTGGTGTGAAATTTTTGATGTAAACTGGACTCTCACCCCTTTGAAAATATCATATTAAGCAGACAATATACGTGGACACACCCTCTTTTACAAAACTGACATGAACAGTGTAAACCGCAGCACAAAGCTCTTTGAAAATGTGGTCGATACTTTTTGCGCCAAAATAGATTTTTTTTTACGCAAAATTCTTTGATAATCTTCCCCTCTGTGTACTTGATAAGGAATTATGATTTTACTATTATGCGAAGTTTTGTTCGGCGCACACTGCTGCTCCAGCACTTCTAGCTATGAGCAGTGAGCGGTGTACCGTGTGAGGTAGAGAAGGATGCACGGTAGAGCGAGGGGGGCCTTTCTTTATTAGCACAAAATTTATCAAAGGACATGCACAACTTTAGTAAATCTTGAGCAAGAGTGTAAATTAGACAAGCAGTGTAAAAGGTAGAACTGTGTCTACAATAGACACCTAATGATATATGTCCCCCATTGTCTTGGCTCAACAGGTGTCGTGTCAACTGTGTCCCTCTATATATACCAGGCGAGTTCTACTACATAAATGGCATAAGTGACTGTTTGGATGACTTTTGACACGCTGAGAACCAGATAGGCTATGAGGGCGGGAGGCATGGGTCCCTATACCCAGGCAGGGCGCGCCGTCCTTGGGCACAGGATTGGTGATGCAGACCCCCCGGTGGCGGGGAGTGGAAGAGTCGGGCGATTCAGAATACATCATAGGAGATATATATAAAAAAGAAGAGATTGCGCTCCTAGTGGAGAATCATAAGGTGGGTTGACGTGGGGGCGTGTCTTTTGCACCTTACCGTGTAGCGTTGTGCTGAGGGCAAGTATCCCCAAGTATCGATTCCAGCCGGTAGTAGTCCATAAAACAACTGGCCTTTATTGGTAAAAAAAAGAAGGGTGCAACACATTGGTTTCGAACCCGGGCCGGGTTCTTCATCAGGCAGTGATTGTTACAAGAGCACATTCCCGCTCGTTTAAATATACACCCGTGGACCGGCATAGAACTGCTGCCGGGTCACCGGGTCATTGCAATTAACACATTTTGACAAAAAGTGTTTTTTACACATAAGGAAATTAACAAACATGAAAAACTTAAAATATGTAAAGCAGAATTATAGATATGGTATAACACCTCTATATTGGTTAAATTAGAACTTATACCCTCGTCACTCCTAGGAGGCGCTGAGGTCTCCCTTAGAAGGTGCCCACTGCTGTTGGGCTGCGGTCAGGCTGCGAATATTAACAAGATGAGGAACTCTCCGCAGGTTGGTCCGCCAGGTTTGTGATATTCATATTAGGTATTGGAACCTTGTAACTTCTAGGAGGCGCTGAGGTCTCATGTACGAGTGCCCACTATTGGCAGGCTGCGGACCCGTTTGTCGCCGCATGCGCTGTCCCTGAATGTTGGGGGTATTTCTTTGGAGTTACCCCGTAGCACAAGCATAGAGTGGAACACGCCGACTATCTTGATGCAGGTAAGCGGATGGTGAGGTATCCTCTGTTTGGGAGCAAGATAATTGTATCTTGGGTATGTTCCTTGGTTATAGGGAATGGGCATGCCGGTGTGTATATGGATATAACAATTATTAATTATTAATAATTATTAATAATTATAGCGCTCCCAGCGTGTCTAACCGGACCAAAATTGTAGTCGCCGCGGGTATGAAGCATATGACGGGTGGTCTAATTGAAGGTTATTGGTAGTAGACACTTACTATGCCCTGGTTGTCTAGCTAGCTTGAGCCATTATATGGACATAAAGGATTATTGGAATTATGACAACGGATTATATAATAGTCTCGACTATTTCATTGAGACCCCTCGGGTTCACTGTGCTCAACTTGAAGAGCCAAAAGACCTCTCGTTTTTTTAGGAGTTCAAATCGGTTGGAATTGTGATCAGGAATGTGATCAATGGGAGTGATTTTTATGGGATCCGCACTCTCCGGGTGTGCAATTGCACAGTGCCTGGAGACTCAATGGAGAAGAAATTTTTTCTTTATATTTTGTCTATGTTTGTTCATCCGACAGTGCAGGGATTGGGTCGTCCTGCCTATATACTGCAGACCGCACATACAATCCAGTAGGTAGATGACATAATTCGATTGGCATGTCGGTCTGTATTTGAGTTGGAATTTTTCATCTGTTGAATGTGACTTAATCTCATTTACATTGTTTTTGATCTCCTTGCAGCATTTGCAACGGGTGGACCCACATCTGAAGCTTCCTACAGGTAAGGTCATGGTCCCTTTAGTCTGTTTGTGCTGTCGTATCTGGCTGGGGGCCAGCAGGTTCTTCAGAGTGGGGGCTCTGCGGAACGTGATTTGCGGGTGCTCGGGAATTTTTCCTTTAAGGTATACGTCGCTTTGGAGGATGTGCCAGTGTGTTCTCAATATCTGCTTCATCCGAGTAGCGGCGGTGGAGAATGTGGTTATAAAGTTAGTCTTTTGTTTGTTTAATTGTATCGCACAGTCAACTTTTTTCTTTTCTTTGTCCGGGACAAGACACTCTTTTTGTGTTCTGTGTTGTACTTTTCTCAGTGCTTCCTTTATGATTAGACCAGGGTATCTCTTTTCTTTGAATCTTTTTTCCAGGATTTTCGCCTGTGTTTTAAAGGTTCCATTGTCTGTGCAATTTTTTCTCACCCGTTTGAATTGACTGTAGGGGATATTTTTAAGCCATTGCTTGTGATGCCTACTTTCAAAATCCAGATAACTGTTTACATCAACAGTTTTGAAATAAGTTGATGTGATGAAGTTTTCAGAATTATGGCTAATACATAGGTCCAGGAAGTGGATTTCTCTATTACTTGTCTCCATTGTGAACCGGAATCCCCAGTTATTGTTGTTGAGTTCGTCAAGTAGTATGCCGGTGGTTTCTCCTGTCCCATTCCAGATGAAAAACAGATCATCTATATACCTGCCATATAGAATGATATGGGATGATAAGGCCGGGTTAGTAGTGATATATTTTGACTCGAAGGCGCCCATAAACAGGTTTGCATAAGCCGGTGTGACCTTCGAGCCCATCGCGGTCCCTTTGCACTGTTGGTATGTTTTTTTATTGTAGGTAAAGAAATTGTTGGTTAGTATGAATTCCAATCCTTTAATGATGAACTGTTTCTGTTCAAGTGGCAGTGCAGTATCATTTTCCAGATAACTGTAGGCGCTTTTCAGTCCTAGATCATGTGTGATATTAGTGTAGAGTGATGTCACATGGCAGGAGATAAGATGATAATCCGGTTTCCATGGTATTTTGATCAGTGTTTCAATGAGTTGAGTGGAGTCACGCAGATAGCTGGGTAGTTGAATGACATACTTCTGTAAGAACAGGTCTATGTAATGCGAGAGATTACTGTTAAGGGAGTTTGTGTTTGATATGATGGGGCGGCCAGGGGGAGTTATTGATTGTTTTATGAATTTTTGGTAAGAAGTTGAAAGCCTAATTGGCTGCATTTGTGGGAGTGGCGTGGGGTATAAAACTACACCTCTCCCACAGGTAGGGGCGTGTGTATCATTGGCAGTAGTTCTCTTGTAGGCTGCTGTATTAGGTCTCACGTTCCTGGAGAGTTAGTTGGTGGTTTCTGTGACGGTCCTATCCCCCGTCCTCTACGAGGTTTTTCAGGTAAGCGCCGGTTCCCGGCCTCTATGTGTCCTGTTTATGCAACCCCACTGCTCCCTGTCTACGTTGTTCTGGGGCAGGGTACTGCTCTCCTCACCAGGGCCGCCCTCCCCCCACGTTCCTGGGCCCTCCCGTCGGCATTGCTGCCGCTCCCGGGAGTCCGGGTTTCCCCGGTCAACAACAGGGCTCCGCCCCTACCTGGTTCTCCTTCGGCCTGGTGGCGCCGCTGGCCCGAGGCGGGGAGACGTCATCGTGCTGGTCCCGCTGCTCCGTTCCCTCACGCCGCTCGCTGGCTCCGGTCGGCGGCGTGGCTGGGGGGGGGGGCGGGGTTTCGCGGTGCCAGCGGATGGCGTCACTCCCCGGCGCCGCCTCGCGTCACCCACCGAGGGGAGGCCAATACGGGCGCCGATCGGTGTATCCGTCCCGTCGGGCCTCGCGCTCCTTCCCCTCTCCGGTCTCCCGGCGTCTCCTAGACATGGCAGGGAGACAGGAGGGGCGGGGCTCCGGGGTCACGGTGGGCGGGGCATGCGCCCCGGGCCCAGGGAAAAATAGATATATACATGTATAATGTACATAAAGGGGAGGAGTTTTGTTTTGGGGTATTGCTGCATATGGGGGTCTCCCCTGGGAGACAGGGCATGTAAAAGACTATAAAACAAGAGGGAAAAGGCATGCATGCACTCTCCTGGGGCAGCATATAAAAAATCCAGGGTGCCACTTCTCGCCTTGGCCACCTGCACAGGGCCTCAGTGAGTTCAGTGAGCGCAGGGCTTCACGCCCACTCAAAACACCGGTCTCCATGGTCTCCATAGCAACGGGCCCACGACTCATGCATGCTCCACGTTGTTGCTCAGTTCCCATGGCTACCAGACCTCACCAGTGGCTCCCTTCAGCTCAAGGCAGGGAGAGAATTGCGTACTCACACTGTACCACTCGTAATTTCCATTTTCACGGTTGCTACTGGAGACCGCACTATCTACTATGCTTCCAAAATGTCATTTCTGTGATTTCTTTCCCCCCTCAGGTTTGTCTAGTTGGTGGTCGGGGATTAGGTTCCCTTCTAAACGTTTTCCTCTCAGCTTGCAGCTCGAGGTACAAAAAATAAAATAAAATAAAAAAAAAAAGGAGGGGGGGGGGAAATACATATTATATACACATACACACGTGCAAACCCACAAACTCACGTCCCGTGATCCACGTTTCTGACATCCACGGGTATACTCCCCGATGTCATGCATGACGCTGCTACTGACATTCCGTCACAGCCACGCGCGTCCTCACACACACCTGCCACTCGGCTCTCGATCTGACTCTGCTTCAGTCGGGGCATGGCACTCATGTTGTACCTGACTCATTCAGCGCAACATGTCATTAAACTAGGCGGAGGATCACCTTTTGTCTGACACGTCTTCAGCGGGGTCCTCTGCGTGTGCCGTTTCTGACTCTTCTTCAGCGCAAACGGCATACACATAGTCACTACAGTAATTACTCTCTTCGCCACCCACACCCTCTAGTTGTTACTCAGTACACCACGCTAATTGTCTCATATAATATTCACAGCTGTATCAGGTCGTGCCGCCAAGGCTGTCGCGTTGTCCCTACAGCTCAGGACAGCAGCAGGTCAGTTCCTGTGTCTAGTAGCTAGGTGAAGTTGAGTTAGTTGCAAATTCATCAGTCATTTTTCTTTTCCCCACCGGCACCCTTGAGGAGGAGTTAAGGCAAAGGGACATCCCCTTCCCAGCCTCTGCCAGGAAGGGCGAACTGTATAACCTGCTCACTGCCGACCAAGCCCCCAGGGGCAGTCAGGAAGCTTTCCAGGCTCAGGCGTCAAGCGCCTCGCTGTCCCAGCTTCATACTATGATGGCAGACGTCCTAGTGTCAGTCGCTGGCTTCCAGGCCAGACTGGACCTTATGGACACCTCCAAGAGTAGCAAATCTGCTCCCACTACGGCAGCTCCCATGGCTTCTACCTCACAGGCTACGCCTACCGGTACGCCACAACTCCCACCCAACATCACCCCAGCGCATCTCATCTCGGCGCCCATTAAAAAAAAAAAAAAAAAAAAAAAAGAGATCCTAGAGGGCAAGGATGTCAACCTTGCCTCCCTCCTAATCGCTACGACAGACATCAAGGACACCAAGACTGTCACCTGTGGTGAGCTGGCGGTGACATTCAAAGCAAGGACGCCAGGCTCAACAGGTCCTTGAACGTCACCGAATTCGTCCTTGCATTCGGCCTCTTTTAGGGACGTCATCTGCTCGGTCAGCCCTAGCCGCAGGGTCGAGTTAGACCTGTATCTGCACAGAGTTATCCAGATGGCTCATAAATATGGGGGCACTACGTTTTATGATTACCACAAATCCTTCTCGGCCAAAGCAGCGGCAGCTTACGCAGAATTTAACTATATAACTAACTTGGGGGGTTGTTGATACGGAGCTCTATTGCGATCACTTCGCAGGCATGAAAGCTCCGTCCTGCGCTGTGTGCGGACTCACCTCCCACTCAGCCAACTGGTGTCCTAGGAGCAGCGACCCAGGGGAGTCTAGCTCCAGCAGGGGCCCCAGCTCCCACGCCTCTGCTCCTCAGAGGAACACAGGTGCTCTAGACAGGCTGGGCAGGCCTGCAACAACTTCAATCTCTCCTCCTGTCAATACAGCAACTGCAGACTCCTACACATATGTCTCACCTGTTACAGAGCTCACTCCAGCTCAATCTGCTCCCAGAAGGGCTCTCAGGCGTGACTAGGCGTGGTCCAGGTGCAGGTCCTGGCCGGGGTCCTCGCCTGTCACCCTGATCCCAACTGGGTCAGTTGGTTGGTGGCTGGGTTCTGTGACGGATTCCACACAGGCTTGGTCGCCCTCCCACAGTGTACTTATGAATGTCACAATTTGGTGTCAGCCCTTGCTGACACAGAGGCGGTGTCCAGTCTGATCATGTCAGAGCTGGAAAAAGGATTCATGATCGGTCCTTTTGACACGCCTCCTTTCTGCACTTGGAGAGTCTGCCCGCTGGGGCTCGCTACCGGAAAGTTCAATAATAAAAAGAGGTTAATATACGATCTCTCCGCTCCTTATTCGTCTGTCATACCCAGCATCAATGCTTTAATTCTGTCAGAGGAATTCTCAATGAAGTATTCATCCATTGACCAGGCCATACAAATCATCCTGCAGTTAGGGAGGAACACCTGGTTGTCAAAAGCAGACATAACCGATGCTTTTAAATTACTCCCTATTAGGCCAGACCTCTGGCAGTGGCATGGCATTAAATGGCTAAACAAATATTACTTCACCACCAAACTCACTTTTGGCGCAAAGAGTAGCCCGTGGCTATTCGATCAGTTGGCCACAGCCCTTCACTTGGCACTCCAAAACGTCACCAACTGCCAACACACCATACATTACTTGCTGCTTGAACACCCCAAACATACTCCAAGTAACCTTACCTCACTGCTGGCTTTATTCAAAGAGATTGGCATCCCTGTCGCTTCACACAAAACAGAGGGTCCCTCCACCCAGCTTGTCTTCTTGGGTATCCTCCTGGATACCGGGAACATGCAAGCGAGACTACTACAGGACAAACTGGCCAGAATCCGGGAGCGACTACACAGCCTCTCCAGGTGTCGTACGGTCTCCAGGGTCGAGCTTCAAAGCCTCCTGGGAATGATGGCTTTCGCCATGAGGATTATCCCTCAGGGGAGAGCTCCTGGACCTTCTCCCCTCAGTCTCTGGCCAGAGGCAGACTATTCACATTGACAATGAAGCCATGGCAGATCTACTTATGTGGGACCAGTTTTTAGACAAATGGAATGGGGTGTCTTTCTTTACTCCTGGAGCATCAGAACTGTCCTCCATTGTGCGGTCCAATGCTTCTGCACTCGGGTTCGCAGCTATACACAAGAATCAGTGGCTGGCAGGTCCTTGGCCTCCAGAGATCGGCAACATTCCCGGTTTCAAAGAAACCTCTGCACTGTTCGAGATATATCCCATTGTAGCGGCCGCTGCAGTGTGGGGACGGTCTTGGAGTAACACGACTGTTCGCTTCATATGTGACAACACGGCCATGGTCGATATACTAAACAAAGGGTGCTCTAAGTCCCCCCACATCATGCGCTTCGTCAGGAAGTTCGTGTTTCTAGCACTCGAGCACAACTTCCACTTCTCAGTCGAACATATTGAGGGCAGGTTAAATGTTGCAGCTGACGCATTGTCCCTAGCTAACCTGAGGCTGTTCTTTCAGGTACTACCAGGAGCAGATCGAACGGTCCACCCGCTCCAGCAACTGACGGCCTAGCCACCTACTCAGCAGTGGCTATCGCTCTAAACCGAGGTTCCTTAGCACCCAGCACGATTCGGGCTTATGATTCTGCTCTGGCGTCTTTCACTACCTTCATGAACAACTTAGGTCTGCCTGCCACAATCTCGGTGCATTCTTCCCTAGCGTTCATTGGTTTTTGCCACTCCTCCTTACACTTGTCCCACAATACCATCAAGCTGCACCTCACGGGTCTTCAGCACCACAGGTCCTTGTTGCACCCTAATGCACCGTCACTGCTTTCCGCACGTCCCATCAAGGCTGCTCTCAGAGGTGTGTCCCTTTCTTCACTTCACAGGTCACCTTCCTGCGCACCGGTCACCGAGGACCTCTTCAGGGCCATGTGCACCCTGCTAGACACTCACCCTTTCGGTTACCACCTAAGTACGGTCATCAAAGCGGCCATTCACCTCGCTTTCTATGGCTTTCTCAGGCCCGGTGAGTTCACGCGTCTCGGGCACAGATCACCGGGCCTGACCCCGGGCCAGCTGTCGCATAGTGGCTCAGGTTTCACCCTCTCTCTGCTGGCCACCAAAACCTGCAGGTGGGGAGTGTCCGTCCGCTACTTTCCCACGTCACATCGTTGGTGCCCGGTAGCTGCCCTATCGGCCTTACTGGCCATGTTGTTGGGGCGAGTGGCGGACGGTCCTCTTTTACCTCTTGGTGGCCAGGCTTTAACGTCATCACAGTTCATCAAACATGTCCGGTCACTCATCACCATGTTGGGTAAAGACTCTGCAGGCATCACAGGGCACTCATTCAGAATTGGCACGGCCTCGGCTGCTTCTAGACACAACGTTCCAGCTCACATGATCAAGAAGCTGGGTTGTTGGAGTTCTGCTTTCGTTGACCATTATGTGCCCGACCCTTCAATGGAAATGGCAAATGTATTTAAGATACTGGCTCTGTAAACTAAATAAAATCAAGTTGCACCCTATTTCTGACTTTTGCCCTCTATAGGCGTACCCATGGTCGCGGTACTTTGGGCACACTTCAACCGCTGTTTCCTTACTTCTTCTTATGTTCCAGGTTCCATAGGAATTCAAGGTTAGGTCGGTAAGTCATCCTAATCATGTTTTCTCCTTAGGTTATTCATTCACGGCTCTTCGAGCCACGACCACAAGTATGGTTTATTGGCATTACTGGTTCTCAGATATTTTTCTTCATCCTTATTCAGGATGTTAAGCTGTGCTCCTTCTTTGATGAAAAAAATCAAATTAGACCAAAAGGGGACTGAAGAGGCCAAGAGACCAACTAATTACCTAACCCCAAGGCCGTAGCCTGGGGTATAATACACCTCTAAATAGTACCCCCTAAAACATAGCTTTTATTGTATATCCAGATAAAATGAGAATAAATTCTCATTTTATCTGGATATACAATAAAAGCTATGTTTTAGGGGGTACTATTTAGAGGTGTATTATACCCCAGGCTACGGCCTTGGGGTTAGGTAATTAGTCCTTCTTTGATGAGTTGGTGCAAATTCCTAAATTCCTTTCCACCTGTGGGAAGGGATCTTGTTTTATGGACAGATAGTATTCTGTATCCGATAGGATCCTATTTGCTTCCTTCTCGTAGTAGTCATAGTCGATGATGATCAGTCCTCCCCCTTTATCCGCACTGCGGATTACGATTGCTGGGTTTTTCTGTAGTTCTCTCATTGCTGTCCTTTCTTTCGCGGTGAGGTTAGATTTTTTTGACTCCATTTGTTTCAACATTTCTTTGGAAACAAGTTCATGAAATACCTCAATGCTAGGCCCTTTTGTTTGTACCGGGTAGAATGCTGATGGTAGTTTGACTGGCTGATGTATCATCAGATCATTACTCAATTCCATATCTTTGTCCTCCTGTTTTTGGTGTGTACCATTTGTTTCTTTGATGGCAAAAAATCTCTGTAGTGTGAGCTTCCTGATAAACCTATTGAGGTCTAGGAAAATCTGGAATTCATCCCCTTTGTGTGACGGGCAGAATGAGAGCCCTTTCTCTAATAGGGTAATAGAAACTCTGAGTACCCCAAAATCATTATTTATACAAGCAAGCCATAACCTCTCGAAAAAATACCAAAACCTGAGCAAGGAGGTCCAGGACAGAATCAAACAACAGCGATGTAAACTACAAAGCACTCCACCCAGGTTTGACCTAGGAACACCTGCTAAACCAGAAACCGGGATAGTGAATCTGATAGATCTGGATCTCACTATCCATGAAGCAATAACGCCACCAGAACCTGCAATCACGGAACATCATAATTGTGAAACTGTACAGGGTAATGAAATTACAGTAGTTGACAACACTGACAATCAGAGCTCCCTGGCTCAATACCTCAGAGAAAGGAAGAACCAAACCGCAGATCGCAGAGAAAAAGAGGGGCAAAGTGAGAAACCTAATCCCACAGGAATTCCTTTTTTAGAGGTAGGCCCCAGGAACAAACCATGCAACATACCAATGATGTTCCAAAAGAAGAAAGACAAAAGAAAGCTGGAAGATACAGAGGGAAACGAGGAGGAAAAAGAACAGGACGAAAGAAGAGCAAAGAAAGTAGTACCTCCAGCAACAGTGGAGGGATAATAAAAATCTTCAACCTCTCAAAACATTGCCTAAGCCCATACGAGACAACCCTATTGGAGAAAGGGCTCTCATTCTGCCCGTCACACAAAGGGGATGAATTCCAGATTTTCCTAGACCTCAATAGGTTTATCAGGAAGCTCACACTACAGAGATTTTTTGCCATCAAAGAAACAAATGGTACACACCAAAAACAGGAGGACAAAGATATGGAATTGAGTAATGATCTGATGATACATCAGTCAGTCAAACTACCATCAGCATTCTACCCGGTACAAGCAAAAGGGCCCAGCATTGAGGTATTTCATGAACTTGTTTCCAAAGAAATGTTGAAACAAATGGAGTCAAAAAAATCTAACCTCACCGCAAAAGAAAGGACAGCAATGAGAGAACTACAGAAAAACCCAGCAATCGTAATCCGCAGTGCGGATAAAGGGGAAGGACTGGTCATCCTTGACTATGACTACTACGAGAAGGAAGCAAATAGGATCCTATCGGATACAGAATACTATCTGTCCATAAAACAAGATCCCTTCCCACAGGTGGAAAGGAATTTAGGAATTTGCACCAACTCATCAAAGAAGGAGCACAGCTTAACATCCTGAATAAGGATGAAGAAAAATATCTGAGAACCATTAATGCCAATAAACCATACTGCTACTTCTTACCAAAAATTCATAAAACAATCAATAACCCCCCCTGGCCGCCCCATCATATCAAACACAAACTCCCTTAACAGTAATCTCTCGCATTACATAGACCTGTTCTTACAGAGGTATGTCATTCAACTACCCAGCTATCTGCGTGACTCCACTCAACTCATTGAAACACTGATCAAAATACCATGGAAACCGGATTATCATCTTATCTCCTGCCATGTGACATCACTCTACACTAATATCACACATGATCTAGGACTGAAAAGCGCCTACAGTTATCTGGAAAATGATACTGCACTGCCACTTGCACAGAAACAGTTCATCATTAAAGGATTGGAATTCATACTAACCAACAATTTCTTTACCTACAATAAAAAAACATACCAACAGTGCAAAGGGACCGCGATGGGCTCGAAGGTCGCACCGGCTTATGCAAACCTGTTTATGGGCGCCTTTGAGTCAAAATACATCACTACTAACCCGGCCTTATCATCCCATATCATTCTATATGGCAGGTATATAGATGATCTGTTTTTCATCTGGAATGGGACAGGAGAAACCACCGGCATACTACTTGACGAACTCAACAACAATAACTGGGGAATCCGGTTCACAATGGAGACAAGTAATAGAGAAATCCACTTCCTGGACCTATGTATTAGCCATAATTCTGAAAACTTCATCACATCAACTTATTTCAAAACTGTTGATGTAAACAGTTATCTGGATTTTGAAAGTGGGCATCACAAGCAATGGCTTAAAAATGTCCCCTACAGTCAATTCAAACGGGTGAGAAAGAATTGCACAGACAATGGAACCTTTAAAACACAGGCGAAAATCCTGGAAAAAAGATTCAAAGAAAAGAGATACCCTGGTCTAATCATAAAGGAAGCACTGAGAAAAGTACAACACAGAACACAAAAAGAGTGTCTTGTCCCGGACAAAGAAAAGAAAAAAAGTAGACTGTGCAATACAATTAACCCCTTAACGACGCAGGACGTATATTTACGTCCTGCGCCGGCTCCCGCGATATGAAGCGGGATCGCGCCACGATCCCGCATCATATCGCGTCGGTCCCGGCGCTAATCAACGGCCGGGACCCGCGGCTAATACCACACATCGCCGATCGCGGCGATGTGCGGTATTAACCCTTTAGAAGCGACGGTCAAAGCTGACCACCGCTTCTAAAGTGAAAGTGACCCGGCTGCTCAGTCGGGCTGTTCGGGACCGCCGCGGTGAAATCGCGGCGTTCCGAACAGCTGATCGGACACCGGGAGGGCTCTTACCTGCCTCCTCGGTGTCCGATCGACGAATGACTGCTCCGTGCCTGAGATCCAGGCAGGAGCAGTCAAGCGCCGATAATGCTGATCACAGGCGTGTTAATACACGCCAGTGATCAGCATTAGAGATCAGTGTGTGCAGTGTTATAGATCCCTATGGGACCTATAACACTGCAAAAAAAATATGATGATAATAAAGGTCATTTAACCCCTTCCCTAATAAAAGTTTGAATCACCCCCCTTTTTCCATAAAAAAAATAAAACAGTGTAAAAAAAATAAAAAATAAACATATGTGGTATCGCCGCGTGCGTAAATGTCCGAACTATAAAAATATATAATTAATTAAGCCGTACGGTCAATGGCGTACGCGCAAAAAAATTCCAAAGTCCAAAAAAGCGTATTTTGGTCACTTTTTATATCATTAAAAAATGAATAAAAAGTGATCAAAAAGTCCGATCAAAACAAAAATCATACCGATAAAAACTTCAGATCACGGCGCAAAAAATGAGTCCTCATACCACCCCATACGTGGAAAAATAAAAAAGTTATAGGGGTCAGAAGATGACATTTTTAAACGTATAAATTTTCCTGCATGTAGTTATGATTTTTTCCAGAAGTGCGACAAAATCAAACCTATATAAGTAGGGTATCATTTTAACCGTATGGACCTACAGAATAATGATAAGGTGTAATTTTTACCGAAATATGCACTGCGTAGAAACGAAAGCCCCCAAAAGTTACAAAATGGCGTTTTTTTTTCGATTTTGTCGCACAATGATTTTTTTTCCGTTTTGCTGTGCATTTTTGGGTAAAATGACTAATGTCACTGCAAAGTAGAATTGGCGTCGCAAAAAATAAGCCATAATATGGATTTTTAGGTGGAAAATTGAAAGGGTTATGATTTTTAAAAGGTAAGGAGGAAAAAACGAAAGTGCAAAAACGGAAAAACCCTGAGTCCTTAAGGGGTTAAACAAACAAAAGACCAACTTAATAACCACATTCTCCACCGCCGCTACTCGGATGAAGCAGATATTGAGAACACACTGGCACATCCTCCAAAGCGACGTATACCTTAAAGGAAAAATTCCCGAGCACCCCCAAATCACATTCCGCAGAGCCCCCACTCTGAAGAACCTGCTGGCCCCCAGCCAGATACGACAGCACAAACAGACTAAAGGGACCATGAACTTACCTGTAGGAAGTTTCAGATGTGGGTCCACCCGTTGCAAATGCTGCAAGGAGATCAAAAACAATGTAAATGAGATTAAGTCACGTTCAACAGATGAAAGATTCCAACTCAAATACAGACTGACATGCCAATCGAATTATGTCATCTACCTACTGGATTGTATGTGTGGTCTGCAGTATATAGGCAGGACGACAAAATCCCTGCACTGTCGGATGAACAAACATAGACAAAATATAAAGAAAAAATTTCTGCTCCATGGAGTCTCCAGGCACTGTGCAATTGCACACCCGGAGAGTGCGGATCCCATAAAAATCACTCCCATTGATCACATTCCTGATCACAATTCCAACCGATTTGAACTCCTAAAAAAACGAAAGGTCTTTTGGATCTTCAAGTTGAGCACAGTGAACCCGAGGGGTCTCAATGAAATAGACGAGACTATTATATAATCAGTTATCATAATTCCAATAATCCTTTATGTCCATATAATGGCTAAAGCTAGCTAGACAACCAGGGTATAGTAAGTGTCTACTACCAATAACCTTCAATTAGACCACCCGTCATATGCTTCATACCCGCGGCGACTACAATTTCGGTCCGGTAATACACGCTGGGAGCGCTATAATTATTAAATAATTATTAATAATTAATAATTGTTATATTCAAATGCACACCGGCATGCCCATCCCCTATAACCAAGGAACATACCCAAGATACAATTATCTTGCTCCCAAACAGAGGATACCTAACCATCCGCTTACCTGCATCAAGATAGTCCACACCTCTCCCACAAAGAAACCATTACGTTCTCCTTTAATGGTGTTTCCAGCGGCCTGGACCGAACTACTAATCTACATACCAGTTTCGGCGTGTTCCACTCTATGCTTGTGCTACGGGGTAACTCCAAAGAAATACCCCCAACATTCAGGGACAGCGCATGCGGCGACAAACGGGTCCGCAGCCTGCCAACAGTGGGCACTCGTACATGAGACCTCAGCGCCTCCTAGAAGTTACAAGGTTCCAATACCTAATATGAATATCACAAACCTGGCGGACCAACCTGCGGAGAGTTCCTCATCTTGTTAATATTCGCAGCCTGACCGCAGCCCAACAGCAGTGGGCACCTTCTAAGGGAGACCTCAGCGCCTTCTAGGAGTGACGAGGGTATAAGTGCTAATTTAACCAATATAAAGGTGTTATACCATATCTATAATTCTGCTTTACATATTTTAAGTTTTTCATGTTTGTTAATTTCCTTATGTGTAAAAAAACTTTTTGCCAAAATGTGTTAATTGCAATGACCCGGTGACCCGGCAGCAGTTCTATGCCGGTCCACAGGTGTATATTTAAACGAGCGGGAATGTGCTCTTGTAACAACCACTGCCTGATGAAGAACCCGGCCCGGGTTTGAAACCAATGTGTTGCACCCTTCTTTTTTACCAATAAAGGCCAGTTGTTTTATGGACTACTACCGGCTGGAATCGATACTTGGGGAATAGGCGCCAGGGGCTAAGCAAGTCCTATCTTTTCGGTTCTCCTCATACTAAAGAATACATCATAGGGCGGTCTGCCGAGGAGGTTCGTCCCCAGGGAAGCCTGCACTCTCACAGGGTACGCCAGGAAGGAGTGCGGGCTCCCCTGGGGAAGAACCTTCCGGTTTCTCCCTTGGTATTTTCCAGAGGGGTTGGGCTGGTTCACGTACTCCAACCCTGGGCTGGGCGGTCCCCGGGCAAAGCCTCCGTAACGGTCTCCTGACAGGCTTCCATGCCTGTAGACTTTGACACGCAGAGAACAAGAGAGGCTAGATGGGCGGGAGGTGCGGGTCCCTGTACCCAGGAAGGGCGCGCCGTTCTTAGGCACAGGATCAGTGACTTGGACCCCCCCCCCCCCCCGGCAGCGGAGAGCAGAAGCATCGGGGGAGTAAGAATACATCGGCGGTTGGTCCATCGAGGAGGTGCATCACCAGGGGAGCCCGTACTCAGCCGCTCTCTCAGGGTAGGCCAGGGCCGAGCGCGGGCTCCCCTGGAGACGAACCTTCCGGTTTCTCCCTTGGTATTTTCCAGGGGGAATGGGCTGGTTCATGTACCCGACCAGGGGCAGGGCGGTCCCTGGGCGAAGCCTCTCTAACAGTCCCCTGACAGGCTTCCATGCCTATAGACCTTTGACACGTAGAGAACCAGAGAGGCTATAAGGGCGGGAGGTGCGGGTCCCTGTACCCAGGCCGGCTTGGGCATAGGATCGGTGAAGTGAGCACCCAGCAGCGGGGAGCAGAAGCGTCAGGCGAGTCAACAAACATCTGCGTGCGGTCCACTGAGGCGCCTCGGCCCTCCAGAGGCAAAATGAAAAATGACAAAATCCAGGTTGTCGGCCAGCAGGAGGAGATGTGAGTCCCTATGCCCAGGATGGTCAACCGAACATAGCAAGGCCCCTGGAAGGATCTTCCATGCCTGTAGACTTTTGACACGCAGAGAACAAGAGAGGCTATAAGGGCGGGAGACGCGGGTCCCTGTACCCAGACAGGGCGTGCCGTCATTGAGCACAGGATCGGTGATGCGTACACCCCAGCGTCGGGGAGCAGAAGCGTCGCCCGAGTCGGCAAACATTGGTGGGCGGTCCGCCGAGGAAGTCCATCACCAGGGGAGCCAGTACTCAGCCGCTCTCTCAGGGTACGCCAGGACCGAGCACGAGCTCCCCTGGGGACGAACCTTCCAGTTTCTCCCTTGTTATTTTCCAGGGGGATTGAGCTGTTTCATGTACCCAACCCGCCAACCCGGAGCTGGGCAGTCCCCAGGCAAAGCCTCCGTAACGGTCCCCTGACAGGCTTCCATGTCTGTAGACCTTTGACACGCAGAGACCCAGAGAGGCTATAAGGGCGGGAGGCACGGGTCCATGTACCCAGACAGGGCGCGCCGTCCTTAGGCACAGGATGAGTGACGTGGCCCCCCTGCAATGGAGAGCAGAAGCTTCGGGGGTGCAAGAACACATCGGCGGGCGGTCCATCGAGGGGGTTTGTCCCCAGGGGAGCCCGTACTCAGCCGCTCTCTCAGGGTAGACCAGGGCCGAGCGCGGGCTCTCCTGGGGACGGACTTTCTGGTTTCTCCCTTGGTATTTTCCAGGGGGATTGGGCTGGTTCATGTACCCGACGCTGGGCTGGGCGGTCCCCGGGCGAAGCCTCTGAAACAGTTCCCTGACAGGCTTCCATGCCTGTAGACCTTTGACACGTAAAGAACCAGAGAGGCTATAAGGGCGGGAGGCGCGGGTCCCTGCACCCAGGCAGGGCGCGCCGTCCTTGGGCACAGGATCGGTGATGTGGACACCCCGGCAGCGGGGAGCGGAAGCATCGGGCGAGTAAGAATAAATCGGCGTGCGGTCCACCGAGGAGGTTCATCCCCAGGGGAGCCTGTACTCAGCCACTCTCTCAGCGTACACGAGGGCCGAGCGCGGGCTCACCTGGGGATGAACTTTCCGGTTTCTCCCTTGGTATTTTCCAGGGGGAATGGGCTGGTTCATGTACCCGACCCGTGGCTGGGCGGTCCCCGGGCGAAGCCTCTGAAACAGTCCCCTGACAGGCTTCCATGCCTGTAGACCTTTGACACTTAGAGAACCAGTGCAGCTATAAGGGCGGGAGGCGCGGGTCCCTGTACCCAGGCAGGGCACGCCGTCCTTGGGCACAGGATCGGTGACGCAGACACCCCGGCAGCGGACAACAAACATCGGCGGGCGGTCTGCCGAGGAGGTTCATCCCCAGGGGAGCCCGTACTCAGCCGCTTTCTCAGGGTACGCCAGGGCTGAGTGCGGGCTTCCCTGGGGACGAACCTTCAGGTTTCTCCCTTGGTATTTTCCAGGGGGAATGGGCTGGTTCACGTACCCAACCCTGGGCTTGGCGGTCCCCGGGCGAAGCCTCCGGAACAGTCCCTGACAGGCTTCCATGCCTGTAGACCTTTGACACACAGAGAACCAGAGAGGTTATAAGGGCGGGAGGCGTGGGTCCCTGTACCCACGCAGGGTGCGCTGTCCTTGGGCACAGGATCGGTGATGTGGACCCCCGACAGCGGGGAACGAAAGCATCGGGCGAGTAAGAATACATCGGCGTGCGGTCCACCGAGGAGTTTCGTCCCCAAGGGAGCCCGTACTCAGCCGCTCTCTCAGGGTACGCGAGGGCAGAGAGTGTGCTCCCCTGGGGACGAACTTTCCGGTTTCTCCCTTGGTATTTTTCACGGGGATTGGACTGGTTCATGTACCCGACCCCGGGCTGGGCGGTCCCCGGGCGAAGCCTCTGAAACAGTCCACTGACAGGCTTCCATGCTGTAGACCTTTGACACTTAGAGAACCAGTGCAGCTACATCATTGGGCGGTCCACCGAGGAGGTTCGTCAACAGGGGAGCCGTACTCAGCTGCTCTCTCAGGGTACGCCAGGGCCGAGCGCGGGCTCCCCTGGGGATGAACCTTCAGGTTTCTCCCTTGGAATTTTCCAGGGGGAATGGGCTGGTTCACGTACACGACCTAGGGCTGGGCGGTCCCCGGGCGAAGCCTCCGGAACGGTCCCCTGACAGGCTTCCATGCCTGTAGACCTTTGACAGACAGAGAACCAGAGAGGCTATAAGGGCGGGAGGCACGGATCCATGTACCCAGGAAGGGCGTGCCATCCTTAGGCACAGGATCAGTGACGTGGACCCCCCGGCAGTGGAGAGCAGAAGCATCGGGGGAGTAAGAATACATCGGCGGGCGGTCCATTGAGGAGCTTCGTTCTCAGGGGAGCCCGTACTCAGCCGCTCTCTCAAGGTAGGCCAGGGCCGAGCGCTGGCTCTCCTGGGGAAGGACTTTCTGGTTTCTCCCTTGGTATTTACCAGGGGGATTGGGCTAGTTCATGTACCTGACCATGGGCCGGGCGGTCCCCGGGCGAAGCTTCTGAAACAGTTCCCTGACAGGCTTCCATGCCTGTAGACCTTTGACACGTAGAAAACCAGATAGGCTATAAGGGCGGGAGGCGCGGGTCCCTGTACCAAGGCAGGGCGCGCCGTCCTTGGGCACAGGATCGGTGACGCGGACATCCCGGCAGCGGAGAGCAGAAGCCTTGGGCGAGTCAAAAAACAGAGGCGAAATTAAAGATTACAAAGTCCAGGTTGTCGGCCAGGGGGATATGTGAGCCCCTATGGCCAGGATGGTCAATCGAACATGGCACGACCTCTGGAAGGATCTTCCACGCCTGTGGACTTTTGACACGCAGAGAACAAGAGAGGCTATAAGGGCAGGAGGCGCAGGTCCCTGTACCCAGACTGGGCGCACCGTCCTTGGGCACAGGTTCGGTGATGCGGACCCCCAAGCGTTGGGGAGCAGAATCGTTGGCCGAGTCGGCAAACATCGACGGGCGGTCCGCGGAGGAGGTTCATCCCCAGGGGAGTCTGTAATCAGCTCCTCTCTCAGGGTATGCCAGGGCCGAGCGCGGGCGCCCCTGGGGAAGAACCTTCAGGTTTCTCCCTTGGTATTTTCCAGGGGGAATGGGCTGGTTCATGTATGCGACCCGGGGCTGGGCGGTCCCCGGGCGAAGCCTCTGAAACAGTCCACTGACAGGCTTCCATGCCTGTAGACCTTTGACACGTAAAGAACCAGGGAGGCTATAAGGGCGGGAGGCGCGGGTCCCTGTACCCAGGCAGGGCGCGCCGTCCTTGGGCACAGGATCGGTGACACGGACATCCCGGCAACAGAGAGCAGAAGCCTCGGGCGAGTCAAAAAAGCCTCGGCATGCGGTCCGCTGAGGCGCCTCGGCCCTTCGGAGGCGAAATGAAAAATTACAAATTCCAGGTTGTCGGCCAGGGGGAGATGCGAGTCCCTATGCCCAGGATGGTCAACTGAACACGGGCAAGGCCTCTGAAAGGGTCTTCCATGCCTGTAGACACGCAGAGAACAAGAGAGGCTATAAGGGCAGGAGGTGCGGGTCCCTGTACCTAGGCAGGGCGCGCCATCCTTTGGCACAGGATCGGTGACGGGGACCCCCGGCGGCGGGGAGCAGAAGCGTCGGCCGAGTCGGCAAACATCAGCGTCCGGTCCGTCGAGGAGGTTCATCCCCAGGGGAGCCTGTACTCAGCCGCTCTCTCAGGGTACGCCAGGGCCCAGCACGGGCTCCCCTGGGGTTGAACCTTCAGGTTTCTCCCTTGGTATTTTCCAGGGGGAATGGGTTGGTTCATGTACCCCACCCAAGGCCGGGCGGTCCCTGGGCGAAGCCTCTGAAACAGTCCCCTGACAGGCTTCCATGCCTGTAGACCTTTGACATGCAGAGAACCAGAGAGGCTAGAAGGGTAGGAGGTGCGGGTCCCTGTACCCAGGCAGGGCAGGCTGTCCTTTGGCACAGGATCGGTGACGCGGACACCCCGGCAGCAGTCAACAAACATCAGCGTGCGGTCCCCTGAGGCGCCTCGGCCCCCCAGAGGGGAAATGAAAAATTACAAAGTCCAGGTTGTCGGCCAGGGGGAGATGAGAGTCCCTATGCCCAGGATGGTCAACCGAACATTGCAAGGCTTCTGGAAGGTTCTTCCATGCATGTAGACTTTTGACATGCAGAGAACCAGAGAGGCTATAAGGGCGGGAGGCGCGTTTCCCTGCACCCAGGGAGGGGGCACCATCCTTGGGCACAGGATCGGTGATGCGGACCCTCCCCCTGCCCGGCGGCGAGGAGCGGAAGCGCCGGGTGAGTAAGAATACATCGGAGGGAGGTCCACCGAGGAGGTTCGCCCTCCAAGGGAGTCCGCACTCAGCCGCTTTCTCAGGGTACGCTAGGGCAGAGCGCGGGCTCCCCTGGGAACGAACCTTCCGGTTTCTCCCTTGGTATTTTCCAGGGAATTGGTCTGGTTCAGGTACCCGACCCGAGGCTGGGCGGTCCCCGGGCGAAGCCTCTGAAACAGTCCCCTGACAGGCTTCCATGCCTGTAGACCTTTGACACGGAGAGAACCAGAGAGGCTATAAGGGTGGGAGGCGCGGGTCACTGTACCAAGGCAGGGTGCGCCATCCTTGGGCATAGGAGCGGTGACACGGACATCCCGGCAGCAGGGAGCTGAAGCGTCGGGTGAGTCAACAAACACCGGCGTGCGGTCCGCTGAGGCGCCTCGGTCCTCCAGAGGCGAAATGAAATATTACAAAGTCAAGGTTGTTGGCCAGGGGGAGATGCGAGTCCCTATGCCCAGGATGGTCAACCGAACATGGCAAGGCCTCTGGAAGGATCTTCCATGCCTGTAGACTTTTGACACGCAGAGAACAAGAGAGGCTATAAGAGCGGGTCCCTGTACCCAGACAGGGCGCGCCGTCCTTGGGCACAAGATCGGAGATGCGGACCCCTCAGCGTCCGGGAGCAGAAGCCTTCCGGTTTCTCCCTTGGTATTTTCCAGGGGGAATAGGCTGGTTCATGTACCCGACCCAAGGCCGGGCGGTCCCCTGGCGAAGCCTCTTAAACAGTCCCCTGACAGGCTTCCATGCCTGTAGACCTTTGACACGCAGAGAACCAGAGAGGCTATAAGGGTGGGAGGCGCAGGTCCCTTTACCCAGGCAGGGCACACCGTCCTTGGGCACAGGATCGGTGACGCGGACACCCCTGCAGCGGTCAACAAACATCGGTGTGCGGTCCGCTGAGGCGCCTCGGCTCCCCCAGAGGGGAAATGAAAAATTACAAAGTCCAGGTTGCCGGCAAGGGGGAGATGAGAGTCCCTATGCCCAGGATGGTCAACCGAACATGGCAAGGCTTCTGGAAGGTTCTTCCATGCATGTAGACTTTTGTCATGCAGAGAACCAGAGAGGCTATAAGGGCGGGAGGCGCGTTTCCCTGCACCCATGGAGGGGGCACCATCCTTGGGCACAGGATCGGTGATGCGGACCCTCCCCCTGCCCGGCGGCGAGGAGCGGAAGCGCCGGGTGAGTAAGAATACATCGGAGGGAGGTCCGCCGAGGAGGTTCGCCCTCCAAGGGAGCCCGCACTCAGCCGCTTTCTCAGGGTACGCTAGGGCCGAGCGCGGGCTCCCCTGGGAACGAACCTTCCGGTTTCTCCCTTGGTATTTTCCAGGGAATTGGTCTGGTTCAGGTACCCAACCCGAGGCTGGGCAGTCCCCGGGCGAAGCCTCTGAAACAGTCCCCTGACAGGCTTCCATGCCTGTAGACCTTTGACACGGAGAGAACCAGAGAGGCTATAAGGGTGGGAGGCGCGGGTCACTGTGCCAAGGCAGGGCGCGCCATCCTTGGGCATAGGAGCGGTGACACGGACATCCCGGCAGCAGGGAGCAGAAGCGTCGGGTGAGGCAACAAACACCGGCGTGCGGTCCGCTGAGGCGCCTCGGTCCTCCAGAGGCGAAATGAAATATTACAAAGTCAAGGTTGTTGGCCAGGGGGAGATGCGAGTCCCTATGCCCAGGATGGTCAACCGAACATGGCAAGGCCTCTGGAAGGATCTTCCATGCCTGTAGACTTTTGACACGCAGAGAACAAGAGAGGCTATAAGGGCGGGTCCCTGTACCCAGACAGGGCGCGCCGTCCTTGGGCACAAGATCGGAGATGCGGACCCCTCAGCATCCGGGAGCAGAAGCCTTCCGGTTTCTCCCTTGGTATTTTCCAGGGGGAATAGGCTGGTTCATGTACCCGACCCGGTGCCGGGCGGTCCCCTGGCGAAGCCTCTTAAACAGTCCCCTGACAGGCTTCCATGCCTGTAGACCTTTGACACGCAGAGAACCAGAGAGGCTATAAGGGTGGGAGGCGCAGATCCCTTTACCCAGGCAGGGCACACCGTCCTTGGGCACAGGATCGGTGACGCGGACACCCCTGCAGCGGTCAACAAACATCGGTGTGCGGTCCGCTGAGGCGCCTCGGCTCCCCCAGAGGGGAAATGAAAAATTACAAAGTCCAGGTTGTCGGCAAGGGGGAGATGAGAGTCCCTATGCCCAGGATGGTCAACCGAACATGGCAAGGCTTCTGGAAGGTTCTTCCATGCATGTAGACTTTTGTCATGCAGAGAACCAGAGAGGCTATAAGGGCGGGAGGCGCGTTTCCCTGCACCCATGGAGGGGGCACCATCCTTGGGCACAGGATCGGTGATGCGGACCCTCCCCCTGCCCGGCGGCGAGGAGCGGAAGCGCCGGGTGAGTAAGAATACATCGGAGGGAGGTCCGCCGAGGAGGTTCGCCCTCCAAGGGAGCCCGCACTCAGCCGCTTTCTCAGGGTACGCTAGGGCCGAGCGCGGGCTCCCCTGGGAACGAACCTTCCGGTTTCTCCCTTGGTATTTTCCAGGGAATTGGTCTGGTTCAGGTACCCGACCCGAGGCTGGGCAGTCCCCGGACGAAGCCTCTGAAACAGTCCCCTGACAGGCTTCCATGCCTGTAGACCTTTGACACGGAGAGAACCAGAGAGGCTATAAGGGTGGGAGGCGCGGGTCACTGTGCCAAGGCAGGGCGCGCCATCCTTGGGCATAGGAGCGGTGACACGGACATCCCGGCAGCAGGGAGCAGAAGCGTCGGGTGAGGCAACAAACACCGGCGTGCGGTCCGCTGAGGCGCCTCGGTCCTCCAGAGGCGAAATGAAATATTACAAAGTCAAGGTTGTTGGCCAGGGGGAGATGCGAGTCCCTATGCCCAGGATGGTCAACCGAACATGGCAAGGCCTCTGGAAGGATCTTCCATGCCTGTAGACTTTTGACACGCAGAGAACAAGAGAGGCTATAAGGGCGGGTCCCTGTACCCAGACAGGGCGCGCCGTCCTTGGGCACAAGATCGGAGATGCGGACCCCTCAGCATCCGGGAGCAGAAGCCTTCCGGTTTCTCCCTTGGTATTTTCCAGGGGGAATAGGCTGGTTCATGTACCCGACCCGGTGCCGGGCGGTCCCCTGGCGAAGCCTCTTAAACAGTCCCCTGACAGGCTTCCATGCATGTAGACCTTTGACACGCAGAGAACCAGAGAGGCTATAAGGGTGGGAGGCGCAGGTCCCTTTACCCAGGCAGGGCACACCGTCCTTGGGCACAGGATCGGTGACGCGGACACCCCGGCAGCGGTCAACAAACATCGGTGTGCGGTCCGCTGAGGCGCCTCCGCTCCCCCAGAGGCGAAATGAAAAATGACAAAGTCTAGGTTGTCGGCCAGGGGGAGATGAGAGTCCCTATGCCCAGGATGGTCAACCGAACATGGCAAGGCTTCTGGAAGGTTCTTCCATGCATGTAGACTTTTGACATGCAGAGAACCAGAGAGGCTTTAAGGGCGGGAGGCGCTGGTCCCTGTATCAAGGCAGGGCGTGCCGTCCTTGGGCACAGGATCGGTGATGCGGACCCCCCGGCGTCGGGGAGCGGAAGCGTCGGGCGAGTAAGGATACATCGGAGGGCGATCCGCCGAGGAGGTTTGCCCCCCAGGGGAGCCCGCACTCGGCGGCTCCCTCAGGGTACGCCAGGGCCGAGCGCGGGCTCCCCTGGGGACGAAACTTCTGGTTTCTCCCTTTGTATTTTCCAAGGGGATTGGGCTGGTTCATGTACCCGACCTGGGGCTGGGCGGTTCCCGGGTGAAGCCTCCAGGACGGTCCCCTGACAGGCTTCCATGCCTGTAGACCTTTGAAATGCAGAGAACCAGAGAGGCTATAAGGGCGGGAGGCATGGGTCCCTGTACCCAGGCAGGGCGCGCCGTCCTTGGGCACAGGATCGGTGACGCGGACACCCCGTCAGCGGGGGGCAGAAGCATCGGGCGACTCAACAAACATCGGCGGGCGCTGTCGGCCAGGGGGAGATGCGAGGAGGGTAAACGATCATGGGCAAGACTTCTGGAAGGGTCTTCCATGCCTGTAGACTTTTGAAATGCAGAGAACCAGAGACGCTATAAGGGCGGGAGGCGCGGGTCCCTGTATCAAGGCAGGGCGTGCCGTCCTTGGGCACAGGATTGGTGACGCGGACCCCCCGGCGGCGGTTGCAAAAGCGTCGGGCGAGTCGGCAAACATTGGTGGGGCGGTTTAGCTAGGCGCCCCGGACCTCTGGAGGCGAAATAAAAAATATCAAAGTCCCGGTTGTTGGCCAGGTGGATGTACGGGTCCCTTTGCCCAGGAAGGTCACTTGAGGTGACTCACTGTAACAAACCACCTCCTCATATATTCTCCCTACTACTGTGGGGACACAATGTAACAAACCTGTTTCTCATGTAATCGCCTTACTACTTGGGTGACAAACTGTAAGGAACTCATGTAATCTCCTTACTACTGGGGTGACACACTTTAACAAACCCCATCCTCATGTTATTAATTTATTGCTGGGGTGACATACTGTAACAAACCTCCTCCTCATGTAATCTTCTTACTACTGGGGTGACACACAGTAACAAACCTCCTTTCTAATGTAATCTCATTACTTCTGGGCTGACCCACTGTAACAAACCACCTCCTCATATAATCTCCTTACTACTGGGGTGACACACTGTAACAAATCTCCTCTTCATGTGATCTCCTTACTACTGGGGTGACACACTGTAACAAACCCCCTAATCTTGTAATCTCCTTACTACTTGGGTTACAGACTGTAACAAACCTCCTCCTCATGTAATCTCCTTACTACTGGGGTGAAACACTGTAACAAACCTCCTCACGTAATCTCCTTACTACTGGGGTGACACACTGTAATAAACCTCCTCCTCCTCATGTTATTAACTTACTAATGGGGTGACACACTGTAACAAACCACCTTTCCATGTAATCTCTTTACTACTGGGGTGACACACTGTAACAAACCTCCTGCTCACATAATCTCCTTACTACTGGGTTGACACAATGTAACAAACCGCCTCCTCATGTAATCTCTTTACTACTGGGATGACACACTGTTAAAAAAAAAAAAAAAAAAAAACATCCTCATATTATTAACTTACTACTTGGGTGACACACTGTAATAAACCTTCTTTCCATGTAATCTCTTTACTACTGGGGTGTCACACTGTAACAAACCTCCTGCTCTTGTAATCTCCTTACTACTGGGGTGACACAATGTAACAAACCGCCTCCTCATGTAATCTCCTTACTACTGGGGTGACACACTGTAACAAACCCCCTACTCGTGTAATCTCCTTACTTCTGGGGTGACACCCTATAACAAACCTCCTCCTCATGAGATCTCCTTAATACTAAGGTGACACACTGTAACAAACCTCCTCCTTATGTAATCTTACTACTGGGGTGACACACTGTAACAAACCTCCCCATGTATTCTCCTTAGTACTGGGGTGACACAATGCAACAAACCCCATCCTCATGTTACGAACTTGCTACTGGGGTGGCACACTGTATCAAACCTCTTCCTCATGTAATCTCCTTACTATTGGGGTGAAAAACTGTAGCAAACCTCCTCCCCATGTATTATCCTTACTACTGTGGTGACACTATGTAACAAATCTCCTCCTCGTGTAATGTCCTTACTACGGGGTGACACACTGTAACAAACCCCTCCTCAAGTAATCTTCTTACTACTGGGAGGACACACTGTAACAAACCCCCTCCTCATGTAATCTCCTTACTACTGGGGAAACAAAATGTAACAAATCTCATCCTCAAGTAATCTCCTTACTACTGGGATGACACACTGTAACAAACCCCCTCCTCATGTAATCTCCTTACTACTGGGGAAACAAAATGTAACAAACCTCCTCCTCAAGTAATCTCCTTACTACTGGGATGACACACTGTAACAAACCCCCTCCTCATGTAATCTCCTTACTACTGGGGAAACAAAATGTAACAAACCTCCTCCTCAAGTAATCTCCTTACTACTGGGGTGACACACTGTAACAAACCCCCTCCTCATGTAATCTCCTTACTACTGGGGTGACACACTGTAACAAACCTCCTCCTCATGAAATTTTCTTACTACTGGGGTGACACACTGTAACAAACCTCCTCATCATGTAATCTCTTTACTACTGGGGTGACACAATGTAACACACCTACTCCTTGTGTAATCCTTGTGACACCCTGTAACAAACTCATCTAATCTCCTTACTACTGGGTTGACACACTTTAACAAACCCCATCCTCAAGTTATTAATTTACTGCTGGGGTGACACGCTGTAACAAACCTCCTCCACATGTAATCTTCTTACTACTTGGGAGACACACTGTAAAAAATAAACCCTCCTCATGTAATCTTCTTACTACTAGGGTGACACACTGGAACAAACCCCATCCTCATGTAATCTTCTTACAACTGGCGTGACACAATGTAAGAAACCTCCTCATCATGTAATCTACTCACTACTGGGGTGTCACACTGTAACAAACCCCCTCCTCCTGTAATATTCTTACGACTGGGGTGACACACTGTAACAAACCCCATCATCATGTAATCTTCTTACTACTAGGGTGACACACTGTAACAAACCTCCTCCTAATGTAATATCTTGACTACTGGGGTGACACGCTGTAACAAACCCCCTCCTCATATAATCTCCTTACTACTGAGATGACACACTGTAACAAACCCCCTCCTCATGTAATCTCCTTACTACTGGGGTGACACACTGTAACAAACCTTCTCCTCATGTAAACTCCTTACTACTGGGGTGAAAAACTGTAACAAACCTTCTCCTCATGTAATATCCTTTCTAATATGGTGACACACTGTAACAAATCTCATCCTCATGTAATCTTCATACTACTTGGCTGACACACTGTAACAAACCTCCTCCACATGTTATTGACTTACTACTTGGCTGACACACTGTAACAAACCTCCTCATAATGTAATCTTCTTACTACTGGGGTGACACACTGTAACAAACCTTCTCCCCATGAAATATCCTTACTACTATGGTGACACACTGTAACAAACCTCCTAATCATGTAATCTCCTTTCTACTGGGGTGACACAATGTAACACACCTACTCCTTGTGTAATCCTTGTGACACCATGTAACAAACTCATCTAATCTCCTTACTACTGGGTTGACACACTTTAACAAACCCCATCCTCAAGTTATTAATTTACTGCTGGGGTGACACGCTGTAACAAACCTCCTCCACATGTAATCTTCTTACTACTTGGGAGACACACTGTAAAAAATAAACCCTCCTCATGTAATCTTCTTACTACTGGGGTGACACACTGTAACAAACCTCCTCCTCATGAAATCTTCTTACTACTGGGGTGACACACTGTAACAAACCCCATCATCATGTAATCTTCTTACTACTAGGGTGACACACTGTAACAAACCTCCTCCTACTGTAATCTCTTGATTACTGGGGTGACACGCTGTAACAAACCCCCTCCTCATGTAATCTCCTTACTACTGAGATGACACACTGTAACAAACCCCCTCCTCATGTAATCTCCTTACTACTGGGGTGACAAACTGTAACAAACCTTCTCCTCTTGTAATATCCTTTCTAATATAGACATGTGCATTTCGTTTCGGAACGAATCGCTAAAATAACAAAAAGTGTGATTTTCGTTATTTTCGGACGATCCCGAAAAACGAACATGAAATATCGGATGTTTACAAAAACACCCCATTAACGAATGCTAATCTGACGATATTCGTAATGTGCCAAACATAAAATATCGAGTCTTTACGAAAACGCCGTATTAACGAATGCCAATCTGACGATATTCGTTAAGATCCGAATGGCGATTAACATATGCATTCGATAATTACGAATGTTGACTCTTGTTAACAAACAATGCAGTCTGTAAATAACGTACGCATTCGTTACTCACGAATGCATTTGTTACTCACGAATGCATTCGTTATGTACGAATGCATTAGTTATGTACGAATGCATTCGTTAATTACGAATGCATTTGTTTTTTTGTTTTTTTAATTATAAATTTAATACGTACAAAGTCCATTAATGCTTACATCATTATCACAAAGCAAAAAAACAAAACCCCTCCCCCTCCCTTTTCCCTCCCTCCCCTTAAGAAAGCCTGCCCGAAATCCATTGACTTCCTTCCTTTCCCTACTCCTCTCTTACTCTTTACTCCTTTTCACTATCTACTTTCTCCTTTCTCCCAGGGTAGCCATTTATTCTCGATTTTTTTATTTCTTTCACTGTCCTTGAACCACAACAACTCATAAGTTCTAACCTTATTTATACCTCCTAACCATTCTTCCCTTGATGGAACCGCTGGGGCCAACCATTTCCTAAGAATCAAATTCTTTGCCACTCCCAATATTCCAAGTATAATATCAGTATGCTTCGTTCCCATTGTTCCTAGTCCATAAATTGCAACCTTAGGTTCAAAGAGCAATACCACGCCTATTCTAGCTTTAATAGTTTCAAACACTACACTCCAAAATTTTAGCAACTTCGTGCAATTCCATACCATATGTAACCAATTACTTCCCTCAAACCCACACTTGGGGCATTGTGCATTTTCCCTAACATTAATTTTATACAAAAATTGCGGTGAGTACTGTGCCCGATTTACTAACATCAAAAAAGACACCCTATTATTTGCATTGATCGTTGTTCTTCTAATATTCTTTAACACCAATTTCCACTCTTCTTCTGAAATTCCACCTATATCCAGTGCCTGTCCTAACTGTTTGACTACGTCCTCCCAACCCTTCTGACCTAACATTTTATATAAAGTACTCATTATTTTCCTTCCCCCCCCCCCCCCTGTGCACTTTTAATATATTCTGTAATGTGATAACACCCTACCTTTAATTTCCCTTTCGGTTCTTGCTGTCCCAAGGCGTCTTTTAACTGTACATAACCAAAGTAATTAGTATTTTTTAGATTAAAGCGTTCACTCAAACATTCCCAATCTATTATTTCCCCATTTGTGCAAACCTGCTCTAACAACCTAATTCCTTTATCTTCCCAATTCACATATTCTGCAATTTTCTTTATTTCTGGGAAGTTCTCATTTTCCCATAAGGGGGTACACCACACACACTACTCATTATCCCTGTTGCTGACTTCATACTATCCCATACTTGTACCAATAAATCTTTAGCTACGTTCTCCTCTTCTACACCCTTCTTCAAACTCCCACTCTCCAACCACTCCCATATGGACCCATATTTCTTACACCCCCTTTTCAAATAATCCAATAGTGTTTGTTGCTCTTGAATAACCAATGTTAGTTGGGATGCTATGAAGTATTGCTGAAAATTAGGGAGACCCAGCCCTCCTTCCTCTAAGGGATGGTACAAATATTGACTCTTGATCCTGACTCTTTTTCCACCCCATATAAGATTGTTTAATATACTTTCCAATTTTTTAAACCAAATATTTTTAATCCATATGGGAGAAGCTCTCAAATAATGTGTTATCATGGGGAGTAATACCATTCTCAGCAGTCCTATTCTATCTGCCATTCCCAATCTAATTTTCCTCCATGTATTTACCTTTCCCCTTACCTTCCCCAACAGAGGTCCAAATTTAATCTCTCAAAATTCAAGACAGCGCTAGAGATCTTAACACCCAGATATTCCAAACTATCATTAAGTCTTAGTACTTTTACAGGGCCAATAGGGACCTCAATTTCTTCATCCAAAGGCATGAGACCGGACTTCTGCCAATTAATTTTAATTCCTGAGAAATATCCAAATTTTTCCACTAACCTAATCACTTCCTGTACTTTCTCTACCGGATTCCTAACAAACAAAAGCACATCATCGGCATATAATAACATTCTTTCTCTATCCCCTTGTACCCCAAACCCTTGAAAGACTTCTGTGTTCCTAACCATAGCTGCTAGTGGCTCTATAAAGAGTGCAAATAATAAAGGTGATAACGGACATTCCTGTCTTGAACCTCTTTTTTTTTAAAAACGTATTCGTAAATTTCCCATTAATACTAATTTTTGCTATAGGAGCTGAATAAACCATTTTTATAGCTTTTAAGAATAAAGTGCCCAAACTAAATCTTTCCACCACCCCAAAGAGGAAACCCCACTCCACCCTGTCGAAAGCTTTGTTTGCGTCCAACGACAGGATGGAGCGGGGATCCCCTCCACGTGTTTGAATGTTAAGGAATGTCCTGTGTATATTGGAAAACATATTCCTACCTACCATAAAACCCCTTTGTTCTTGCCCTATCATCTCACCCAAAACCTTTTTTAATCTTCCTGCCCATAATTTTGCAAAAATTTTGTAATCCGTATTCAATAGTGATATAAGACGGTAATTCTCCATCTTTTCCCTGTTGCCCCCCTTCTTGGGGATCAATATTATCACTGCTTCAGACATTGAAGGGGTCATAGCCCCTCTTTCCAAGGATTCATTAATAATCTCCATCAAGCAGGGCAACAGAGACCTATGAAATCTTTTATAAAAATCAAATGAGAACCCATCAGACCCTGGGGCGGAATTCCCTGCACATGTTCTCAATGCTTCTTGGACTTCCCCCAGGCTAATCCCCTCATTCATTTTCCTCTTCCCCTCCTCATTTAAACTTGGCAGAACTAAATTTTGTAAGAATGTTTTAATCTCCGATTCTGATTTTACCCCTTCAGATTCATAAAATGTTTGATAATACTCCATCGCTATCTTCCTTATCTCCTCTTGATCTGTTACTATTAATCCCTGCTTATTTTCTAAATTAGTAATTTCCGTATTTTCCCTTAGATTTTTTATTATACCAGAGAGCCACTTATTGGATTTCCCCCCTTCCGCATAGCATTTTTGTCCCCAGAAAAAAATCCTATGTTGTGCCTTCTCAAGCATTAACTCTTTATATTCTTTTTTGCGCTTGTTCCAGTTTTCCCCAGTTCTCATCTCTGGCATCAGTTGCATAAACTTCCTCCAATTTTTTTATCTGATCTACCAAGTTATCTTCTTTCTTCCTTACTTTCCTCCTAAACTGGGTTATATTTCGGGACAAAATCCCCCTCAAATATGCTTTCATAGCATCCCAAACCATAAATATATCGGCCGAACCTTTGTTTGTAGCCCAAAACCATTTAATCTCCTCCTCTATACCCTTTGTCACGTCTTCCACCTCAAACCAATGCGGATTAATATTTCTATTCATATTCTGGGGGGGGACCCGATCTTCACCACCGAAACTACAACCACCATGGAGTGATCAGACAAGCCCTTGGGCTCATAAACAATTTTTCTAATACCCCTTGCTCCACTATCATTGGCCAGAATCAAATCGATACGTGATGCAGTTTTATGGCTCAAATTAAAACAGGAAAAATTTTCTCGCAAAGGATTCAGGTTTCTCCATACATCTCTCCATCCTACTTCTTTACAAAAATCTGCCAGGACATTCCTCCCCTCCCTCATTACTCCTCCTCTCCGGTCCCTTTTGTTATCCATTACTGAGTTAAAATCCCCGATAATATATACATCTTTGTAATTTTTATCACTTAAAAAATTCACCAGATTAACCAATACCTCTGTTTTGAAAGGGGGAGGAATATAAACAAAAGCAAGAATAACTTGTACCATATTCCACTTTACGTGGAGAAAAACAAATCTCCCTCTATCATCACAGCGAGCATTTTTAACCTGCATATTCATTTTACCGTGACCCCCGATGAGTAGTTTGTTCTAAATGAGGGGAATTCCTGAACAGCCCATTTCTTTTTCATTAGATGGACAGATTCTTTTGTTAAATGTGTTTCTAACAAGCATACCACTGCAGGTAGATAATTTTTAACCCTATCCATAATAGCTACTCTTTTCTTCCTCTCCTTAATACCTTTAATATTCCATACTAACATTTTACCTCCTTGGCTACCCTGGGTCTCCATACTCTTTTACTCCGTCATCTCTACTTCTAACCGATTTCCAGGCTGTCTTGAACCACCCTCAAACGGGCTGGGAGTAACAGGAAAAAGCAATATTCAAATTATGGAGTCTCTTCTTAATGTCTCTATACTCCATTCTTTTCCTTTGAGTCTCTTTTGAAAAATCCAGATAAAAAAAAAACACCCGCGCTCCCAACTTCAATTTTTCCCCTCTCCCTTGATAACTTCAATAGGGTGTCTCTATCTTTAGCACACATAAATTTTAGCAGTAAAGTCCTAGGCAAAGCTCCGGGCGGTGGTTTGGTATATGGTATCCTGTGGGCTCTTTCTATAACATAACAGGTTGAAAACGTACGTTCTCCAAAGGTGTCAGCTAGCCATTTTGTGCAGAAGGCAATAGGGTCAGCTCCTTCTTCCCCTTCCGGAAGGCCAATAACGCTTACATTAGCCCTCCTTGATCTATCCTCTAAATCTTCTATCTTCCTTTTTAAGAAATTATTTTCCTTTGTAAGTTGATCCTGCACTTTCTCAATGCTTTGTAGTTTACCGTCCATCTGGGGCACCATGTTCTCTATTTTCCCCACTCTTTCTTTCACCTTTTTATATCTTCACGGATAAAACTCACGTCTGAGCTGAGACTGCCCACTTGTACTGTTAAGTTTTCTAATGCTTTATTACTTTTTTCCACACCACTTAATATGGAAGTTAGCATAGAATTATTCACATCTTCACTCTCTCCCTCCTCTGTTACTCCTTCCTCCTGAAGGGCTGCATATCTAGAGCCATACATGCTATCCCCATGTCTTTGTGTTCTGGTTTTAATTGTTTCTTTAGGTGATTTTAGAAATTTATCCATTTTGCCTGCTTCTCCTGTAACATTCCCGCCCGATCTCCTAGGCTGGATCTTGGGAGCCATATTAATTTGTTTGGCTTTTTTATGTTATACTCAAGGAAAACACCTGCACAGAAAAGAGGCAAAAAAGGTGCATAGTGCTTTCTTACCTTTTCCCCCCCTTGAGGCGTGAAGGTTTTTTTTAAAAAGTAATAGACTTACAGTTCTGTTGTTCAACTCTGCAGGCTCTAAGCTGTAAATCTGAATGCATACGTCCTGCAAAAAACCATACACCATTCAATAACAGAGAGTCACCAGCTCATCTTTCTTCAGTGAGTTATTTTATAAATTCAGACAGAGCAATACTTTTCAATATACACCTCCTCCTCTCTACCGATGCCTTTGGTTAATACGTTTTTGTTTCACCTTGGGGATAGCTGAAAAATTCCTCCACATAAGGTAATCAGCTTATATAACCAGTCCTCGGACTACCGATCATGTTCACATATACTCTTAACAACATTATCCATATAGAGGAGGGGTAGCTGGAGGATTATAAGGGGTATAGAGGTATAGGGAGGGGGGGAGGGAAGTCACTTTATAGTTCCAAAACTGTGATAGCTCCGACACACCTCTGCCCCCCTCCACCACTTTTAGTACAGTAGCTCATCCAAATTTCTTGATCTCACATGCTTATCCTATCATCTGTAACCAGGGTGAGGAAGTATACCCCACCAGACTCTCATAGACTGCCATTGCCAGCCTGCATTTCAGAAAAGCTTTCCTACAACGGACTTCAGTTAAAATGAATAGATTCAAGCTCACCACGCTGATCCTGGCCTCTGTTACCCGAGCTGATTGCAGGGCACCCGGAGCGGCCGGCGTGTTCCGTCGCACGCCGAGCCCGCTCACGTGGTCCCCCCAGCTGCTTTGCACCACTCGTGCTTGCGCTCCGTCTCCTTCCTCTTCTTCCTGCCGGATCTCTTTTCTGCTGACTGTGCGCCTCTCAGCTCGTTCACCTCCACCACTACTGTCCACTGCAGCGAGGCCGCCACACCCCCTCCCACACCGGACACCTCCATCTCCATACCACAGCGGGGAGCAGATCCGTCCGTCAGGTGGTTTCCTTTTTTCTTTTTTCTCTCTTTCCTCTTTTTCTTTCTTTTTTCGCCCTAATCAGGGACGTTCGTCCCAGGGTCAGCATCATGCCTCCTGGGGGGTGGGGGGAGAGGAGGGAGAGAGCCCTGGAGCGGGCGGAGCTGACGAGATCACATCCTCTCGTCACGTGACCCTTGTCCCAGAATAAACAAGGACTTGATTTGTTAATTACGGAATGCATTCGTTATTAGTTGACGAAATCGAAACTAAGGAATAACTTTCTCCATTTATTTGATTGGTCACTTTACAGAGTTTGTTATCACATGACATTAGTCAGCCAATCGGGGTGTCCTTCTACATCCTGTGTTTTTCACGGACATTGAGGAACTTTTCTTTATTCCTGTGAAAGTTTTACTGGTGTTAACAGTGACTCACAGTGCTTGTAGAGATGGACAGATCCCCTGAGGAAGACTTCCCCAATGACACAGAGACAGCTAGAGGACAAGGTGTTACCAAGAAGCCAAAGGTAACAGCTGCCATTTTTTATAAGAGGACATCAGCAAGGCCTGCTGCCAAGTCTTCCAGTGGCCAAACTTCTAGGCAACCAATCAGAGACATCTGCCATGTGGAGACGGAGACTCTAGCAGAAAATGAGACAGCCATTACTGATGCTGAGGTGGCCCTAAATGTCCATCAAGAAGGCTCTGACACAGAAATAGACAACATCATGCATGTCAGTCCTGCCCTTGCAGATGTGAACATTGGCATTGTAGAAGAGGAGGTACCATGGTCCAGTATTGCACCAGATAAACCTTTTTCGCCACTACTATTCGTACATGACATTGATGATGACTATCAAGAATCTCAATCACCACCATCCTCCTCTGGCTCCATAGTTGTGGATACACCCTCCCATGCAAAGACTGCCACTGTCACCAGTACAAGGACTTTAGCTACTGCTTCCAAGAGCACTCCCCTTCCAGAAAAACCTTCCCCATCAGCACAACCCAGTGTCAGTGGTAACCGCAAATCTAAGGTATGGGAGCATTTCATAACAGTTGGGGATGGTCGCTTGGCCAAATGTAAGCTATGTGGCAAGGAAGTAAGTTGTGGCAAAGTCTTGGGGCATCTCACCAATGCAGGAATGGATAACCATCTGAGGACACACCACAAGGCAGTGTTGATGAGAGAAGAAAGTGGTTTGGCAGCTCCACCAAGTAAAAGAAAGGGAAGTAGTAGTGCTAGTTCCAGTGCTACTATGAGTTCAGCCTCAGATAACCTGGAAAAGGGGCAAGGGGCTGAAGCTGTTGTTCATCCCAGTAAAGGAAACCAGTCCACCATAGAACAGTTTACTGGTTTTCATCCCAGGGGGATTTCCCGCCAACAGTCCCGCAAGATTACCCGCCTTATAGGTGAGCTCATAGCCATTGGGGGGGCTCCATTTAACATGGTGGAAGGGGAACCTTTTAAACGCCTTCTAAAGGCACTTGCACCCCAATATATTGTACCATCACGTACCACATTCAGCAGAAGTATAGTACCTGCTTTGTATAAATCGTGTGTGGAAAAGAGGAGCTGGGAAAAGCTGCTGGACAGTCTGTACATCTAACCACTGACCTGTGGAGTGCTCCCAGTGGCCAGCATGCTTTCCTATCATTGACCACACACTGGTGGCAGCCCATTGTCACTGAACTTGCCCAAACCAAATCAGGTCCAAGAAGCACAGGGGCTGGTGTTGAGAATACAAATCAGGGCCACCGCTCATTCCTCCTCCATGCAGAGGTATTGGATGAGCAGCACAGCTCACAAAACATAACCAGAGCACTTAAAAAAAATGGTGGAAGAATGGCTTGGGGAACACGGAGATACACATCCGAAGATGGGTTTCGTGGTGACTAACGGTGCAGCCAAAATGATAAAGGCATTGCGTAATGGCAACTTTGTATGTGTGCGATGCTCTGCACATGTCCTCCATCTTGTGGTGAAGGCCGGTTTGGAAGACACCTCAGAGAGCAACACAAAGCTCACAGGAGTTCTGGATTCATGTAGAAAAATTGCAGGGCATTTTCACCGGAGTGTTAAAGACAGCCACTTACTCAGACGGGAGCAGAGTAAGGCAGGTGTTCCTCAACACAGACTGAAACAGGATGTTAGCACCCGGTGGAATTCCACACTAGAAATGCTGGAAAGAATCCTAGAGCAGCAGAAACCCATACATGCAATGTCCCATGAAAATTATATTGGCATCACCAGAGCATTTGGCAGGGAGGAGTGGACCTTAGTTGCTCAGGTGGTTGCTGTACTTAGCCCCTTTCGTGCGGTCACGGAAAAGTTAAGCCAGGAGAAGGCAAGTTTGGCGCAAGTCATCCCTCTCTTTACTCATCTGTTAACCAAAATGGATGCCTTCCTGAATAACAGAGAGAAGTTGACTGGAGGCTATATAGTTGGTGATGTTGCCACACTGGTAAGGAGACTCCAGGTCCTACTACAGCGTAGGATTAAAGAGCTGACAGACACTTGCCCTGATCTAATGCTAGCCACCATGTGTGACCCCCGGATTAAGGGCAAAATGGCTCTCCAAGCAAATGCCCTAACAAGCTGGAGGGACAAATTAATCATCGAGGTGTGTGACAGACAGAGACTATTAGATGTGGGACAAGAGAGGCATGATGAGGAGGAAGAAGCAGAGGAAGATGAGCCTGCAGAAATCTCAGCAACCATCAGCAACACTGCTACAACCTCCTCAAGAGCTGCAGACTTTTGGGCAGAGACATTGCAAAGCCTGGTTGGACAAACCAGACAACCCTCTCGGATACCAAGAGACAAGGTGGCAGACATGGTCAAAATTTATGTGTCTGAACCAAATATATTTCCCACTGCTGATGCCATGAAATATTGGGACGAAAAGAGGGCTATTTGGCCTGCTCTAAGCATGGTGGCCCAGGAGCTCCTATCCTGCCCCCCAACATCTGTGCAAAGTGAGCAGGTATTTTCTGTCACCGGGAACATTCTATGCCCACAGCGTTCTCAACTGTCCCCTCAGCTCATGGAGCAGATGACTTTTTTTAAAGTCAATTTGCCAAAGTTAGGGTACCCAGCCCTAAACTTTGAAACAAGTTAAAAAGTTGAAGTTACCTCTTCAGTTAAAGTTGAACACTGCAGTTACCCTTGAGTTCAAGTTTCGTTAACAAGTTGGAATGTTTTCCCGTTACTACCAGTTGTTTAAAAGTGAAGCAAGTGACAAGCTTAACAGCCCCTTCAAACAGGTGAGTGGTCTGTCAATCATCCCCTTCCCTCCTAATATCCCATTATTAATTTTAGTTTAATTTATACCTTTTCATCTTTCTTTCAGGATTTAGGAATCCTATTGCTGGACCTTGAAGTGGGTGAAAAAAAGGAGTTTCTTTCAGCAAATCACTGGTGAGTAACTTAAAATTCCATCAATTTTCTTTATAACAGTTGTGCTTTACAGTGCCTCTGCCACTAGAGGGACCCCTAGTAAATGAATGGAGCAAATATTCCAGAGGCATAATGGTCAATTCACACGTACATTATTTTTTGCAGATATTGAAATCTGCAGCATAATATGCAGTACATCAAATCTGCGCAGAATAATGTACGTGCCAATAGAAAATATAAGTCAGTGTATTATTTTTTTATTTATTTCTCTCCAGTCTGTCCACAGGGCTCTCTCTGCTGACACCTCTGTACATGTCAGCCAGGAACTGTCCAGATTAGAATAACATTTTCATAGCAAAGTTCCTGCTGCTCTAGACAGTTCCTAATACGGACAAAGGTGTCAGCAGAGAGCACTGTGGACAAGGGGGCAGATTTATCAAAACCTGCCAAGAGGAAAAGTTGCCCAGTTGCCCATAGCAACCAGTCAGATTGGTTCTTTCATTTAGCACAGGCCTTGTTAAAAAATTAAAGAAGCGAGCTGATTGGTTGCTATGGGCAACTTCTCCTCTGGACAGGTCTTGATAAATCTCCCCCAAGATGTGGACAACACAAAAAAAAAAAAAAGTGGAAATAAAAATAATGTAATGTTAGTAATAATTTAGACACCACACAGGATAAAGAAAAAAATGTTTTTTTTTTCTTGAATGGCCAAGGCCTTCAATGCTGCAGTAGTAATAATAACATATCTTAAACAGAACAACAACTGAAACATATCAACAAGGCGAAATAATTTAGTCCCGTATATTTCAGTTTTTTTTTGGGGTATTGCTGCTGCTTATGGGGCATAACGTCCACCCTCAAATCATGCATCGCCTGCATCTGTTGTTGGCTATGGTGGGACAACATGGCCTGAAATTCTCCCATTTGTTTGGCCAACAGGGCTTGGAACTCTTGTTTTTGTGATCGGTGGAGTTCAACCATGGTGCGATTCATCCGGCGCAATTCGCGCGACATGTTCCTGTTCTCCTTGGCCAGCCTTTGGATTTCTTTAGCAAGCTGCAGGTAAGTATCCCTTGGGACAGAGCCAGGAGCTAGGGTTGGGGGAGAGTGGTTGGTGTTGTTCACCTGGGGACACCTCCTCCTCCTCATCTATCTCAGCCGATGCTGAGGACAGGACAGGTGATTGGGGCAAGTTTTGATGGCGGACCATCCTCCCTGCAGATGGACCTGGTTGATCTGAAAAAAAATAAAAAATAATAATAATTAATTAGTAATGTTTTGACTGAAACAGTAAGAAAGTTTACATTACAGTGTGTCTCATTACTTTGATTAGCTGCCATAAGTTCTTAAAGCTTAAATAAATAAATAAACTACAATATGGTGAAAAAGTAATGAGTTTATTTCATCATAGGTAAAGAAGAAGATACTAAAATATTATATTATTAACCTCTGAGGAAATAAACTCATCACTATTTCAGCATTTTGGAGTGTTGTGGGTCTGGAGATGCTGCATTCTCTTGATTGTTCGATATCTATTTATGTATGCATGTGTGTACACACACACACACAAATATATATATATGTGTGTGTGTGTATAAACTGTATATGTATGTATCTATAGATATATATATATATATATATATATATATATTTTATTTATATCTATCTATCTATATACATATATATATATATACACACCAATATATACACACATATATATATATATATATATATATATATATAGCAACAGAAGAATGCAGCAGCACACTACCAGATTTAGGTGAAACATGAATATGCAGTTAAAACATGGAGAGCTATACAGCTATGGTGTAATAGATGCAAGTGTGAAACTATGAAATAGTAAGGCACTTAGCTCGCAAATTTGTCTCCGCCGGCGGTCAAATAGCTTGGACCGTCCCACCGCGATAAGGTGGCCTCCTTGGGACGGACCCTACACTGTGAATATGCCTCTGTGTGAACAGTTCAGTAAGCATGGCAGGGTCTGGAACATCCAAGACACCTTATATACACACCTGATAGAGGTGGGTGGGGTGCAAGGCCAACATGGAGGTAGCCACTCCCCCGTATGTGCAATACAGACAAAGAATAAGTCAGCCAGCACTTTAGTTGATACCAAACTATTATATGGACCTGGCCTACAGGTGCACGCTACTAGGCTAGATATACAGCAACAGAAGTATGCAGCAGCACACTGCCAGCACAAGGATATAGGTGAAACATGAATATGCAGTTAAAACGGAGAGCTATACAGCTATGGTGTAGGCCAGGTCCATATAATAGTTTGGTATCAACTAAAGTGCTGGCTGACTTATTCTTTGTCTGTATATATATATATATATATATATATATATATATATATATACATACATATATATATATATACCAATATATACACACATATATATATATATATATATATATATATATATATATACACATATATGTATATATACATATATATATATATATATATATATATGTGGGTGTGTGTATGTTTGGGATTAGTATGATTGTTTTATATTTTTTGAACAAGTAATTATTAATAATAATAATAATTTATTTTTATTTTTTTACTCACCGCCAGCACTCTCGGATTCAGGCGACATATGAGGACCACCAAGGCCTGTCTCACTCCGACCCTCTGGCAGGAGATGGTTCCGGAACTCCTGCTCCCACTTCCTGAATTCCTTGTTTTTTTTTTATTTTACGCAGGACGGTTGCTTTACAGTCATAATACCTGCATGAGATATAGTTTATTAAAAAGTTTATCATACATTTAAAATCAATAAAAAGTTTTGTTGACAAATGTTACAACTGTTTGATTTTACTTATATGCACAATTGCATATAAGCAACAGATATAGCCAGTGTTACCAAAATGTCTGGTATGTTAACCCCTTAAGGACTAGGGGTTTTTCCATTTTTGCATTTTCGTTTTTTGCTCCTTGCCTTTAAAAAATCACAACTCTTTCAATTTTGCACCTAAAAATCCATATGATGGCTTATTTTTTGTGCCACCAATTCTACTTTGTAATGACGTCAGTCATTTTGCCCAAAAATCTACGGTGAAACGGGAAAAAAAATCATTGTGAGACAAAAATGAAAAAAAAAACGCCATTTTGTAACTTTTGGGGGCTTTCGTTTCTACGTAGTAAATTTTTCGGTAAAAATGACACCTGATATTTATTCTGTAGGTCCATATGGTTAAAAGATACCCTACTTATATAGGTTTGATTTTGTCGTACTTCTGGAAAAAATCCTAACTTCATACAGGAAAATTAATACATTTAAAATTGTCATATTCTGACCCCTATAACTTTTTTATTTTTCCGTGTATGGGGCGGTATGAGGGCTCTTTTTATTGCGCCGTGATCTGAAGTTTTTAGCGGTACCATTTTTGCATTGATAGGACTTATTGATCGTTGATTCATTTTTTCATGATATAAAAAGTGACCAAAAATGCACTATTTTGGACTTTGGAATTTTTTTGCGCGCACACCTTTGACCGTGGGTTTAATTAACGATATATTTTTATAATTTGGACATTTCCGCACACGGAGATACCATATATGTTTATTTTTATTTACACTGTGTTTTTTTTTTTTATGGGAAAAGGGGGGTGATTCAAACTTTTAATAGGGAAGGGGTTAAATGATATTAATTCACTTTTTTTCACTTTTTTTTTGTAGTGTTATAGCTCCCATAGAGACCTATAACACTGTACACACTGATCTCTTATACTGATCATTGTTATCCCATAGGGACCTATAACACTGTACACACTGATCTCTTATACTGATCATTGTTATCCCATAGGGACCTATAACACTGCACACACTGATCATTGTTATCCCATAGGGACCTATAACACTGCACACACTGATCTTTATCATTGATCACTGGTTTCTCATAAGAAACCAGTGATCGATGATTCTGCCGCTTGACTGCTCATGTCTGGATCTCAGGCATTGAGCAGTCATTCGGTGATCGGACAGAGAGGAGGCAGGTAGGGACCCTCCTGCTGTCCTGTAAGCTGTTCAGGATGCCGCGATTTCGTCGCGGCTATCCCGAACAGCCCACTGAGCTAAGCGGCATGGTTTCAGTTTCACTTTAGACGCGGCATTCAACTTTGAACGCCGCGTCTAAAGGGTTAATAGCGTGCGGCACAGCGATAAATGCCGCGCGCTATTAGCCACGGGTCCCGTCCGTTGTTAGACCCACCGTGGCCCCGCGTTATAGATCGGGAGAGGACACATGACGTTCCAGTACGTCATGTGTCCTTAAGGGGTTAAAGGGGTATTCCATTATTTTCAATAATGCACTTAATTATACTGTCTGTACCTCTGTGTGGTTTTAATTTTTCCATCTGTGATTAATTACTTAATTAGTAGAATATGCATCATTACAAGTGCCACACACAGTGTAATAATATTTAAATTCCCCATAGACTACTCTTACATTAAAGGGGTACTCTAGTGAAAGGCAGTAAGGAAAAATATTAACTGAACTCTCCAGGGCATGGTTATACAAACTAATATGTTTTCTCTCTATGGTATACTACCCCTTTAACCCATAAAGGACAGTAGGACACAGTCCATGTGATCATATATGAAATTTAAATTGCCTAACTGCTGCAGATGTCATGATCTGTATTGAATGATCATGGTATCTGGTACCCAGAATGAATGCCCAATTGCAGCAAGGGGTTAAACCCTCAGTGAAGGACGGGTTTAACCCCTTGCTGCAACTGGACATTAATTCTGCATTTGCAGCTCCTGAGGTATGATGCACGCTCACCACTCAGTAGGTGGGTACTTTCTGCCTGGCACTTTTCTGTTTAGTTTCTGTTTAATTTCCTTGCACCAGTTGATTTTAAATAAAAAAGGTTTTCACCAGAGTACCCCTTTAACTCCTCTGCTGCATGCTTGAGATCCTGGATGGAGCAACAGAGCATAGATAACACTGATCAATATGCTATGCTACCTAAGTTATCACCCTTTTCACATTAGGTGGAATTAAATATAATTATATATATATGTAATAAATCCAGCTGTTGAAAAACTACAACTCCCAGCATGCCAACGGCTGTCTCCGGGCATGCTGGGACATCTGGAGGCACCCTGGTTGGGAAACACACACACACATATTTATTATTTATATATATATATATATATACACATATAACATTTACATATAGTACTCACCTTTTGCGGATACATTCGACTGATCGGTCCTTTGCTCCAACATGGACCACAGCGTCTCTGACCCGCTTCCAGGCCGCAAATTTCTCCTCACTGCCCACGGTGGTGGTGAACAGTGTGGCTTTATGTCTGGTGACAGCCGCCACCAGAGCTAGATTTTCATCTGTGGTGAACCTGGGGCCACGATTCTTTTTGGCAACAGGTGCCGACTCCTCCCCTCCACTTTCCGAACTTGGTGATGGGGACACTGACCACCCAAGTCCGTGTTGTCTACTAGTGGTGCTACTGGCAGTGCCACTGCTAATGTTGCCCTGATAAAGGCGCCTCCTTCTCCTCTCTCCTCTTCCACCAACATTCACACTGACACCTGCACTCTCACTCACTCTCATACTCTCACCTTCCTCTCTCCCAGCCACACTTTCATGCTCTCCTCCAGACATTTTTATTCACTCAGTATCACAGTATAACAGCTCACAACAACCAACACAATACTGCATGCAGCTCAGCCCAGGTGGAAGTGGAAGTTGCTGGAACGAATTCGATTTTTTTTGTAATTTCAATAAACTTTATTGACAAAATTGCGGATGTATTCCTTATGCAATAACGAATGTATCCGAATAACGAATGTAGCCGAATAACGCATGTAGCAGAATAACGAATGTATCCAAATAACGAATGTATCCGAATAACGAATGTA